>NC_082650.1:47473020-47784739 GCF_028023285.1 Balaenoptera ricei
CAGGTCTCAAGTTGCTGGAGCAGAAGCCCTGAGGGTCAGGTCTGAGCTGGCTCCTTTTCCTCTAGCTCTTCCTTCTTCCAGTACTGGCACCCTTGCCCCAGAGTGGGCACTTGGTGTGCGTATGGGCTCAGGCTGTGGCGGTCCTGGCCCCAGTCAGGGTCCTGGACCACTCCCAACGTGCTGCCTCTACGAGAGCCAGTAATAGCTGTCTGAACCCCATTCAGATGCTGTTCTGTGTCGGAGCCCATCTCTCACAGCTGAGCACTCCCCTCTGCCCCAGCAGTCCTCACCCTGGTGTGGATCTGCATCACAAAGCAAGCAGGACCGCAGCAGGTGCTTGGCTCAGGCTGAGATAAGCACTGGGGTGATCGCAGGAAACTGGCCAGAGTCTCATGCAGTTTCAATCTGCTTTCTCTGCCTGGATTCTGGAGTAAGCAAGCATGTATGTACTCTTCAGGAGTGGAGTCTGGGTTTCTTACAACCCTCCTGTTAGTCCCACTGATTTTCTAACCAGCTAGGGGGACTCATCTTCCCAGTGTCAGACCACAGGGCTGGGGCGCCCAATATATGGCTCTAACTGCTCACTCCCCAGGGAGGATCCCTGAGCCCATGTAATCCCCCTCCTCTTCTGTGTCCCCTCCCAGGGGCACAAGTCCCAACCTGATTGCTTCTCTTCCTTTCCTACCCAATTCCGTGTGTATCTTTCTTACAGCCTTGGTTTTATAAGAATCTTTCTGCCAGCCTCCAGTTAGTTTTCAGTGAAAGTTGCTCCACATGAAGATGTACTTTTAATGTGTTCCTGGGGGGAGGTGAGCTCCGTGTCCTCCTACTCTGCCATCTTGATCGGTCCCCCTGAATAGTTTTAGATTTGCAGAAAAATGGTGGCGATAGTACAGAGTTTCCATGCACCCTGTAACAGTGTCTCTTATGACTAGGATCTAACATTATTAGCATCTAGTGTGGTACATATGTTACAATTAATGAGCCTTATTATTAACTGAAGTCTATACTTTATTCATATTTCCTTAGTTTTTACCTACTGCCCATATTCTGTTCCAGGATCCCATCCAGAATACTATGTTACATTTAATTGTCACGTCTCCTTAAGCTCCTCCAGACTAGGATATTATAGTTTCTGACTTATCTTTGATGACCTGGACAGCTTTGAGGAGTACTAATTATTTATTTCGTAGAATATCTCTCATTTGGGACTTTTCTGATTTTTTTTTTTTTTTTTCATGAACAGACTGGGGTTATGGACTTACTGAGGTAAACTCCCATTTTCATCACATATCAAGGGTACTTGATATCAGTATCTGCTACTGACGTGAACCTCTATCATCTGGCTCAGGCAACGTTCATTAGATTTCACTGCTGTAAAGTTACTCCCTATGGTCACTTTTGGAAGGAGTACACCTTTCCAAACTTTACTCTTTGTAAGGAAGTGATAATGCACAGTCCATACTTAAGGGCTGAAGAGTTGCGCTTCACCTGCTTGAGGGCAGAGTGTATACATTTTATTTGGTATCCTGTATGGGAGACTTGTCTCTTCTTTCTCATTTATTTGTTCAGTCATTTATTTATCTCAGTATGGACTCATGCATATTTATTCATACTTTGGGTTATAATCTGATACTACATTATTTATTTTCCTACTTAAATTATTTCAGCTTTGGCCACCTGGAGTTCTCTCAGTTGTCTCCTGTGTCCCTGGGACATATCCCCATTGTTTTATATTTGATTACTTCCTTACCTTATGGCACTAGAAGATGCTCCAGTCTTGTGTTTTGCGTTCCCCAGTCCTAGAATCATTCATTTCTCCAAGAACCTCTGGTTCCTTTTATTGGAGAGTATTAGTAGAAACCAAGGTCTGGGTGCCGGGAAGACTGTCTAATTTTTGAAATAATAATTTTCTCCACGTGACTGAAAGGATCCTGTACATTTCTGTTTTACCAGTGGAATTCTGGGTCATTTAAAAGTGCTTTGAATATGTCACTTAAAGGAGAGGGTCAGACTGAGTAATATTCTACTGTTTCCATTGAATAATTGAGGCAAACAATGCAACATGGAGTTTAAATGTATGCAGGCTGTAGAGATTTAGAATCAATCAACACGTTAGAGCAGTACCTCTCAAACTTTAATGTGAATTCTAATCACCCGGGCATCATTTAAAATGCAGTTTCTCATTCAGTGGGTCTGGAGTGGGACCCGAGATTCTGCATTTCTAACAAGTTTCCTGGTGATACCACACTTTTGATAGCAAGATCTTAGAGCAGGAGATGGCTTTTTTTTTTTTTTTTTTTTTTTTTTCTGTAAAGGGCCAGGTATTTTAGGATTTGTGGGCTATACAGTCTTTGTGACAACTACTCAACTCCACTGTTGCAGAGTTGTAGGTGAAACATAAAGAATAAGTATGGCTGTGTTCTGATTAAGCTTTATGGACACTGACGTGTGAATTTAATATAATTTTCACCTGTCACAGAGTATTAAGGTAAAAGCTGTTCTTGACTCTAGGGCCATACAAAACAGGTGGCAGGCCATAGCTGACTGACTCTGTCTTGAGCGCTTATTCCCAAACCAGGTCACATATCACTATCTTCAGTAAGGAAGTTTCAGGAACAGTTGTCCAGACTTTATGCCACAGGTATGCCATGGCCTGTGTACTTTACAAACCTTGCAGGTGATTCTGATGCACAGCCAGGTTGGAGAACCACTGCTGCAGAGGGCGTTGCATGGCTTCCCTGTTGTAGTCATTTTCTCTCTGCTTGCACACTTCTAGTGAGAGGAAGCTCACCACCTGGCAAGTAGATCACCCATTTATGGACACGTCTAATAATCGTGAGAGTGATTTTCCTACCACTGTGCCTAAATTTATCTCCTTGTAGCTTCTACTTATGAGCTCCCTCTTCCTTCCAAAGCCACAAGGAGCACATCTAATCCTGCTTCTATGTAACAATGCTTCTAAAGTATTTGAAGAAAGCTATCATCACACTTCCTTTAAATCTTAAGTCTTCTCTTTTGCAGGATAGGATTTGTATTTCTAGCTTCCTATCACTTAGATCACACTCCTCTGGAACACTTGGCGTTCCTCTTTCCCCTGTCATTTTTTGTACCCAGAACGTGTGAGGTATGCAAAATCCTGGCGGACTGTTGGCTCCATTGTTTTGACATCTCTACTTCCAGTAATGCCACTTAAGATTACATTAGTTCATCTCTTTCTTTTGATGGTCAGTTCACATCACTGATTTATATTAAGCTAGTTACCAGCCAAAATTCCTAAGACTTTTTCAATGGGAGTGAAGTTAAGTCAGGTCTCCTTCTTTCTCTACCTATGTAGGGGTGTTCTGAATGCAACTGCTATATTCTACGTTTTATCCCTATGAGATTTCACCTTGTAGTTTTGGTCTACCACTCTTGCCATTTTAAAGAATTCTTATTTATCATCTGTGATGGGTTGTTGCAGTCATGGCTCCAAATTTATTTCTACTTCTTTTTATCCCCTGCACTTTGCTAGTCCCTCCTATCCTGACTCAAGGCTTGGCCAGGTAACTTGTTTTAGCCAATGAGACAATAGTAAATGTGACACAGCAGAGACCTGAGAAGTGATTGCAGTAGGGGCTTGCATTCTCTTTTGCTGCTCTTTGGAACCATGAGACTACAAAACAAACAAGCTCAAGCTAGCCTGCTGGAGGATGAAAGGTCATGTGGAGCACTGGGGCGTTCCATCCCACAGTTAGCTAGTCCAAGGCAACCTGTACTTGATGGTGAACACATGAATGAGCCTCAGTCATGGCATATTAAGCTCAGCCCAGGTCAGCAGAACTGCCCAACTGAACCCAGCCTAAACCATTGAATGATAGAACTATGAGCTAATAAATACCTGCTGTTTTAAGCCACAAAGTTTTGGCTGATTTTTTTCTTTTATGTAGCAAAAGCTAATTTATACAGCATCTAATATAGCATAGCATGTATTCTTTTTTTTTTTTTAGCATAGCATGTATTCTTTTTCTTTTTTTTAACATTTTTATTGGAGTATAATTACTTTACAAATGGTGTGTTAGTTTCAGCTGTATAACAAAGTGAATCAGCTATACATATACATTTATCCCCATTTCTCCTCCCTCTTGCATCTCCCTCCCACCTTCCCTATCCCACCCCTCTAGGTGGACACAAAGCACCGAGCTGATCTCCCTGTGCCATGCGGTTGCTTCCCACTAGCTATCTATTTTACATTGGATAAATGTAATATGTGTATATATGTCCATGCCACTCTCTCACTTTGTCCCAGCTTACCCTTCCCCCTCCCTGTGTTCTCAAGTCCATTCTCTACATCTGCATTCCTGTCCTGCCCCTAGGTTCTTCATGACCTTTTTTTTTTTTTTTTTTTAGATTCCATATATATGTGTTATCATACGGTATTTGTTTTTCTCTTTCTGACTTACTTCACTCTGTATGACAGTCTCTAGGTCCATCCACCTCACTGCAAGTAACAATTTTGTTTCTTTTTATGGCTGAGTAATATTCCATTGTATACATGTGCCGCATCTTCTTTATCCATTCATCTGTCGAGGGACACTTAGGTTAGCATAGCATATATTCTTTCACTTGCACGTCACTCACAAATGTGGTGTTTTCTATATCCAAATTATTGAGCAGATTCTGACCAAATAAAGAGCTCTTGAGTTATAACTCTAATGTTGACATTGGCCAAGTCTCTGTGTTCAGCCAGCTTTTAAATATTTTAACTACTTTACATGCAGCCCACAATTTGCAAAGGAAAAAATTGCATTGGAATAAAAGATGGAATTAGATTGTAATTTTATCATATTTCTGCCCTCTGATTAGTCTGGAAGATTATGTTCTGTTTTCTTATGTCGCAATATTATTTGTGGTCAGAATGTTTGACGTATCTGAAAGTAAATTATGTTCATAAGAAAAAGTTAAACAAAGCTTTTCTGAGTAGTCAAATTGTTTCACATTATGGAAACCAAAATAAAGAACATTTGAAAAATTCCTTAAAATCTTCTCATATTGATGAATTTTATAAGTTTTCTAAATGCAATGAGAAGGGTTTCTTTCTCTTTTCCTTTTTTTTTTTTTTCTTTTCTTCCTTTTGACTCTGTATTTTTGTTTTCCTCCTGAGGCCCCTAACTGTTGCCTTCAATCTGAAATAGAAGTGCTGAAATCTTGAGTGTGAGGGTTGGCGAAAAGAATGAAAAAGACACTTCCTGCATGATTAGTAGCAGGAAATACCAGAAATCTCATCCAAAATATTCTTTTCCCTACAGATTTTTTTGTTCCATATATTATTTTTATTCTTGTTTTTAAAAAGCAATATATTATCTGCTTCAGTGCATGTGTTCTGTTTATACTCACTTCAATTACTACATTAAAAAAAAAAAGATACAAAACCTTAGAACATCTTTGGAATAACCAGAGACAGCAAACAAATGATCTTATAATAAGACAGACTAATGTAGTGGAAAGAGCACTCAGTTGGTAATCATATAATCCTGATAGGATTGTCTCATATACCAATTACCAGCTCTGTGACATTGGGCATCTGTCAGAACTTTTGTTTCTGTTTATATAACATGAGGATGATAGTAGTAATATCTAACTTACTAGATTCTTGTGAGGACTATCTGTGTAAGAGTCTAGTACATTGTAATTAATTAATAAATAATAGCTGTTATAAAACTAATAAGAATAGAAAATATCTAATGAGCACTTATTTTGTATCAGCCACTGTGCTAAGAGGTTAGCTTGAATGGCATGGGAAGACATGGTATCAGGAAGCAAGTCTTTTTCTATTCTTATTAGTTCTATTCTTATTAGTCCTTCTACAGAATGTCTGCAGGGTGTATATTTTGTTGTCCACCACATGTAGCTTCCATTCCTGGCCCAAGAGGGCTGCTTGGAACTAAATTATAGCATCTCTGCTCATAATAGCAACTAAAAATGGATATATATTTTCCCCCCCTTTAAGAACACTTTCATCTTCCTCATGTGGCAACATTTAGCTATAAAAGAGGCTGGAAAATGTGGGCTTTATTCTGAGCAACCATGTGCCCAGTTAAAAATTAAAAATTCTATTATGAGAGGAGAATGGATATTGGGGGGATAAACTAAAATTCTCTGTTATAGATGTCTAATATATTTATTCTTCAGTGCATTGGTGTGAATGCGTTTTTCAAATACATTATTTCATTTTAGTAGGTGAGGTGGAAGCAAAAGTAAGGAGGAGTACCACTAAAACATTATACCCAATTCCAAGTTTTGCCTAGGGCTAGCACAGAGGCGATATCTGATTAGAAAGTGATTTTCTTGGCAGCCTGAATGTTAACATACTCTAGTTCTTCCTCCCTCCCTTCTTCCCTCTCTCTCCTTCCTTCCTTCCTTCCTTCCTTCCTTCCTTCTAGGTCAGGAAAAGAATTAATTTCTAAAGATACTAACACTTACATGAAGTCCAAATCTAATTTACTTTTCCATTTTAGAGGCTACACAAAATTTGACTTCCGGAATAAAAGCATGTCATTCATCTGTAAGAAAAAACAATAGTAAATTAAACCTTCTTTCATGATGGATCAGTTAAATAGATTTGAAAGGCAGCGTCAGGGAAGACAGAAGGAAATGACAGAGCAACTAATTTCTACTTTCATTAAGAACTATGCTTTAAAAAATCTTAATTGATTTTTATATTTTTTTCTTTCCAGGTCTTCATATTTTTTTCCCTGAACCTTTCTAACTTCCTGATCTCAGTATTTAATCCCCACCCCCCTTTTTAAAATAATACATGGTAGTAAATACTACAGACATGGTATTCTACTGACAAAAGTTCATATATTTATATGAAGAATGACTGTCTTAAGAATTCATAATATGTGCTGTCAATAGCTGTATTAGTTTCCTAGGGCTGCCATAACAAATCACCACAAACTTGTTGGCTTAAAACAACAGAAATTTCTTCTCTCATAGTTCTGGGGACAAAAGTGTGAAATCAAGTTGTTGGCAGGGTTGACTCCTTCTGGAGATGCTGAGGGAGAATTCCAAGCCTCTCTTCCTGGTTTTAGTGGCTACTGACAGTCTTTGGCCTATGGCTCCATCACTGTCATCTCTGCCTCCATTTTCACACTGACTTCTCTATGTATGTCTGATTGCTCTCTCTATAAGGATATTTGTGGTGGCATTTAGGGCACTCCTGAATAATCCACAGTAATCTCCTCATCTCAAGATTCTCAATTGCATTTGCAAAGATCCTTTTTCAAAATAAGGTAGCCTTTAAAGTTCCAAGGATGAGGACTTGATGTCTATGGGAGGCCATTATTCAACCTACTACAATAATTCATAAATGTTGCTTAACCCTTAATGTTTTGTGATGTTAAAATACTCAATAGAAACAGAATTCAGCTCTTTACACTGGATGTAACAAGTTGTACATTTGGTAGACGTTGTCATTTTATGAAAATTTTGAGTAAAATTTTTGTTTTTCATAGAATAAATAATTTTTTTGTGAAGAGGCACCTTATGTGTTTATCATCTGACAGCTAGTTCTGGAAGTAGAAAACGACTCCCAAGTAACTGATCTGAAAGAATGTTGGCTTTCCTCACCCTGACTGCCTTTCACCTTCTCTTGCAAGTCCTTTAGCAAAGCTAGGGTGTTGTAAATAATAGAAAGTGGCAAAGGTTGTATTGCCAAAAAATATAATATATGTTGCTTTCAGTCTTCATTCACCAGCCCTGGGTAGAATACTCAGCCTCTCTCTCTCTTGCTAAAAAAGGGTAAGCCTCTCCCTGTTGAACTCAGGACATTTTGCTTTGCTGGGAGAGGCTAGTATTTACCATCAATATATGTGTCATTGATGTGCACTAAAGAAGCCCTTATACAGGCTGTCTGCAAACAGGAGCCAATTCCTGATAGATCGTGACTATCCTGAAGTAACCATGTATGTTAACATTAAATTTAAAACGCAAAGTAATTTCAATTACAGTTGTTTTAAAAATAGGCTACTTGATGAAATTTGCTTTTATTTTTTCCTATTGGTTTATATGTGTAGACTCAACTGATGTATAATTCTATATTGGTGAATATTTTGACTGCAAAGTCTCTGGGAGGTGGTAGAGAAGATTCATCACATGCATGATGTATTCAGTTGTACATCTTTCAGCTCAAGTGTTTATTAATTTCCCTCTAGCTCTTCTCCCAAAGTGCTTCTATTCCTATTCAAAGATGGTGCTGAAAATGTAGTTTTTAAATAAGGATTATCATTTTTGTGACAATTTTGATTGACCAGACCAAAAAAACAAAGAAGCAAAGAGTTCAATGAAAAAGATGTGATGATTCAGGCCAGAGATAGCCCAGGATGAACTGGTCTTTTCACCATAGATTGAGGAGAAAGGGCATACTTTAGTGATAAAGTGGAAGGAAGAAAAATGAAATATGCTGAATACCTGTGATAAGGGTAAAACGAAATTACATGGTGGGGGGATAAATTTGTATTTTTTTAGCTCATTTGTCCTTGTTATAGGCCAGACTTAATATCTGGCTCTTTTCTGCCAAGAGCTTAAATCAGATCAAGTGGCCAGGCTTGGAATACTTGAGCTAATGGCTGCTCATAGCACTGTTTTCCCTTCTAAAGAGTGTAGTAGAAATAATGCACCTTTATAAGAGCAGCAATTAACAGTATTATCACTTAAGAACCAACATCTTACGGAGTAATTTCCTGAGAGGAGACAATAAGGTTTAAGGACTTAGCTGGCACATAAATAATTTATTTACACAATATCTCCTCTTGTTACCCATTTATTTTCACATATTCCATATTTCTTATGATAAAGTAAGAAATTCCATTTTCTGGTTTGCCTTTATGTCAGAGCAAGGTCTGGTGAATTGATTTGATTATTCTGCTAACATTCTCTTTTCAGAAGCCCTATTTGAAAATGAAATTCCCATACAGAGCTATTCACCAGACTGGCCCGGTCACTGATAATATGTCTTTACTTCCAAATGACAGGTGGAAGTAATCTATGAGGAAAACATCTTGTTTTATATGCTGTATCTTTGCCAATTAGCATCCCGTTAGATTAAGAGAAATATTGTAGCCTCTTTCAGGGGGAAACTCTCCTAAAGTATAGGGCTCAGAGCATTAAGATAAGAATCTGAAATTCTAGATTTTAATAACTGTTACTAATTAACTGTGGTCCTAGGAAAATTATTTTCTTCTTTCACGTTTACAAAATGGAGATAATAATGAATATCTTAATTACTTTATACAGTAGCTGGAAAGAACATATATGTCTGTGTTTGTACGTAAGCACTTTGAAAATATAAGAATTATACAAATGTAAGATTTCAAAAATAATATTAATGAATACTTGCTTGGAGAGAAAAATGTGTATATATGTATATACATATGCATATTTACATATATACATATGTAAGATATTTCAAGACATACATATATGGGAGGAGTATTGTTTATTTTTCTTTCTCCTGGCCTCTGTTCCGTGCACATCAGGCTATGACTTCATTTAAGTATTTCCATCTGGAACAAAAAGTAAAGGAAAGTTGAGGAAGTCATATCATGCATTCTCAATCTTCCAAACCACATCTCCCTAGAGTTCAGGTTCTGGTATGCCTGGGAATAGTTTACAGCATTTTATACTTGAAAAAATTCCTTCCTCCAATAATACAAATTCCTCTGGAATAGGCATCCAGAGCCATATTCAGCATGTTTAGAAAAACACCTAATGTGTGTCTCTGTTACTGGAGTGGCCAGCAGGGACCCTGCTCTGCTGGAATATTTATGGGAAACACATGCAGAGAAGATGCTAATTACAGAGCACTCAGAGTAGTGAGACTTCGAAATCATTTTCCCCAGATTAGACATTGAGAAGCAGTAGAAGAAATTTAACTCATGGGCCCTCTAGGCAGACATTTTACCTGTGTTGGATGTAAATTTCCAGCAGAAAGGACCTCCCTCCTTTGGCGGTCTCCTCTAATGAGTGAGTTTCGTTTGCTGCTCTCTGAGCATGTTAGAGTCCTTTCTGAACACTTGTTGTGTCTGCAGTACTTTTAAACATTTTCAATGGAAAGTGAGACTTTTGTCAATCATTCAGATACGCGATACGCATGATGCTAGGAGTTGTTTTTGATAGTTTGTAGATGGTATAAAAAAAACCATCCTGAATGTCACCAGTAGGGTAAATAATAAATAAGCATACATGAGCACATCTATTGTATAATGGAAAGGAGAGAGAGAGAAAACCAAATAGGCAAGAATAAGGGGAATGAGAGAAAGGAAAGGAGAAGATTACGAGTCATCATCAAGTGCCCCAAATGGCTCTGTGGAGTCCATGCCTTCGGCAGCCTGTACCTGGTGCTGACAGGGCCTCATGCAGATCTGTGCAAGTGCCCCTGGCTCTAGAAAGCTGCTTTTGTAGGTTCTAGCCACTCAGAAAGAATAAACTATGTTTACAACTTAGCAAGTGAATAAAGCTAGTATTTTTATTATGTGCAACATTTCTGCAGCTGCCAACTAATGCGAGGACTAGTGCTGTTTCATAACTGAAGATGTATACCTCGAATAAAAATTAGGGGACTCAGGCAGTAGGAAATAGTACTAGCCAGTCAAGAAACTCTACATGATACTGTTAAACACAATTAACTGAACATTTAAAAGTAGAAAGGAGATGGCAAATATTCTCTAAAAGGTCAGTAACATGTTTCCCAACATGTAATCATTTTATCTTTTAATATGACATTTTTCTAGAATTCCATTCTTTAGCAACAGGCTAGGCGTACATATGGTGTCAAAATTCCATTCTGATTTAAATTTCATAACTGATTAGTGATTGGCATTCTATACATTTTCTGATAAAATATAAATGTTAGAGGATCCTTAAATTCTTTTAACCATTCCATAGTTTGTGAGAAACTAGAGAATCTCATTCTGAAGTTCCTAAAGTGTGATCATTCACAATCTTCTGTGGAATAGCTTTTGGTTAATTATACTACTCCAAATGCCTAGGTGGTTAGAATAATATAGATCAAAAGTGCAAATAATACATTTTTTAATTTTTATCTTGAAAGCTGTATGTCTCTTTATTTCATCAGCCACAAATAACTGCTATAGCATGTACTTATCTTAAGCTATAAACTCGTAGTTTTTTTTCTATAAGTAAACTTAATCTTTGTTTTGAGCTCTCATTCTGCCAGGTGATGGACATTTTTTCCAAAGCTGTACCTCCATTATAGGAGGCTTAGAAGGTGTCAATGTATTACAGGTTGATCTGAGCCAGTTTATTCTCTGTAGATAGTGACAGCCTTCCAAGAAATTTAATTCAAGATAAAAAGAAAGCCTTAGGCTAAGTTCCACCATATATGTACACCACACACACACACATGCACATACACACACACACACACACAGAGTAGGTGAGGGTGGGGAGTGATCTGTTAAACAAATCCTTATTAGTTCTCCAGTACAAACAGTTCGTAAACCTATTTTGCAATCTCTATGGAGTCCCAGTTCTCTATTCTCTGTTCTTTAACGTATTCCAACCACCACCTTACATAAAATGTGCCTTAAAGCAGATGTGACAATTTTCTAGACGCTGGGTTCCATGATCTTTTCTGTTGTCATCAGGTGTCAAGAATTGTGAAGGATCTGAGATTTACCCTACTTGCAAACTTACATGTTAATCTACTAATTCATAGTTTTGTGAATACTGGCAGAAGACATGGGACTCTTGGATCAGAGGCAAAGGACAGTTAATACTCAAAACAATAGAAGTAGCCGGAGTATCAGCATTTACACTGGTTCTCTGAGTTCTGGTTCTCACAGGCAATGTGAGCAGGGTCAGATAATACATGCACACTCAGGTACATTGCAAGAGAGTAAACCTGAGTTTTGATAACTGAATCTTTTGTACTAAATAGGAAGCCTGACTACTTTATGCTCTGGCGAGAGATATTATCTTTATCTTTCAAAGTTGTAAGCCAAGGATTGACAAACTTTTGTGTAAAGGGATATTATAATACAGGGCCAAACAGTAAGTATTTTAAGTATTTTAGGTTTTCTTGGCCAAGTACAGGCTCTGTTGCATATGCTTCTTAACTGTTTGTTTGTTTGTTTCATACCACTAACAATTTAAAAACCAGTTTAACTCACAGGACATTCAAAAATAGGCTGTAGGCTGAATTAGGCCCACTGGCCATCATTTACCAACTCCTGCTATAAAAAAAAAGCCACTGCCCAAGGAGGAAACCCATCTCTATTTCCTAGGCTGTTTACAATACAATAAGCCTTGAAAAGGTAGTCCAAAAGAAGGACAGTCTGTGCCTTTGCTCAGAGACATGCAGAAACCTGAAAGACCCATGGAAAGTTATCTGTAAATAATATCTACCCCTCATTTCTACACTGTCTTGGTTTCTGGTGAATTTTCCTGTGAGTTTGCCACTTCGTAAGCAACTTTGATTAATCCAATCTACAGAAGCTGGGACCAAATTTATTCAGTTGTCTTGCATAGCATTTACTTCAGGCTATTACCAAAATGAATCCGAGCAGGCAAGGCTAAGAGTGTATCTAAAATATTTTATTCAATCCACATTCTGTAATAGATTTACTGTCACCTAAGAAAGTATATTTCTAACAATCTTCATGCTATTAATAAACCACAATTTCACTTACGAAAACTCATTTTTTGACAGTCTGCTGGTTAGCTAAATGTCTGTTGTGCTCAGATATAATGATAGCTGAAGTCCTCATAATAACCACCTCTGGATAGTGATTTTTCTGATATAATGCTTGCTGACCACTTCTGGGGTAAAGATTCTTAATTAAAATAGCTACTGCACGTGAAATATCAAAATGTTCATGTTTAGCTATTCTAATGAAAATTGCAGATGTCCTAACAGTAGGTTTGAAGGTGGCACCTGGTTTTTTGTCATTATCACCTGTCTTTGCAGGCATTTGCTGAATATTTTGATGCTGAGCAATCATCAGTCATTCATCTCTACAGATGCATCCTTTTTCTCCAATAACAAAACCTCTCAAGGTCTACCCTCTCTCAATTAATCTGATGTTTTCTTGGATTGGCAGGAAACTCTTAACTATACCTGTTCTACTTTGACTAGAAGAAATAACATTTGAGTACTTCCTGGGCCATACCAATACACATGGGAAACTCATGAGATTGTCCCCGGTCTGTGTGCCAAGATAACACCCCTAGTCATTGCTGTTCTATTGCTTCTGTGCTATACCGAGGTATGGAAAGTTCTGGAATTTTGCTGATTTCTTAGAGACTACCTGTCTGTGGTTAAAGTATACGACGCTTCAGTTCTCAGTTCAATTGTCCATTCCCATGGGAAGTGGGTTCAAGCATTTTCTCAGGGACTCATATTAAGGCCTCATTCTCTATTAAATCTCCAATCTTCTCTCTTTTTCAACTTCATCTCAATCTCTAGAGAAGTTCTATCCAGTAGAATTGTCTGTAATAATGGAAATTTTAATATCTGTGCTCTCCAATATGGTAGCCACTAGGCACATTTGGCTATTGAGCATTTGAAATGTGGCTAGTGTGACTAAATAACTCGATTGAAATTTTATCAATTTTAATTCATTTAAATTTAAATAACCACAACTAGTGGCTATCATTTTTGATAGTACAGTTCTAGAATCTTTATATAATCTAGGTTGGGCAATGATTAATAAGAAGGAAGGGAAATCTAATACATATTTTCTATCCTTCAAAACCTTTTTTATGTCCTAAATTATCTTGAAAAATTTAAGTCAAGGATTGGCTTTGTTCAAAACAGAAAGCACTAGGCTCAGAGGGGTACACTATCAAACACTTAAGGAAGAAATTATACCAATTTTCTACAACCTCTTTTTTCTAGAGAGAAGCAGGGAAAATACTTCCTAACTCACTCTATGAGGCCAGCATTACCTAATACCAAAACTAGACAAAGATATTACAAGAAAAGAAAACTATAAACCAATATCTCTCATGAGCATAGATTAAATAAAACATTAGCAAATAGAATAAAAAAAAATTATAAAAAGAATTGTACATCATAACCAAGTGGGATTTATCCCAGGTGTGCAAGGCTGGTTCAACATTCTAAAATCAATTAAGGTAATGCATTACATCAACAGACTAAAAAAGGAAAATTACATGATTGTATCAGTAGATGCAGGGGAAAAAAAGCATTTGACAAAATGCAACATGTATTCATGATAAAAATTCTCAGTAAACTAGGAATAGAGGGAAACTTTCTCAACTTGATAAAGACTATCTATACAAATCCTAAATCTAACTTTACACTTAATGATAATGGTGATAAATCCACACTTTAATAAAATTGTCTTTGTTTTCAAATGACATTATTGTCTGCAAAGGAATTGACAAAAAGAAAACAAACTCCTGGAACTAATAAGAGATTATAACAAGGTTATAGAATACAAGGTTAATATACAAAAATCAATTGCTTTCCTATATACTAACAATGAACAAGTGGAATTTGAAATTAAGAACATAATACCATTTACATTAGCACCCCCAAAACTTAAATACTTAAGTATAAATCTAACAAAATATGTATAAGATATATATGAAGAAAACTACAAAACTCTGATGGATGAAATCAGAGAACTAAATAAATGGAGATATAGTCCATGTTTATGGATAGGAACACAATATTGTCAAGATGTCATTTCTTCCCCATGTGATCCAAATCAAAACTCCAGCAAGTTATTTTATGGCTATCAACAAACCGATTCTAAAGTTTATATAAAGAGGCAAAAGACCCAGAATAGCCAACACAATATTAAAGGAGAAGAGCAAAACTGGAGGACTGATGCTACCCAACTTCATTAACTTACTATAAAAATGTTACAGTAATGAAGACAGCATGGTATTGGTGAAAGAATAGACCAATAGATCAATGAAATAGAACAGGGAGCCTAGAAATAGACTCCCATTAATATAGTCAACAAAGGAGCAGGGGCAATACAATGGAGCAGAGACAGTCTCTTCAACAAGGAGTTCTGGAACAATGGGACATCCACAAACCAAAAAATGAATCTAGACACAGACTATGCACCCTTCACCAAAATTAACTCAAAATGGATCATAGACTCAGTTAGATGTAAAGTACAAAACTATAAAACCCCTTTAAGATAACATAGGAGAAAACTTAGAAGACCTTGAGTATGGTGATGCTTTTTTTAGAGACAACACCAAAGACATGATCAATGAAAGAAATATTTGATAAGCTGGACTTCATTAAAATTAAAATCTTCTGCCCTATGAAAGACAATAATAATAAAATTAGCAGACAAGCCACATTTTCAAATATTCTTCATATTTTTCAAAATATTTTCAAAAGATACATCTGATAAAGGACTGTTATCCAAAATATACAAAGAACTCTTAAACTCAACAATAAGAAAAAAAACAAACAACCTGATTAAAAAATGAGCTGAAGACCATAATGGACACCTTACTAAAGAAGACATACAGATAGCAAGTAAGCATGGGAAAGATGCTCCACATCATAAATCATCAGGAAAATGCAAATTAAAACCACGAGATACCGCTACACATCTATCAGAATGGTCAGAATCCAGAACACTGGCAACACTGAATGTCAGTGAGGATGTGGAGCAACAGGAATTCTTATTTCTTGATGGTGGAAATGCAAATTGTACAGTGACTTTGGAAGACAATTTGCTGATTTCTTATAAAACTAAACCTCTTGCTACAGGATTCAGCAGTCATGCTCCCAAAGAAGCTGAAAACTTAAATCCACACAAAAACCTGCACAAGGATATTTATATCAGCTTTCTTTATAATTGCTAAAACTTGGAAGCAACCAAGATGTCTCTCAGTAGATGAATGGATAAATAAACTTTGGTACATCCAGACAATGGAATGTTATTCAATGCTAAAAATAAATGAGCTATCAAACCATGAAAAGACACGGAGGAAACTTGACTGTATATTATTAAGTGAAAGAAGCCAATTTGAAAAGGCTACTCTATGACAATCTGGAAGAGGCAAAACTATGGCGACAATAAAAAGATCAGTGGTTGCCAGAGTTGGCAGAGAGAGATGAACAGGCAGAGCACAGAGGATTATGAGGGCAGTAAAAATATTCTCTATGATATTGTAATGATGGATTTGTGTCATACATTTTTCCAAACACATAGAATGTACAACACCAAGATAAGGTAAACTGTGGACTTTGAGTTATTATGATGTGTAACTGTAGGTTCATCCTTGGTAAAAAAAAAAAAAAGAATGTATCACTCTGGTAAGTGATGTTGAGAATGAAGGAGGCTATGCATGTGTGCGGACAAGGAGTATATGGAAAATCTCTATGCCTTCCTCTCAATTTTGTTGTAAACCTAAAAATGCTCTAAAAATAAAGTATTTAAAAAATAACATCCACCATTTTAAAAAAATGAAGAATTGGCCTTTGTATTCTGCTACGTTACTCCTTTGCTCAGACAATGAATGCTGCCATCCGAATGTGGGAAGGACATATGTAAGTGAGCTGGGGCAATCTTGATTATGAACTTGAAATTTAGTTCTTTAGATATTATGATAACTGCACTTTTCTTGGGTCTCAGTTTAGGAAAAATCAAAGTGAGAAACTGGAAGATTCTCTTCTGAAATAGAAAAGCATAGAAGAAACTTCATAGGTGCTTACATTTTAATCTACCTTTACTACTCACTCCCATTGTGACCTTAGGAAAATCACTTAATTTTTTAGAAGCATAATTTATCAACTTACAAAATAGAGGCTAATAATATTTTTCCAAGATGATTGTGATATTTCAAACTGAATAAGATCATTCATACAAAGCACCATCACATTTCAAAAAATATTATGTTTAGTTTAGATATCATTAGCCATTCTTCCTCTGTTTTTAAAACAAGATGTATTTAATAATTGCTTGGTTTGCATTGAACTCTCTATTTGTTCAAATTTAGCTTCTAAGAAATATATAATTATATATACAATATTTTATCAAATCATTGATAATTTTATTCTCCAATTATTATTTAAATCATAACATTATTGATGTACCACTTTGTGACTACTGCTTATTTTTAACAATTATGTATTTCCATGTGTGATATCAGCCCAAACTTGACCTATGGATTATATAAATAACCTATGACATATATTCACACACATATACATATATTCACTGCTCAAACACTTTGCATTTTCAAAAAAATTAATTTATTTGGCAGTGCTAAAAAAGTAAAAAAAGGTTAAACCCATATCTGAATTTTCAAGTCTATTTGTGAAACTGGTTGTTTTCAGAGGGATACAGGCTCTAATAAACTTTATTATAACCATAAGCCAACATGGTTGAAAGCCTTTACACTCTTGAGAACAAATACATGAAATTGAGAGATATTTATAAAAAGATGTTATGAACTAACTCCACCTAGAATAACACATAAAAAGGCTGTTGCACCTTTGCTTAATGCTATTGAAAGAATACACAGCAAACTCATGGTTGTAATATAGGAATAGGAGATGGCCCTAGTGAATGAATAAACATTGGCCTCATGAAACATTGCCAGGAGACACTACAAGGGAAAATTACAGAGAGCAAGGGCTAGGGTCACTTGTTCATTTATGTGCTTACTTAACCCATGTTTATTGTTGTCTATATTGTGCTAGATCTACGTTTGTCAACCTTTTCTCATTATCAACCTCCCCACCCCGCCAAATTGTACTCCTTTACCACAAAATTTTAGTAACATAGATATACTATGTATCTGTTGATAGATTTTGACCCTTTGGGGGGTGAGCTGGGGGGTGATAAACCATTTGGTAAGATTTTTTTCACCCCCTTGGGAGTGATATCACCCCCCACCTCGCCCCGAGAAGGCATGGACTGTTTGTCAGAAACAGTGGTGAACAAGGCAGATGAAGTTTCTGTCCTCAAAGAGCTGGCAGTTTAGTAGGGCAGACAGACACACAGATAGACAGTTACACATCATGAGAAGTGCTACGATAGGGGTAGCAAAGCACCAGCTAACTTTCTCCAACTGGGAAAACCATCTCCTGGACCCCACATTCAGGATGGGAGCCTTTCTTCAACTGAGTGTCCAGGGGGGTGCTGTTAAGTCACTGAACTTCAGTGTGAGGCTTCAGTTTGAGCCAGTTTCGTTTTGAATAGTTTCAAAATTAAAATGTCAATATTATTATTAACAATAAAGAGACTGAATTCAGTTTAAGATTTCCCCCCACGAAGCTTGGGGGATGCAGTAGACTTGTGTTTAATGCCTGAAAAATGCTATGAGGCTGCCTGAAGAGGCCAGCGAGCAGAGAGGGTTGCTTGGGAGAAATGACTGTACTCCCACTGAGAGATGATCAAAGGTGCTTTATTTTTTAAAACCAGATGTGGAACTTGCAGTAGAAACGATGGCCTGGGGCTATTTTAAAAGGGATGATGCCCAGGAGGGCCTCTGCCAGAGGGCATGACATCTGCAGCAGGAAGAACTGAAGGTGAACTGATGGATGCTAAAGCCGAAGAGAGGTCTCTGATGGCAGGAGGGGCCCTGCCCAAGCCAAGGGGCTGTGTTCAGAGAGGCTCGCAGAAGAATCAGGAAGACAAAAGTGCCTGTGAGAGGCTTTCAGCAGCTGCTGTGGCCACGGAGACCCGTGCCAGAGGACATCAGTGCCAGACAAATAAACCTGTCCTGCCCTTCCTCTCCCTTCTCCCTGCTTCCTTCCATAGCCCAGTGAGTAGAAGGAAGAAAAAGGAGGCTAAGACAGGGAAATGAAGAAGGTAACCGACCCGCACCTCTTTCCGCCTGCAGCTATCCAGACTGCCATAGGCTCAAAGTGGGAGGTAAAAGAAAATTCAACCTTAAATAAATTCTAGAGATTATTTTGCCCACTGTCTTGGACACAGTAATTACTGAAATGACACCTTTTGTTCTAAAATAGACTGGAGGAATTTTTATTATCTGAGGGTAAGTAGTAAACTGGGAAACTTGCCCAGGATCTTAGGAGAAGTGGGAAAATGATCTCCACAGGGAGAGGCTCGCGCTGAACAGGCTGTGTGGGGAAAAGGTTGCTTCTGGGGCTTCCCTGGTGGCGCAGTGGTTGAGAATCTGCCTGCCAATGCAGGGGACACGGGTTCGAGCCCTGGTCTGGGAAGATCCCACATGCCGCGGAGCAACTAGGCCCGTGCGCCACAACTACTGAGCCTGCGCGTCTGGAGCCTGTGCTCCGCAACAAGAGAGGCCGCGATAGTGAGAGGCCCGCGCACCGCGATGAAGAGTGGCCCCCGCTCACCGGAACTGGAGAAAGCCCTCGCACAGAAACGAAGACCCAACACAGCCAAAAATAAAAATTAAATTAATTAATTAATTTTTTAAAAATGTGCAAAAAAAAAAAAAAAGGTTGCTTCTGATCGCCGTCTAGGAGGCCTGTGGGTTCAAGCGACCAGTCACAACTGAGCTTGATGAGAGCAAGCAAACTTGCCATGGGCCTCGCTGGGGCAAGAGCAAGGTGACACCATTTCAGAAGTTGGGGTGAGAGCAACCAGGCCTACTGGGGCACATGGAAGAGTCAGCAGGAGCTAAGGGGAGACAGAGGTGGCAGAGCAAGGCCACTGAGCTGAGGAAAGGTGGATCCCAGGTGAGAGCGGGCAGACGTCATCAGCAGAGCTGGGGTGTAAGCTCAGGAATATGGCTGCTCCCGCCGCACTTCACTGATGCCCACCAAACACTGCAGCGGGAACCACGGCGACCCTGGGGGACTCTGCACAGCTCAGCAGACTCTTCCCTCCGCCTGCAAGACCGAACTAACATCCTGCCCACCCGCCCTGCATCCCCCGACTCTGTCTTAGAGGGAAGTAAGAGAGCCTGGGCAACGGTCCTCCAAACTGATCATTACCTAAAGGGACTATTTATTTTATCACACAAATTTATAAACCAGATTGGACATTTGTTCCTTTTTCCCCTGCCACCTAGACAGTGGGGATGCCTGAGGAAAATCAGAACAGTTTTAGACAAAATAAACATTTCCCCTGCCCTTGGAATTGCAAAGAAGTACATTCTGTGGTGCCTCCCCTGCACATTTAGCCTGGGCACTTAAATAACATAATTAAAATGTGGATACACGGTGTAATTCTTATTAATTTGCTTTCTCCTTTTACCAAGGATAAGTACCTTTTCCCACCGGCAATGACTAGAAGTAGTCATTCTTTAGTCCAGCAGTCCTGGCTCCAGTTCTTATTTTTAACGTAGTCCTTTCCATGAGGATCTTGTTGGATTTTTTTAAAACTTTTCTTTACAGCGCTTGGTATGCAGCGGTAATCAATACCTGTTGAATGAACAAACAAGGGCACCTCCTATTACCATAATGCGTTTAAAACACAATTTCAGGCCTCTGCAGGTGACCTCTACTTCCTGAAGTCTAGTTCCCAGTGTATTAAGCTGAACATCTTAACTGTAGCATCTGCTTTTACTCTTTCTGAAACTCTTTTTTATTTCACCTATCTTTATTTGTGCACATTTGCACTCTTGTGCTCTGCATTTGACTTCCGAATGGGAGATACTTCTCTCTTTCTAGTTATGAAATCTTTTAGGCATTTTCCCAGAGCTCTGCATTAATCTTTGCTAGGACTGGTGTTCTTAACGGTCTGGGCTTTCATCCTGTGCTGCTGTTTGCATCCTATTTCTCTTGGAAATCTTCTAAAGAAAGCCCCTGTAGATAGTATGACCTCAGGTACTTATCTCAGAGGTCTTATCTTCTTTCTATTCTTGCTGACATTGACCATAATGACAATGGTGGGTCCCCTGTGATGGTCACAACTTTGAGGTCTGTTAGGACACTTGTACCTCCGTAGTTCTTACTATTTCCCTTTGATCTCAACCCTCCTGAAAGGACTATAATCTTCTCACCATAATTTTGGGCATGAATAACTTCTGGGCAGTGGGTGGCTATGAAAACAATCTCTCTGGGAATTATGTTTTTTTCCTTGTTCCTGGTATTTGTGCCTTTGTTTATTTCCCTCCCATATTGAGAAGGGCTGACCTGTGTAACCAATAAGATATTGCAGAAATAAAGATGTATGACTTCTAAGCTAGGTCACAAAAGATATGTGGCTTCCACCTTGCCCAGTTTTGTATGACTTGTTCTCAGTGAAACCAGCCACTGTGTCATGGCAGCACTCAAGAGCCCTATAGATGGGTTCATGTGGTGAGGAACTAGCCTCCTGCCAATAGCCAGCGCCAACTTGCCGACCATGTGAGTGAACCATCTTGGAAGAAGATCTTTCAGTCCCAGTCAAGTCTTCAGATGATGCAGCTACAGTTGCTGTCTTGACTACAACTTCATGAGAGACTCTAAGCCAGAACCACTTAGGTAAGGTGCTTCCTGACTCACAGAAATCATGAGAGATATTAAGCATACATGGTTATTTTAAGCTGCTATGTTTTAGAATAATTTTTTATGCAGCAACAGATAACTCTTATCTTAGAAAGATCTGTAGTGAATTTAATGGGAAAAGCATGATAGAACATAGTATTGACTTGAGGAAAAATGATTTGGGAAATAGTAGCAAGGTTACTTTAAAAAAAAATCCGACAAGAGACAGTGATTTATGATCTTGGAAGATAAAGGACAATGGTGATGACACCAAGGCTGTACTATGAGTCAAAAGAAGCAGTCACAGGTTAAGGCTGCCAAGCAGAGAAGAAAATATGTTTAAGAGAAATAAGAGTGTCCACTGGTTTTCAAAAAGAAAGAATAAATTCCTATTACTTTGCCCGTGGAAAACAAAAGTTTTTGAAGGAGGTAGAAAGGTACTCATCATCAGCTAAAATTGTCTTTACCCTTGCAAGTGTTACCAGTGATTTTTAAATTTTAATTCCCTTATAGTGACCCAGACAGCATTCATGAACCACAGTAAACAATACGATATCAATAGACATTTTACTTTTGTCCAGCAAAATAGGCAACACATATGTTACATAGAAGATATTTATCAATTGATAAACCATTTGATTACAGAATAAGAGCATACATTCTGGCAGAGAGTAATATGTTATGATTTAGCTTGGTCAGAGCTGATAAAGCCATGTTCTACTCACAGGCAGACTCTAAAACAAGTTGAGTTTTATCAGGTTGACTCAGCAATGCTGGAGTACATCATAAAATACTTGAAGGCAGCTATTACATATTTTTAATCCCCTGGAAATCTCTTCCCACTCAAAAGGCCACATGTCATCTAGGGACTATTCTAGTCCACTGAACATATTCTAGAAACATATATACCTGGTTTACACACCAAAAACTTGACAAGTGTATTTCTCATCAGCACAGGGCTAACAACCAGTTAAATGTAAACTAGAAAATTATACCAGCCAATACAAGACAATTTAATATTTGAAACCAAAAGATACAGTAACAAAGGTCCCTTGTCCCAATTACCATAAACATATGCACTCTCTCTAGAGAGATATTTACAAGGTCACAGGCTAGGGTACAGATAGGCTGGCATAATATTACCATAGGAATCAACTAAAATGGATTTCTCTGCAGGGAATCTTGACGACAGCATAGTTAAAAGCAGCAACTCCTCTATATCCATTTAGTATCAACCATTCTGGTCACATATGAGACCCCTCAGAGTGACAGAAATGCAAGGAATAGGCTTTTCCCCTCCCCAGTGAGAATGCTGAAATAGGGTTTCCTGGTATTTCTATAGTCAACAGTATAATACCAAGACAGCCTCAGTAAATGAAATTTCTGCTAGTTTTGGCTAAGGGCTAAAGAGGTATGGTCAGTGTCATTCAATATTTGCCTTAGCTTTTCTGAGTTCTGTTTAGTACTTTGTTCTCCTTTGTCTTCCTGCAGTTATTTACTGCTGCAGTGATTAAAGGTGGAGTTTACCTCACATAGAGTCTGTATCTAATAAACAGCTTTATTTGGAGCTTGTTCATCTCCAGTTTCTCATTATCATTCCAAGAAAACATCTATTTATAGGGGAAATCGATTTGATGAAAGGATACTGTGTAGTGTGTCCACTTGAAGGGGATCTGGGGTAGTGGGGCCTAGAGCATGGTTTAACCTTAGTGTGCATCAGAATTATCTGTGAGCTTGTTAAAATACAGGTGCTCAAGACCTTCTCAGGCTTATTCAGTCAGGCTCACTTCTGGGATGTGACCTGGCATGTATATATATATATATATATATATATTTTTTTTAATGAGCCACCATATAATTCTGAAATGTACCAGTGTTTGAGTACCAGTAGTCAGTGTGGAAATAAGGGCAACCAGGGATTAGAGCCATTGGTTGGTGTACCTCACTTCCCACATTCATTTACCAAGAAAAGTTTTCTCTGCTCTTTGGGTACCAGGTATATGATGCCTCAGGAGGTCTAAATAGTCTTCCCTATTCATTCCCAGGACCAAGCTTGTCCTCTCCCAGAAAGGAATGAGGATCAAGCCCCCAAAGAATGGTACCTTTAAAAAATTCATCACTTGACTTAACTTTTAGCATCAACTTTCAGATGCAAGAGGTATCATCTACTTTGCATCTTTCACAGAAGGAAGAAAACTGTTCATGACAGCCATCAAATTTCATAAAATTGTTTTTCTTTAATTTTTTGTTGAATACACTTGCCATACAATATTATCTTAGTTTCAGTTGTGCTACATAGTGATATGACATTTGCATACATTATAAAATGATCACCGTAAGTCTAATAACCACCTGTCCCCATATGAAGTTATTACAATATTACTGATCATATTCCCTATGCTGTATATTATATCCACATGGCTTATTTGTTTTATAATTGGAGGTTTGTACCTTTTAATTCCCTTCACCTATTTCACCCACCCCTCCCCTCTGGCAACCACCCATTTGTTCTCGGTATCTATGAGTCTGTTTTCATTTTGCTGTGTTTCATTTGTTTGTTTTATATTTTAGATTCCACATATACATGAGAGTATACAAATAGCAAGATTATTTTTTTAGGGGGGGAGCTGCTGAATAATATTTCCTTGTATGTATATATCACATCTTCTTTACCTATCCATTTATTGATGGATACTTAGGTTGCTTCCATATCTTGGCTATTGTGAATAGTGCTACAATGAATATTGGGGTGCATATATCTTTACAAATTAGTGTTTTTGTTTACTTTGGGTAAATACACAAAAATGAAAGTGATGGATCATATGGCAGCTCTATTTTTAATTTTTTGTAGAATCTCCATTCTGTATTCCATGGTGGCTGCACCAGTTTACATTCTCACCAAAAGTGCATGAGGGTTCCCTTTTCTCCACATCCTGAGAAGAACATGTTTGCAGACATAATAACTGAAAACTTCCCTAACTTGGGAAAGGAAGCAGACATCCAAGTCCAGGAGGTGCAGAAAATCCCATACAGAATTAACCCAAAGAGGAATACACCAAGACACATTGTAATCAAAATGACAAAAATTGAGGATAAAGAGAGAATATTAAAAGCAGCAAGGGAAAAGCAACAAATAACATACAGGAGAATTCCCATAAGACTATGAGCTGACTTTTCAGAAGAAACTCTGCAGGCCAGAAGGGAGTGGCATGATATATTTAAAGTGATGAAAGGGAAAAACAACCAAGAATACCCAGCGAGGTTCTCATTCAGATATGATGGAGAGAGGAAAAGCTTTACAGACATGCAAAAGCTAAAAGAGCAAAGCACCACCAAATCAGCTCTACAAGAAATGTTAAAGGAACTTCTCTGCAAAAAAGAAAAGGCCACAACTAGAAACATGAAAATTATGAAATGAGAAAACTAATCAGCAAAGGCAAACATACATTAAAGGCAGGAAGTCATCCACATGCAAAGCTAGTAGGAAGATTAAAAGACAAAAGTAGTTAAATCATTTATATTCACAATAAGCAGTTAAGGGATACACAAAACAATTAGATGTCAAATATGATATCAATAACAGTAATCATGAAGGGAGGAGGGTACAAATGCAGGACTGTGAAAATGCATTTGAAAATAAGAACAACTTAAAATAATCCCAAATATATATATAGATTGCTGTATAAAAACCTCATGGTAACCACAAACCAAAAATATATTACAGACATACAAAAAAAGAAAAAGTAATCCAAACATGACACTAAAGACAGTTATCAAATCACAAGAGAAGAGAAGAAAAGAAGAAAGGAACAGATAATACTTACAAAACAATTCCAAAACAATTAACAAAATGGCAGTAAGAACATACATATCAATAATTACCATAAATGTAAATGGACTAAATGCTCCAATCAAAAGACATAGAGTGACTGAATGAATACCAAAAGAAGACCCATATATATGCTTCCTACAAGAGACTCACTTCAGATCTACAGACACTCACAGACTGAAAGTGAGGGGATGGAAAAAGTATCTGATGCTAACTGAAGTCAAAAGAAAGCCAGGGCAGCAATACTTATATCAGACAAAATAGAATTTAAAGTAAAGACTGTTGCAAGAGACAAAGCAGGATATTAAATAATAATCAAGTGAACTCTTTTAGCTTTTGCTTGTCTGTAGAACTGTTTCTCCTTCAAATCTGAACGATAACATTGCCAGTAGAGTATTCTTGGTTGTAGTTTGTTTTTTTGGTTTTTTTCCCTGTTATCACTTTGAATATATCCTGCCACTCCCTTCTGATCTGCAAAGTTTCTGCTGAGAGATCAGCTGATAGACTTAAGGGAGTTGTTTTTAATATAATTTTTCTCTTTTTACTTTCAAGATTCTCTCTTTAATTTTTTGCTCTCTTAATTATAATGTGTCTTGATGTGGACCTCTTTCAGATCACCTCATTTAGGATTCTCTATCTTTCCTGAACCTGGATATCTGTTTCCTTCCCCAAGTTAGGGAACTTTTCAGCTATTATTTTTTCAAGTAAGTTCTCTGCTCCTTTCTCTATCTCTTCTCCTTCTGGGACTCCTACATTGTGAATGTTAGTATGCTTGATGTCATCCCAAGGGTCTCTTCAACTAGCCTACTTTTTAAAAATTATTTTTTCTTTTTCTGTTCAGCTTGGGTGATTTCCACTACTCTGTCTTCCAGATTGCTTATTCATTCCTCTCTACCATCTAATCTGTTGATTTTTTTTTAAGTGTATGTTTTATTTTAGTTATGGTGTTCTTCAGCTCTATTTGGTTCTTCATATTTTCCAGTTCTTTGTTTAAATTCTCACTGTGTTTGTTCATTCTTCTCCCAAATTTGTTGAGCTCTTTATGATCATTACCTTGAGCTCTTCATCAGAAAGATTGCTTATCTCCACTTTGTTTAGTTCTTTTTCTGAGAGTTTTGTCTTTTTCCTTCATTTAGAACATATTCCTCTGGCTCTTTATTTTGCCTAATTCTCTGTGTTTATTTCCACCTATCAGGTCAGTCAATTACATTTTTCCATCTAAGAGATGTGGCCTTATGTGGAAGATGTTCTGTGGGGCCAGCCACATCTTCCCCTCTGGTCATCAGAGCTATATGCTCTAGGGTTGCCCCCTATATGTGCCTCATGCCCCCTTCAGCTGTGGAGGTGCTGACTACTGTGGGTACACTGGTAGGCAGGGCTGGCCCCAACCCCTGATGGCTGTGAGACCTTGCCTTGTGTGGCGGTTGTGGGCCTGCTGGGTGGGGGAGGGCAGGTACCCACATGGCTACCTTCATGGGCCAAGATGTCACGGGCCCACAGGGCTGGTATTGGCCTGCTGGTAGGCCAGCTCTCCTGAACGTAAGCCCTAATGGTTTTCAAACCCGTATGCTCTTGGGGTGCGTCTTCCCAGTGCAAGACCCCCCAGGATGGGGAGCCCGATGTGGGGCTCAGACACCTCACTGCTTGGGGAGGACCTCTGTGATTATGGTATTCCTCCCACTTGTGGGTCACCAACCTGGGTTGTGAGTCCTGACTGTGCTCTGTCTCCGCCCCTCCTGTCCATCTCGTTGTGGTTCCTTCTTTATGTCTTTAGATGTGGAAAATCTTTACTGGTAGTTTTCAGGTCATTCTCATAGACACTTGCTCTGTAAGTGGTTGTAATTTTGGTGTATCCGTGGGAAGAGGTGAGTTCAGGGTCTTCCTGCTCTGCCATCTTGGCCACACCATGTTTCATAAAATTTAAAATTGAGCTCTCTGGCAGTAAGACTTATGACCTTTCAAAATTATAGTTAAATATTTCTCACAAATTTCTTTTAACATATTCTACAGTAGAGCAGGTGGTAATAGACATTCTGCAACATGAAAGGAACAAATTTCCTCATCTAGCCCTGCAGATTTCTCATTCTTGTAAATAGTCATTTTTGTGATTTCAATCAGATGAGCTACCATGTTTCAGACTGTAGTTTGAAGGAAGCTTAAGATATACTATTTTATAAGGCACAAGAAACCAGTTTTTTTCTCTGTCTCTCTGACTATAAGTTTCTTTCTAGTGGTTGATTAATAATGAAAATAGATAACTCCAATCTCTCACCTCTGAAGACACATAGGATTTGGTTGAAGGAAACAACTAAAACCCTCCCAGCTAGTGCCTCTACCATCTCTGACAGCATTGGCAGGGTAGCTTCAGGAGGTTTATGATAACTTACAAGCTGCAGGTGCAGAAGTGATTGTGGATCTCAGACCTGACAGTTCAGCTCTCTGCGAAAGCAGTGGCTGTAAATGGGTTCTGCTTTACTGTTTCCTTCACTGTATTCTGTGAAAAGTATGGCTCCAATCAGCTGCTTCATTAATATCCTGGATCACAGATGAAATAACAAAGTTCTGCTGGAAATGAGCATAGGATTGAGCCTTTGAGTGCATGCATTTTTGTTTCTAAGCAAAGATTACCACTAGAGATTTACAAGGTATGAAGACAGCATCAAGAAAATTATCCCTAGATAGTTTTGCAAGTGCCTAGGCGTGTAGATTAGATTTTGTTCTTTGTCTCAGGAGTTCTGCACAGGTTGCCTGTTGTCTCAAACAAAGGAATGAGAGGCATATTTGCATTTTCCAAATTAAAACTCAAGTCAGTAATAGCTTTTGCCTGATACTGGCACAACACGTCTAGTCAGCTATCAAATTCAGTGGGTAGGCATGCCAGGTTAGTAATAGGAACATGAAGCCAAGAGGTAAATTGTTTCCAAGACCTTGAGGCTTCAGGGGAGGGAAGCATGAAGAATTACCATGGTCAGTAACAGCATTCAACAGAGAGTAACAAAAGTCATTTCAAAGGCTATAGCAATACAAAGTCCAGACTGCACTGCTGTGTCAGATGCCAGAGAATGTAGCTGGACATCAAAGATAAGGGTAAAGGGTCAGGTGGGGAAGATAAGATAGATTTTGCCATATGATTTTCTTGCTGTCTCTCCTAGATTTCCTTGGCTAGTTGTGAATGACAAAACTCTTGTTCTGGATGACTTCTTAAAGGCACCGTATAATTCTCCAACACTGCTTTAACATGTCACCACAAGGAACAAAGAATAAAACACAGAGTGCGGATTCAGACAGTTACCATTTTTAAGTTTTATTTTTTAAACTGGCTGTTCACTTTGGATATGGCAGATGAATAATTTTTGTTATGCAAAGCTCTGGGGAAGATAGACTCCAGATAAAATTCTACTTTGCTTTAGCCATTATGGAAACTAGTTTATATAAAAATCCCATCATATGGTTGAAAGGTTTTACTATTACTATTTTATTCAAATGTGAAAAGTCAGAGTGATAAAATGGGAATATCATTAGAGTAGGAGTTAGATGACTTGGATTCTAATCTCAGCTAAACAGAGGTATAAACTTAGGCAAACGTTTAACCTTATTATTTTACTTTCTTAAAAATTTTTTTTGGAGTATAGTTGATTTACAGTGTTGTGTTAGTTTCAGGTGTACAGCAAAGTGAATCAGTTATACATATACATATATCCACTCCTTTTTTTTTAAAATTCTTTTCCCATATAGGCCATTACAGAGTATTGAGTAGAGTTCCCTGTGCTATTAAGCAGGTTCTTATTAGTTATCTATTTTATATATAGTAGTGTGTATATGTCAGTCTCAATCATATAACTGTTTTAGACCTTAGCTTCCTCATTTACTAAAAGATGCCAATCATTCATTCATTCATTCATTGCCTAGTAGGCTTTTAGTGAGAAGCAAATGTGATAATGCACATAAATAACTTCATATTTTTCAAAATCATTATAATAGATGGTAATTTTAAGTTGTTAAGAGCCATAAAAAATTAGGACTGACCCTTATATTATCATTTTATAAATGGTCTTATAACATCTTTTTATAACTAAAGAACTAAAGTAGTTGCCACTTGGATGGATGATTAAGCAGATACCCCCGCTCTCTAGTAACTCCCCTTCTAGTAGGGAGAATAATCATGTGTAGTGTTATCTCTTGATTGCCTTCCCAGCATCCGTTCATCCATCTCCCTTCCTACCGTGACTCTGAATTTCCCAGCCGAATGGGTTTGAGTAAGATTAATGCCTCCACTAGTTATTATAATTGGCTTAGGTCTATCACTGGTCTAAGGATTGGTTTGGGGGGAAGGGATTTGGTTACCAAATCGAGGCTCATCTAATCAGAGTGAATCTAAGACATTTTGTTTGGAATGCTGGAATGTAGACTCGTCTCTGCTAGGCTTATCCCGTAAGGATGGCGTGCCTGGTACAGCTGCAACCACAAAGACGGAGCCAGGAGCCACTTTGCAACCACCCAAGCAGAAGCAGATCCTAGATATGGATCCTAGTGACATAATTTAGGTTCATGATAAGAACCTTGCAATTCTTCTCATCTCCCTAGAGATTTTGATACAGGAAGTCTGTGGTCTGGGACCCCAAGGCATTTTTAAAAGCTCTCCAATGATCCTCGTTTGCATCCAGACTTGATTATTAAGTGATGGAACCAAGAGCACACGTGTAGCTTTAACTACAGAATGAAGGGTGTTTTTGGGGAGCATGCAGTTCTAGAAATCACATTTGTTCACAAGTCTTTGTTTATTTAGAACTAACTTGTCCTTTTGATACACTGTACTTGAACATTTATTTACAATCCATCTGTTCACTAATTTCATTATTTATCTAGTGCTGATTGTCTGTTTAGTGCTAAGTGTGGCCATGATTAGTGGCCTGATGTGGGAGAAGGAGGGAGGAAGGGGTATGCTCCCTACTTGGTTCTGATAGGTAGAACTAGGTAACTTAGCACGTGGTACTGGAGGACTTCTGTCAGCAGCGTGCGGGACTGGTTGTAAACCACGTTTACACACGAAAAAGTGATGGGTATAAATGTAATGGGTGAACTTCTTTTTACATCTTTATGAGGTAAATGAGGCTTTCCAAGTAGAAAGAGGAAGTAGCCACTTCCAATTGGGAGAGGGGTCTGGGAAGACTTTACAAAGGAAAAACTTGCATTAACCTTGAAAAACAGAATTTGGATGGGGGAAGGAAAGTCATAAAAATGGCAAAGGGTGGGGAAAAGCATGTTTTGGGGACAGTCCATAGACTGGCTAGACCGTTTCAACTGAAGGTATAAATTTAGGAAGAGTCATGTTTATCTTCCCAACGTAGATGCTGTTACACAATTCTACACTTGCTCTTTCATGAAAATGAAGTCTGTAAAACGATTTTTATATGCTGTTGACACCTCATCTGTTCACGTGGGCAATAGACTTGTATCTGAAAGTACTGTAGAGGTAATACAGCAATGTTGGTGCCCTATTAAGTTTGTTGAAAAGGCGTTCTACCTGTCATGTACTGTTAGCTGCTTTGGCCAGCTCTTAAACATTGAAATAAGGAAACCAGGAGACCCAAGGGACAAAAAGTCCTTGCCACAGTGTGTAATCTAAGAGTTTTCCTTAAAAGAAGTGAAGAAATAAATAAGTGTTGAAAACTTAGGAGGGTTTAAGGAGTGCAAAGTGTTTGCTTTTTTGCATGCTGTTCTTGGACCCAGGCCATTTTCACAGTACCCACTGGTGTTCTTATGTTTTCCCTAATTTATTGGCGATTTTATTTCATGACCTGTAATCCAGGAAATGCCACATAAGAAATCCACTGAGGAACCTTTCCTATCATAAATTTTAAATAGACAAAAAATGGTCATCTCTGGGTACTCCAAGTATCCTGAAAATCTTGTTCCAGAGCTGATCACAGAAAATTATGAAACCTAAAGGAGGCATAGGAGAGAACTTTTTCCTTCATCTGATATGATTACAACTATTATAATGAGGTATAATTAAGATGTATTATAATGCATTCATCACTAACGTAATATGGCTTAACAACTCCTTAGCTATATCAGGAGCAAGTGTTAGTTCCATAGGACCAGCTAGGATGTCCCAGGTTTCTTCCTCAAATGGAATTTTTGGTTAGCACATTAAGTGCAATGCATCTCTGATATCTTTGATACCTGGTGCTGCTTTGACCTGCTCTGTTCCTGTCCTTTGAGTAGGCCCCACTCAGCATTTCAACTGACATTTGTTCCCATCTGGAGGTTCCTTTTAATTCTGGCTCCTGGTGTAGTGCCTCCTAGTTTCTTATTTAATCCAGCACAGTCTGTGATTTAGCCTCACTCCTAGATTCCAAGTTACCTGCTTTGGTCCCTAATGCGGCTCACCTGTTGAGTTGGGTCTCTTGTCTGTTCCTTTACTTGGAACTCTCTGCTTCTGCCACAGACCTGGCTGCCTCCTAATGGAGTGTCAACTCTAATTTAACCCTTTCAGATGGAGGAAGATTTAATGCCTCTGGTTCTGGCAGATATTCTTTTTCCTTTCATCTAGAATTTATCAACATTACAATTCATGAAGGACATTTCTTTTAAAATAAAACAAAATTTCCTGACATATCTTCCCAGAATATATCAACATAAAGGACCAAAAGCAAGCAACCTTCACACAATCTTAGTATCTTTGTTTCTTTATCACAAGTTATGATTTGGAATTATAGTTGCCACATAATTAAAATGTATTGTGCAGCAAAGTTAAATGGTACTATTACAAAAATTCAACTATATATTCAAAAATCTTGAATTATCAGGGAATTGTTTAGTTAGTTAAGATGCTCGGTATCAATATTGGTCACCAAGATGGTGATACAGGTTGTTCCTGACTTGGCTTCCCTCACAAGAAGAAAAACTAACATTTATTCAAGAACAAGACACCATTGAGAGAATTCTAGAACATGGGGGTAGGGCTGAAGCACACCCCTGCACCTCAGAGACCAAGATAGGCTGCGTTAGAAGGTAAGAAAAACAGCTACACGTTGGCTGCATTGTTCTCTCCCTTGACAGGCTGGCACTGCACCTTGATGAAAGGTCTCCTCTGAGCTTCCGTTTCCCCCAGTGGTGAAAGGGAACCCAAGCGGGACAGCCAGACTCCCCCAGCATTGCAGGTGAATCTGGCAGAGTCTCTACTCTGATCTCACGCAGTGGGGATTACACAGGAATCTGCACAACCCAGTCTCTGGGGATCCCACTGTGAGAGAGAAGTGGCAAGGGGCCTGCAACAATCGGCACAGGAATCGTGGCAGACCAAGTTCACACCCGCAGTGCCGAAGTAGTAATCAGTGGCTTTGCTTATCTGCAGGGCCAAGTCAGGGCTGTACTACGACCAAGGAACTCGAGAGGGCGCAGATCTGCCTGATGCACATCCTCAAACGAAAAGTTTTGCCCAGTTTTTCATGCCTAGGCAAGGTGCTGAGTCACCGCCCCACCCACTGTGGAGAGCGCCTGCCAGACCTGTCTGAGCAGAAGGGCTGGTGACAACCCTTAGAAACAGTGCGGCCCAGCGGCACTTGAGTGGAGAGAGGGGTGGATGGAGCTAATAGTTTGCAAAGCAAAGCTACTGGTCCTGTTCAGCCAAGGAACTTGGGGTGTAGGTCAGCTTAAGACATCAAACAGAGCTCTGCTGGTTCTAGAACTGCTTCTACTGCTTCACCCAGGCAGGAAATCTAATTTGCTGAACACAGCCTTAAACCTGTCCAACCAGGGAAGCAAACCAGAGCACATGGGAAGATATATAGCCCATTCAACAGCCCTACATACAGTGGCACTTAAACAGAGAGCACAGCCCATGGCTTCCCTGGTCAATAGCAAAATGAGTGGGCTCACCTGACCAGGGAATTCAGTGCCCACTCAGGGCTGGTTTGGGCCCCCAAACAATGAGCTGCACAGGCCCTGGGTCTTGGTCTGCTCTCCTGTCAGGGCAGAGAAGCTAATTCTACTAATGAATATAGTACTCAGTCCTCACCATCCTGGTAAGCCTGATCCGAGAATTCAGGCAATCACAGAACCTATCCTGTAGCCTTACATGGGTAGGGAACGATTGATTTCAAGCAATACTGTAAAGGTATAGTAATCACAATAGTATGGGCTGGCCTAAAAAAACAGTCAAATAGACCATAAAAACAGAATTGAGAACCCAGAAATAAATCCAACCATATAAGTTAACTAATATTTGACAAGGGAGAATACTCAATGGAGAAAAGATAATCTGTTCAATAAAAGGTGCTGATATAACTGGATATTCACATGTAAGAGAATGAAACTGGACCCATATATTACATCATTCGCAAAAATTAACTCAAAGACTCAAATGTAAGCCCTGAAACCATGAATCTCCTCGTAGAAAACATAAGAATAAAGCAGTTTGACATGGGTCTTGGTAATGATTTTTTGCATATGATACCTAAAGCACAAGCAAAAAAATAAAAAAACTAGTGGGACTACATCAAACTATAAAGCCTCTGCATAGCAAAATAAACCATCAATCAAGTGAAAAGACATCCTACAGAATGGAAAAAAATATTTGCAAACCATGTATCTGATAAGAGACTAATATAAAAAACATATAAAGAACTCACACAATTCAATAGCAAAAATTACATAACCTAATTAAAAAATGGGCAAAGAACCTAAATAGATATTTCTCCAAACAAGATATATGAAAGACAAACAAGTACCTTAAAAGATGCTCAATATCACTAGTCATTAGGGAAATACAAATTAAAACCACAATGAGATATTATCTCAAGCCTATTTAAAAGGGTCATCATCAAAAAGATAAGAGATAACAAATGTGGGCTTGGATGAGGAGAGAACGGAACTTTTGTGCGGTGTTGGTGGGATTGTAAATTGGTGCAGCCACTATGGAAAACAGTATGGAGGATCCTCAAAGTAATTAAAAATAGAACTACCATATGAACCAGCAATTCTGCTTCTAAGAATGTATTCAAAGGTATTGAAAACACTAACTTGAAAAGATATCTGTATCCTACCCCGCATGTTCATAGCAGCATTATTTACAATAGCCAAGACATGAACACAACTGAGGAATCCATGGATGGATGAATGGATTAAAAAGTTGTGATATATATGTGTACACACACACACACGTACTGGAAAATTATTCAGCCATGAAAGATGAGGAAATTCTACAATTTGTGACAACATGGATGGACCTTCAAGGCATTATGCTAAGTGAAATAAATCAGATGGAGAAAGACAAATACTGTATGATCTCACTTATGTGTAGAATCTAAGAAAACAAAGCAAGCAAACAAAAACATCAAACGCATAGAAAAGAAGACCAAACTGTGGTTACCAGAGGGGGCAAGTGGGCCAAGGGATAATTGGAGCAAGGTGGTCAAAGGGTACAAAGATAAATAGATAAATATTTATAAGATAAATAGATAAATATTTATAGTGCTATTTATAAGATAAATAGCACTAGGGATGTAATATACAACATGATGACTATAGCTAACACTGCTGTATAATATGTAGGAAATTTGGTAAGACAGTAAATCCTAAGAGCTCTCATCACAAGGAGAACACTTTTTTTTTTTCTTCTTTTTATTGTGTAGGTATGAGAAGATAGAAGTTAGCTAAACCTATTGTAATCATTTCACAATATATGTAAGTCAAACCATCGTGCTGTACACCTTAAACTTATACAGCGATGTATGTTAATTATTTCTCAGTAAAAATGATGCTTTTATATATATAAAAGATGCTCAGTTGGCTCCCCAATTATATTGCAAGCATCTGTATTTTTATAAATGTAAGTGATTCTTATGTGCAACCCAGTGCTTCTCTTGAATGTGTTCATGAATCACCTGGGGACCTTACTAAAATGCAGGCTCTGATTCAGGAGGTCTGACTTAGAGCCTGATTAGGGCCTAAGAGTCTACATTTTTAACAAGTTGCCAGGTGTTGCTAATGCTGCTAATACTTTGGTTAGCAAGGCTCTAGACAATGACTTCATCTATATTTTTAGAATCGTAAATAAACAACTTCTAACACACAGTCTATACTCAATATATACTAATTTAAGGAAGGAGTGAAAGAAAAAAAAATCAAATGTTGACAATTTGGGGAGCTTAATGGTGTTTTAATTCATTAAAAAACACAAAGCCTTAGAAAATGATTATAGACATAGGTCACTGTTTAAAATGTGTTCAGTGTTATGACGTTTTAAGAGATGCTATGTCATGATTCTGATATATTTAGCTAGAGTCAGCTCTTATGCATTTGAGACCGACTGCATATGAGAGACTGTGCTAAGTAATACAGGGATGACAAATGAATTAAACAGTCGTGTCTGTAAAAAGGTTATTTTGTACTACAGTTCCTGAAAACTAACATTGTTAGGAAATGATACCTAAAGATAATTTGGTTGTCACATCTAGTGGGAGGGTTGATCCAGCTATTGTAGATGCTCAGTCATATCCACTTACTCAATGTCTCAGACAGTTCTATCTCGAAGCTGGGTGCTTGTTGAGGAAGAAAAGGAAAGGTTCTTATGTAGGATAGGACCATTTAATGGCATAAAATAAGCCATATATTATGTTCAAAAATAATGACAACACTGATGATGGTAATAGTGAATGTAATAAGGATAATAAAAGCTAACATTTAATGAGCACATAGAATACTAAGTACTTAATAAAATTATTTTCTTTAGTCCTCACAACATTCCTGTGAAGTAGATACTATAATTTTCCCATTTCATGTATGAGAAACCAAGACTCAGAATGATAACTTGTTCAACGTCACATGGTTTAGCAGGTGATAGAGTCAGGATATGAACCTATGCCGTCTGGATTCTCTGGAGTTCATTCTCTTAACTCTGAACATATACTGCTGTAAGAGAGTCATAAACAAATATGCTGGAGATTCCATGGAAAAAGGAGCCATATTTGAGTAAAGGGGTTATTAAGCTTTGAAAGATGGCGAGATTTCAATCGGTGGAATAAGGTGGGATGACAGTCTAGGGAAATGAAATAGCCTGAACAAATGCTCTGAGACTAAAAAGACCATGACTTTGAAGTTTTAATCTTGGGTAAACAAGAAAATGATGGTCCAGCAATAACACTAATATGAAATCAAGAGGGAAATGAAGTTTCTTCAGTTTATCAATCAGTAGATCACACCAATCATTAGAAAATTAGAAGCAATGTTCTTGAATTCCAGAAAAGAAAGTCCAGGCTGAAAATACTGATTTGAGAATTAGCCACACATTTAACAAGACTCTTCTTGAATGTACACTTTGTCTTCAGAGTGGAAATAATTAGACAAGAGATGACAAAATTGCAAATGCTTTCATGTGTCTCATAAGACAAAATGCTTACTTTTGAGGTAATTTTGACCATTTAATATTTTAAATTTTACCCCCAATAAAATAGAATTACATTGAGGAGGATATATATAATTATTAAAATTTAGCAAAATTTACTTCTTTGGTGTACTTATTTAATCAAACCTAATTGGAATCATTTGTTACTAGAAGGACATGTAATAATTAGATAAGATGAATGAGTGTTTTGTTTTTATCCCTTAAGTCCATGATGTATTAACAAACTTAACTAGAATGATGATCAAGAAAGATGATGTGTCTTGTTACACATCGTCAATATGAACCTAGAGCCAGAATGGCAGTGTGGTTAAGAGCCATGGTCTAGGTTCAAATCCTGGTTTGTGAGGTTATCAGTGTCCTCATCTAGAAAGTGGGGGTAATAATAATAGTGGTACTTACTTTTTAGAAATTTGGGGGAGAATAGTTGAAATAATATATGTAAATTTCTTGGAATAATATACCATAAAATAATCGTAGGATAATGGTGAATATTTGTTATCTATCAAGAAAAATGTTAGATATTATTACTGTCAATAACTCCTACAGCAGTATTATTTTATTTATTTTATTTTATTTTTATTAGTTATCTGTTTTAGACATATTAGTGTATATATGTGAATCCCAGTCTCCCAGTTCATCCCCCCCCCCCCCACTTTCCCCCCTTGGTGTCCATATGTTTATTCTCTACATCTGTGTCTCTATTTCAGACTTGCAGACCGGTTCATCTCTACCATTTTTCTAGATTCCACATATATGTGTTAATATACGATATTTGTTTTTCTCTTTCTGACTTACTTCACTCTGTATGATAGTCTCTAGGTCCATCCACGTCTCTACAAATGACCCAATTTCGTTCCTTTTTATGGCTGAGTAATATTCCATTGTATACATGTACCACAACTTCTTTACCATTCATCTGTCGATGAGCATTTAGGTTGCTTCCATGACCTGGCTATTGTAAATAGTGCTGCAATGAACATTGGGGTACATGTGTTATTTTGAATTATGTTTTCCTCAGGGTATATGCCCAGTAGTGTGATTGCTGGGTCATATGGTAATTCTATTTTTAGTTTTTTAAGGAACCTCCATACTGTTCTCCATAGTGGCTGTATCAATTTACATTCCCACCAACAGTGCAAGAAGGTTCCCTTTTCTCCACACCCTCTCCAGCATTTGTTGTTTGTAGATTTTCTGATGATGCCCATTCTAACCGGTGTGAGGTGATACCTCATTGTAGTTTGATTTGCATTTCTCTAATAATTAGTGATGTTGAGCAGCTTTTCATGTGCTTCTTGGCCATCCTTATGTCTTCTTTGGAGAAATGTCTATTTAGGTTTCTGCTCATTTTTTAATTGTGTTTTTTTTTTTAATATTGAGCTGCATGAGCTGTTTACATATTTTGGAGATTAATCCTTTGTCCGTTGATTCGTTTGCAAATATTTTCTCCCATTCTGAGGGTTGTCTTTTCATCTTGTTTATAGTTTCCTTTGCCGTGCAAAAGCTTTTAAGTTACACTAAGTCCCATTTGTTTATTTTTGTTTTTATTTCTATTACTGTAGGAGGTGGGTCAAAAAATACCTTGATGTGATTTATGTCAAAGAGTGTTCTTCCTATGTTTTCCTCTAAGAGTTTTATAGTGTCCGGTCTTACATTCAGGTCTTTAATCCATTTTGAGTTTATTTTTGTGCATGGTGTTAGGGAATGTTCTAATTTCATTCTTTTACATGTAGCTGTCGAGTTTTCCCAGCACCACTTATTGAAGAGACTGTCTTTTCTCCATTATACATCTTTGCCTCCTTCGTCATAGTTTAGTTGCCCATAGATGCGTGGGTTTATCTCTGGACTTTCTATCCTGTTCCATTGATCTATATTTCTGTTTTTGTGCCAGTACCATATTGTCTTGATTACTGTAGCTTTGTAATATAGTCTGAAGTTAGGGAGAATGATTCCTCCAGCTCCATTTTTTCCCCTCAAGATTGCTTTTGCCATTTGGGGTATTTTGTGTCTCCATACAAATTTTAAGATTTTTTGTTCTAGTTCTGTAAAAAATGCCATTGGTAATTTGATAGGGATTGCAGTGAATCTGTAGATTGCTTTGCGTAGTATAGTCATTTTCACAATATTGATTCTCCAATCCAAGAACATGGTATATCTCTCCATCTGTTTGTGTCATCTTTGATTTCTTTCATCAGTGTCTTACAGTGTTCTGAGTACCCGTCTTTTACCTCCTTAGGTAGGTTTATTCCTAAGTATTTTATTCTTTTTGTTGCAGTGGTGAATGGGATTGTTTCCTTAATTTCTCATTTTGATCTTTCATTGTTAGTGTATAGAAATGCAAGAGATTTCTGTGCATTAATTTTGTATCCTGCAACTTTATCAAATTCACTGATTAGCTCTAGTAGTTTTCTGGTGGCATCTTTAGGATTCTCTATGTATAGTATCATGTCATCTGCAAACAGTGACAGTTTTACTTCTTCTTTTCCAATTTGTATTCCTTTTATTTCTTTTTCTTCTCTGATTGCTGTGGCTAAGACTTCCAAAACTATGTTGAATAATAGTGTTGAGAGTGGGCATCCTTGTCTTGTTCCTGATCTTAGAGGATATGCTTTCAGTTTTTCACCATTGAGAATGATGTTGGCTGTGGGTTTGTCGTATATGGCCTTTATTATGTTGAGGTAGGTTCCCTCCTCTATGCCCACTTTCTGGAGAGTTTTTATCATAAATGGGTGTTGAATTTTGTCAAAAGCTTTCTCTGCATCTATTGAGATGATCATATGGCTTTTATTCTTCAATTTGTTAGTATGGTGTATCACATTGATTGATTTGCATATATTGAAGAATCATTGCAACCCTGGGTTAAATCCCACTTGATCATGGTATGTGATCCTTTTAATGTGTTGTTGGATTCTGTTTGCTAGTATTTTGTTGAGGATTTTTGCATCTATATTCATCAGTGATATTGGTCTGTAATTTTCTTTTTTCGTTGTCTCTTTGTCTGCTTTCAGTATCAGGGTGATGGTGGTCTCGTAGAATGAGTTTGCGAGTGTTCCTTCCTCTGCAATTTTTTGGAAGAGTTTGAGAAGGATGGGTGTTAGCTCTTCTCTAAATGTTTGATAGAATTTACCTGTGAAGCCATCTGGTCCTGGAGTTTTGTTCATTGGAAGATTTTTAATCACAGTTTCAATTTCATTACTTGTGATTCGTCTGTTCATATTTTCTGTTTCTTCCTGGTTCAGTCTTGGAAGGTTATACCTTTCTAAGAATTTGTCCATTTCTTCCAGGTTGTCCATTTTATTGGCATAGAGTTGCTTTTAGTAGTCTCTTAGGGTGCTTTGTATTTCTGCGGTGTCCATTGTAACTTCTTTTTCATTTTTAATTTTATTGATTTGAGTCCTCTCCCTCTTTTTCTTGATGAGTCTGGCTAAAGGTTTATCAATTTTATTTATCTTCTCAAAGCATCAGCTTTTAGTTTTATTGATCTTTGCTATTGTTTTCTTTGTCTCTATTTCATTTGTTTCTTCGTTGATCGTTATGATTTCTTTCCTTCTACTAACTTTGGGTTTTGTTTGTTCTTCTTTCTCTAGTTCCTTTAGATGTAAGGTTAGATTGTTTACTTGAGATTTTTCTTGTTTCTTTAGGTAGGCTTGTATAGCTATAAACTTCCCTCTTAGAACTGCTTTTGCTGCATCCAATAGGTTTTGGATCATCATGTTTTTGTTGTCATTTGTCTGTAGGTATTTTTTGACTTCCTCTTTGATTTCTTCAGTGTTCTCTTGGTTATTTAGTACCATATTGTTTAGCCTCCATGTGTTTGTGTTTTTTACGTTTTTTTCCCTGTGATTGATTTCTAATCTCATAGTGTTGTGGTCGGAAAAGATGCTTGATATGATTTCAATTTTCTTAAATTTACCGAGGCTTGATTTGTGACCCAAGATGTGATCTATCCTGGAGAATGTTCCATGTGCACTTGAGAAGAAAGTGTAATCTGCTGTTTTCGGATGGAATGTCCAATAAATATCAATTAAATCTACCTGGTCTATTGTGTCATTTAAAGCTTGTGTTTCCTTATTAATTTTCTGCCTGGATGATCTGTCCATTGGTGTAAGTGAGCTGTTAAAGTCCCCCCACTATTATTGTGTTACTGTCTATTTCCTCGTTTATAGCTGTTAGCATTTGCCTTATGTATTGAGGTGCTCCTATGTTGGGTGCACATATATTTATTATGGTTATATCTTCTTCTTGGGTTGATCCCTTGATCATTATGTAGTGTCCTTCCTTGTCTCTTGTAACAGTATTTATTTTAAAGTCTATTTTTTCTGACATGAGTATTGCTACTCCAGATTTCTTTTGATTTCTATTTGCATGGAATATCTTTTTCCATCCCCTCACTTTCAGTCTGTATGTGTCTCTAGGTTTGAAGTGGGTCTCTTGTAGACAGCATATATATGGGTCTTGTTTTTGTATCCATTCAGCAAGCCTGTGTCTTTTGGTTGGAGCATTTAATCCATTCACATTTAAGGTAATTATCGATATGTATGTTCCTATTACTATTTTCTTAATTGTTTTGGGTTTGTTTTTGTAAGGCCTTTTCTTCTCTTGTGTTTCCCACTTAGAGAAGTTCCTTTAGCATTTTTTGTAAAGCTGGTTTGGTGGTGCTGAATTCTCTTAGCTTTTGCTTGTTTGTAAAGCTTTTGATTTCTCCGACAAATCTATATGAGATCCTTGCTGGGTAGAGTAATCCTGGTTGTAGGTTTTTCCATTTCATCACTTTAAATATATGAGGCCACTCCCTTCTGGCTTGTAGAGTTTCTGCTGAGAAATCAGCTGTTAACCTTATGGGAGTTCCTTTTTATGTTATTTGTCATTTTTCCCTTGTTGCTTTTAATAATTTTTCTTTGTCTTTAATTTTTTGTCAGCTTGATTACTATGTCTCAGCATGTTTCACTTTGGGTTTATCCTGCCTGGGACTCTCTGTGCTTCCTGGACTTGGGTGGTTATTTCCTTTCCCATGTTAGCAAAGTTTTCAATTATAATCTCTTCAAATATTTCCTCAGGTCTTTCTCTCTCTCTTCTCCTTCTGGGACCCCTATAATGTGAATGTTGGTGTTTTTAATGTTGTCCCAGAAGTCTCTTGGGCTGTCTTCAATTCTTTTCATTCTTTTTTCTTTATTCCGCTCTGCAGCAGTGAATTCCTCCATTCTATCTTCCAGGTCACTTATCTGTTCCTCTGCCTCAGTTATTCTGCTCTTGATTCCTTCTAGCGTATTTTTCATTTCAGTTATTGTATTGTTCATCTCTGTTTGTTTGTTCTTTCATTCTTCTGAGTCTGTCTTTTTAAAACATTTCTTGCATCTTCTCGATCTTTGCCTCCATTCTTATTCCGAGGTCCGGGATCATCTTCACTATCATTATTCTGAATTCTTTTTCTGGAAGGTTGCCTATCTCCACTTCATTTAGTTGTTTTTCTGGGGTTTTATCTTGTTCCTTCATCTGGTACATAGTCCTCTGCCTTTTCTTTTTGTCTATCTTTCTGTGAATGTGGTTTTCGTTCCACAGGCTGCAGGACTGTAGTTGTTTTAGTTTCTGCTGTCTGCCCTCTGGTGGATGAGGCTATCTAAGAGGCTCGTGCAAGCTTCCTGATGGGAGGGCCTGGTACTGAGTAGAGCTGGGTGTTGCTCTGGTGAGCAGAGCTCAGTAAAACTTTAATATGCTTGGGCTTCCCTGGTGGCACAGTGGTAAAAAATCTGCCTGCCAATGCAGGGGACACGGGTTCGAGCACTGGTCCTGGAAGATCCCACATGCCGTGGTGCAACTAAGCCCATGTGCTACAACTACTGAGCCTGTGCTCTAGAGCCTGCATGCCACAACTACTGAAGCCCGCATGCCTAGAGCCTGTGCTCTGCAGCAAGAGAAGCCACCACAGTGAGAAGCCTGCGCACCGCAACGAAGAATAGCCTCTGCTCACCACAGCTAGAGAAAGCCCACACGCAGCATTGAAGACCCAATGCAGCCAAAAATAAATAAATTAAATAAATAAATTTATGATGCGTGCCCTTTCTTCTCTAGTTCAACAGACCAAACACGAAGTAGTTCTCTGAAAGTAGAATCAGAGGACTTTAGAATTAATTTAAAAACAAAACAAAACAAAACTTTAATATGCTTGCCTGCTGATGGGTGGGGCTGAGTTCCCCCAACTTGGGGTTGTTTGGCCTGAGGCAACCCAGCACTGGAGCCTACAGCCTCTTTGGTGGGGCTAGCGGACTCTGGGAGGGCTCACGCCAAGAAGTACTTCCCAGAACTTCTGCTGCTGGTGTCCTTGTACTCGTGGTGAGGCAAAGCTGCCCCCTGCCTTTGCAGGAGACCTTCCAACACTAGCAGGTAGGTCTGGTTTAGTCTCCTATGAGGTCATTGCTCCTTCCCCCTGGGTCCTGGTGTGCACACTACTTTGTGTGTGCCCTCCAAGAGTGGAGTCTCTGTTTCCCCCAGTCCTGTCAAAGTCCTGCAATCAAATCCTGCTAACCTTCAAAGTCTTGATTATCTGGAAATTCCTCCTCCTGTTGCCGGACCCCCAGGTTGGGAAGCCTGACGTGGGGCTCAGAACCTTCACTCCAGTGGGTGGACTTCTGTGGTATATGTGTTCTCCAATTTGTGAGTTGCCCTCCCAGCAGTTATGGGATTTGATTTTATTGTGATTGTGCCCCTCCTACAATCTCATTGCAGCTTCTCCTTTGTCTTTGGATGTAAGGTATCTTTTTTGGTGAGTTCCAGTGTCTTCCTGTTGATCATTGTTCTGCAGTTTGTTGTGATTCCAGTGCTCTCGCAAGAGGGAGTGAGCGCACATCCTTCTACTCCATCTTGAACCAATCTAGCAGCAGTGTTATTTCACACCAGGAATATACCCTGTTAAAACAATCATAAATTATCTGAGAGAGATGGCCATGTCAATTGCATATGCTTTTTTTGTTTCCTATCTCTCTTCAGTTTTAATCCATTTAATCTTTTCAATATCGCAAAAGTATCAAAGTTATTTAAAGATGAATAACTAAAAGTTATATCAGAGTTGACATTTCCCCCACAGGTACAGTGCATGTTCATAGCTGAAGTGATAAAACATTTTCTTGGTGTTTTAGTGATACAAAAGGAGAAGGGAATGTGTGAATCGTAAATTCAGTTCTCTTGTAAGAATTGTGAATATTTTTATTTTTTAAAAAAATTCTGAATAAATTGAATTCTGCTCAAAGTCTGTCATATTCCAACTCTTGGAGAAAAATCAAGAAAAGTTTTGACACTTTTGCATACCTCCTCTCATTATTGTCCATAACTAGCCTGTGTCTCAAACTCCTGAAAAATAGTCTGGATAAAGCTTTAATCATCCAAATACTACTATATTGATGAAATTTAAAAATTTATATTCTTATATTTTGCCTAGAAATAACATTTGTTTCCTAGAATTCAAGAGCTTCTTTTTACCATTATCTGTTTGCATTCCTTTTCTTTTAGTTATTTCAGAATGCCTTTAATTCCATAATTAAAGGATTATTACTTCAGGTAGGGAGAACAGATCAGAGAGACAAATTTTTTCCCCAAGAAGCTATGGTTCTTAAAGAATTAGGGAGCCACATAAATAAGAAAAAAAAAATTATATTCATGAACAAAACAAGGTTTTTCCTGTGAATGTAACCTAAATAGTCATGTTTAAAAGTGTATAGAGGCAACTGTACTATATTTGTTATGAATACAAGTTTTCATGTTCTATTCCATCTATGTGGGTGTTGCTTTGTTTTAGGAATGCAACTTATATTTCTTAAAGTTTAGTAGATTAACTGAAACCTAAAAAAAGAAATTTGAACTATTTGAGGGAAAAAGTAGATTATCCTGTTAATAGATAGGTACAAGATAATTATAGTAGAAGGGCCACAAATTCAAATTCCCCAAGAGGTCAAGAAGTTAATATAAATGTGTTAAAAGGCCTGATGTAAATAAATGGGGAGCACAGGGCATTGACGGCAGCTTGTATGCCACACCTAAAGGCATTATAGAAACATTTGGAGCCAAGCAAACCACCTATGGTTTGGCTATATTTTTATTCTCTGTCTTGTAATTTGCTGCCACTTATTTTAGGAGATTTGATTTATGCTAGTTTTAAATACCACTTCTTAGCTTCACTGATCCACATCTGTTTGCCTAAGTTCTATTCCAGAACTAGAATAAAAATTTATATCATTAAGTTATATTAGATATTTAGAAGACAATGATAATTTGAATTAATTCAAGGAACATATGTTGGGTATAAATTATATGCCATATACAATCTGCTGAGCATGGCATATAGAAACACAACTTATGATAATTCAATAGTAAGCTTCAGGTTGGTCAGAAGAGGACAGAGTTAATCTATTCTTTCCTCTTCTTACTCACCTGAATGGTTTAACCTGGTAACACATATACCCTTGTCACCTCTTTGATTTTCACCTTAACAAATCATGAGTGCAAATTATGTTCCTAGCTTTGAAAACTTGGGGGGAGGGGAGCAGTGAGGAGAAGCAGCAGCAAAAAGGAAAACAAAACAAAACAAAACACTTTCTTGCTTATGAGGAATTCTCTATATATGAAATACACAATGTGACAAGGGCTGTAATAGACCCATTGGTACTAAGGGGAGGAAATAAGGCTTTAATGGAAGGAGAGTCTCTGGTTGTGTGTTGAATTAGCTCTCTCCACAGAGTGAAGAAGGAAGGGGAAATTCTATATAGAGGCAATAGCAGGCATAAAGGGCTGAGGATGGCCAAAGCAGAGGCTACTTGCAAATGATGTGCCTACCTCCTGCTTCCAAAAATCATGGTCATCAGCAAGATTATGATGCTGCAGAAAATTGGCATTATCCTTAATAGTTCAAACAACATGGTTATTATGTATTAACTCATGAAAAAGAATTAAGTAAATCAATCCCTGAGCAGTGTATAATAAAAGAGCAGGTTCACGGACACTTTCCTTTTTCAATCATTTGCACTAAATGCTTACATTGCCTTCAGCCTCGTGCCTCAATATCTTATTTATTTTTATTGCTGAGGACCTCAGCCAGTGCCTCTGACACCTGTGGCTGAGAAGTATTTTATGAATATTTTTGATGATGATGATAACCCACTGTAAGGCAGCTTGAGGAAAAAGCAAATTCTTAGATAAAAATTATGTTTGAAATTCAGTACTCATTGACACCCAATAAATACCAATTTGTGGACCATATAGGACTGTGCTGCAATGGAGCATATTAAGTCATAGCAAGTAACCTTCACCTCAGCCCATTACTTTACTAAGTGTAACGTATTAATTACCTCACTCTTGTTGTCTTTTCAGATGCCTCTCCCATTCCCATCACTCCACATCTTATCTGCGACATAAGGAGAGGAATAGTGTGTACTCTATAGGGTCTTGAAAAGGTTAAAAGATAATGTACAAAAAGCACTTAGTACCATGAACTCATAGACATTAGAAGGATAAATATTAGTGGTACAGTGGGTAGTGGTGTGGGCTGCCTCACCTAATCTTGAATTCTATCATTGGCTTCCCGGCTGATCTTCTTAAACCCAGAATCTGCAATCACGTTCTACCTCTCATTGCTTAAATGTCTGAAATTAGAATGTCTTTCAGAATATCTGTTTGATGCTTGCTTTTTTTCATAACCAGACCAATAAGTACAAGATTCTTTGAACTAATAATAAGGCATTTGTACCTTTTAAGTCACTCTATGCTGTGTTCAGTTAAATCAAATTGTTATGTATCTCTAGCTTTGAGCAAATTTTCTCTCCCTATGATCTCTACTCACTGATCCTAGATCTATCCTCTAGTCACAAAAATAATCTAATTCCATTTTAATGTTTGTATTACATTTAATTAAAGCTACTTTTTAAAACCACATCTGATCAAAATTTTCTAGTGATTTCCATCTGCCCAAAGAGCAAATTCCAAATTTCCCTGCCTACCATTGAGAGACCTGTATGACTTAACCTCCACTAACCTGTTTTGCCTTGTCTACTATAAACCCTAGTTTAGTCAACCCAGTCTTCTTGCAGTTTTTCTGTTGTACTTCATTTATTCATACACTTCCACACTTCTGTTCCTCCTTCAATTGGCCCAACTCATTTCTTCCTCTCTTTAGCCTAAAGTCCTGAACGTCCCTTAGATGTCATTTCTCCATGAAAAAGCTCACCAGTTTCTCTTGCTCTTTCCCTTTCTGGTCTTCTGTAGGAAACTTTCCCCATTGGCAAATATTATCCACTTCCAATCTTTTGATGCTCTCTGCTAGCTTTAAGACTCATGTTTTTCTTCTCCTTCTATTATATTTATATGTCTAATTACATACCATCTGATATGTATATGTATATACATCTGATATGTATATTTCTGATATTTCTCAGTTTTATAATTATTAAAGTTAGAGGATAACTTCTATAGACTATTTTTTTTTTTGGTATTACACTTTGATTTGTCATCATTTAACAATTTCATATTGATGAGCCTAGTTTCCCAAATAACACAGTAAGCTTTATAAATGGAATACTTCTGTCTTGTATTTCCTTTGTGGTTCAGTAGTATCTCATATACTTTCTCATAAAGTACATGCTCAAGTGTGATTTCATTGAAATTACCAGATAGTCAGTAATTACCTCCTGCATACCTGCTTCTATATTGGTTATTGTAAAGAATACAGAGATAAGGCATGAACGTTTTCCTCAAGGAACATCGTGTTGGGAATAAATTATTTTCCCAAAGATTTTATCCCCTTAACAGAAAACCTGATCAAATTATACTCCAGTGTGCTTAAAGAGAAGAGCATTTGTTTGGTTCATTTTTATCACAGTTATAAAGTCAAAGTTAATCTTGAAAGAAAATTTTATTTGCAACTTCTGAAAGGTCAAGATGTCAGTGGCCTAGTAGATCTTGGCAGTACCTCATAGAATTCTTTTTTTGTTAGAAATATTTTTTTCCTTAATTCTAACCTTTCGTACAATTCTGAGAAGTGACTTATCTTGCAAAAGCCCATGTAAGTCAGCAGTCTTATCTTGAATATGTAGGTCAGTATGATATTTATTTCAAACTAGCAGCTAACAGTAATTTCTGCAAACCATCTGGAAGGACAATTTATCAGATTACACACTCTCTCCTCCCAACTTGTGCCAGATAGCAGGCAGTCTGCTGAATGGAAGATTATTTCTGTACTTCCCAGAAGAGCCATTTTGGATACACACTCCTAAATGAGTTGAGAAAGCAAAGTTTGGCTTGGCAATTTCACCAAAGATGAACAATATTTACCTGTGTAACTATTGAAACAGGAGACTGTTTAGGCTGTTGTTTCTATTTATTTGTTAGTCTTTTAACTTGCTGATTTTGCAGAAAGTCAAAAGGACTAAGTCATAGGTTTCACAGTCGATTTTCTGTAAGTCAGTGATTCGGGGCTTTGTTATTGCAGAGCACCAGTGGTTGCAATGTGGAATGCCTCTGAGAGTGTAGCATTTAGACAGGCTCACTGAGTCATAATGTCTGTCTCTAGAGTTTATTTTTCTGAATGTGGTCATAAATGAGCATGATGCAAAGGTTTTTTTTCTTAGCTATAAGTGGCACCCAAATTTTGGAAAAACTAGAAAATGCACTCACATAAGATGGTTTTGTTTTGAGGAAGATTTCCTTCAGTGAATATAGAATCAGCTATTTCTGGTGCAGAATCTTTGAAAAAATTATACCAGAAATTGAGTGACTGGAAAAATAATTCATCCTTCAGTGGATTGGACTAAATTGTGTTGGTATTTAAGAGAATTAAGTCTCAAGGACTGCACTTTAAAAACACATTTTGAAAAGTGACTAAAGATGGTTTCAATGACTCTCCAAGCTGGACTTGCCTCCTGCTGGATAATTATCTGATCCCTGCTTAACAATTTCCACTAAAACTTCAGATGGTTTGGATCTGCTTTGCATCTTACTAACAGTAACAAATGTGATACATTACCATCTTGGCCCATGGTTAGATTCGTGTCTGTCCCAGAATGCTTTCTGTGCCACTGTAGATTACTCAAGAGTAGAGGTGCTGGAAAGAATAAATATAGTAACAGCATCTTTTATTAATTTCCTTAGAAGGTAAAGTAAAACTGATGTGTGTGTGTTTATTTATTTCCTGTGGAGCCTTTTACTTACAATTTTATTTAGAATAGTGAGATTGTGGTCAGATTTTGTATTCTGGTCATAGAAATTCAGTGTACTCCAAAATTTCAAGAAATTATTTTTCCTGAAAGCAGCAAGTTTGTTTTCTGTAACAATGATAATTTTTTTAATTGAAACATAGTTGATGTAAAGCACTATGCTTATTTCAGGTATACTACATAATAATTTGATATTGAAATAATAGCCATGATAAGTCTAATAACAATCTGTTCCCATACAAAGTTATTATAAGATTGTTGACCATATTTCTTATGCTGTACATTACATCCCCATGACTTGTTTGTTATATAACTGGGTATTTGTACCTCTTAATTACCTTTGCCTATTTTGTAACCACCCCCTCCCTTCTGGAAACCACCTGTTTATTCTCTATATCAATGAGTCTGTTTTCATTTTGTTTTGTTTGTTTGTTTTGGTCTTTAGATTCCACATATAAGCGAGATCATGTAGTATTTGTCTTTCTCTGACTTATTTCATTTAGTATGATACCCTCTAGATCCATCAATGTTGTTGCAAATGGCAAGATTTCTTTTTTATGACTTAGTTATATTCCACTGTGTTTATATACCACACTTCTTTATCCATTTGTCTGTCAGTGGGCACTTAGGTTGATTCCATATCTTGGCTACTGTAAGTAATGCTGCAATGAATATTGGAGTGCATATGCATTTTCAAATTAGTGTTTTTGTTTTCTTTGAGTAAATACCTAGAGTGAAATTGCTGGATCATATGGAGGTTCTATTTTAACTTTTTGGTGAAGCTGCATACTGCTTTCTATAGTGGCTAACAGGGATAAATTTAATTTAGACATAGAGTTTATATTCTACTTTGATTCTCATTACTTTTATGATTTTTGGATGACTAATTGTAAATCTGTAAGAAGTTGGGTACAGAATGATATTCAGCTCTCTAAGGATCTCTTGATTAATTATTTATTCATTTATTCACTTATCCAACAAATATATATTGAACACTTACTATGTAACAGGTACTTTGATAGTTACCAGTGAACAGAAATGAAAACTGTAGCCTCTGCCCTCGAGGAGCTCTCAACCCAGTAAAGAAGACCTACATCTTTCACAGCAGATCAGAATGCAAAACAAGGAATGCACATATGTTATTAGAGCACAGAGAAGGGAATGAGTACTTTCTCTAGGTTGGGTATATGTGGGAGAAGGGATGTTTCAACATTGCAAACATTTCTCTGGGAAGATGTCAATGGTTTAGAAGAGAGGGTGGATTGAAACGCACTTATTTCATCATATGGCAGCTGTGGACTCTAATGAAAATAACAGAAGCCCCTTATATTTTATAACCTTTTACAGCTCCAAGGTACTTCATAAACACCTCCTTATTTGATTCTCAAACAAATGGATGAGATGGATATGACGGTAAAATGAATGCAAGCCAATAAGCTTTTGTGGAAGAGGAATGGAGGGTGTTCCCTGGGCTTCTGTGTAGAAATTCAGGCTAGAAGGGTAATGCGGTTATAACATTCACTCGGACCACTCTGTGTTGATGACCCCCAGTGTAGGAAGCAGTTGGGGTTGAGAACCTCTTTTATCTAGGAACTAAGGTAAATTATTGAGAGCAAAGTATTCTCTCTCTTGATCACACCTAATATGATTTGTTTAGTATTTAATTCTAGGAGTCAGTTATTTGTTGACTCATGGAATCAAAAGAGAAAAATGGGTATAACTCTACTGAAACAGGGATGCTAATTTCTGACAAGTCCTGTTGTTCTGTCCAATTTATACTCTGCCACATTCTTGTGAAAGAGAATTGGGGATGAGATTTATTCTCTCCCACCTTCCTGGAGAGAGTGGGTTCTTCCTAGCCTTGGAAGGGAAAATGAGTGTGGAATGCATGTTATTTGCTTTCCTTCAAAAATGCATAACTGGAAAGAAGAGAATACCATATAATTTTGCTAATCACATGTTCTACTAAGTAAACAAAGAATATTTTAGGATAGATTTTATTTAAAGTCATTACCTTTCATAATTATTTCATTCTGCATCATAATTTCCTAATTAGCCAATGTAATTACAGGTTGAAAATCCTATAATCATATGTATTTAGGTTAATTATGTTAACCATTAATTACTTTGAACTACTGAAATGGTAACCTGTGCAAATGAAATGCTTCTAGAGAAGCAACTTAGGTTTTGAAAATTATACCATATGTAAGCATACTTGAAAATACTGCAAGTTCGGCTCCAGACCACTGCAGTAAAGCAAATATCACCGTAAAAGAGTCACAAGAATTTTTTGGTGTCCCAGCGCATATGAACTTTATGTTTACCCTATACTGTAATCAATTAAAGTTGCAATAGCATTATGTCTAAAAATTGTACATTCCTTAATTAAAAAATACTTTATTGCTGAAAAACACTAACCATCATCTGAGCCTTCAGCAAGTCATAATCTTTTTTCTGGTGGAGCATCTTGCCATGATGCTGAGGGCTGCTGACTGATGAGGGGATGGCTGCTGAAGGCTGGGATGGCTGTGGCAGTTTCTTAAAATAAGACACCAGGGAAGCCAGCCACATCTGTTGGTGCTTCTTTTCATAAACGATTTCTCTGTCGCATGAAATGCTGTTTGATAGCATTTTACCTACAGTAGAACTCTTCCAAAACTGGAGTCAATCCTCTCAAACCCTGTCACTGCTTTACCAACTAAGTTTCTGTAATATTCTAAATACTTTGTTGTCATTTCAACAGTTTTCACAGCATCTTCCCCCAAGAGCTTCCATCTCAAGAAACTATTTCCTCATCTATTAGAAGCAACTCCTCATCCATTAAAGTTTTATCAGGAGATTACAGCAATTCAGTCATATCTTCAGGCTTCACCTCTAATTCTAGTTCTATTGCTATTTCCACCACATCTACAGTTACTTCCTCCACTAAAGTCTTACACCCCTCAACGTCGTCTGTGAGGGTTGAAATCAACTTCTTCCAAACTCCTGTTAATGTTGATATCTTGACCTTTTTCCATGAATGTTCATAATGGTATCTAGAATGGTGTATTTTTTTTCCGGAATATTTTCAATTGACTTTGCCCAGATTCATCAGAGGAATCACTGTCTATGACAGCTATGGTCTTACTAAATGTATCTCTTAAAAAATATGACTTGAAATTACTCCTTGATCCATGAGCTGCAGAATGGATGTTGTGTTAGCAGGCATGAAAACAACATGACTCTCATTGTACATTTCCATCAGAGCTCTTGGGTGATCAGAGCTTTGTCAATGAGCAGTAATATTTTGAAAGAAATCTTTTCTTCTGAGCAGTAGGTCTCAATAGTGGCCTTAAAATAGTCAGTTAGGGGCTTCCCTGGTGGCGCAGTGGTTGGGAGTCTGCCTGCCAATGCAGGGGACACGGGTTCGAGCCCTGGTCTGGGAGGATCCCACATGCCACGGAGCAACTAAGCCCGTGAGCCACAACTGCTGAGCCTGCGCGTCTGGAGCTTGTGCTCCGCAACGGGAGAGGCCGCGACAGTGAGAGGCCCGCGCACCGCGATGAAGAGTGGCCCCCGCTCGCCGCAACTGGAGGAAGCCCTCGCACAGAAACGAGAACCCAACAGAGCCAAAAATAAATAAATAAATTAATTAATTTAAAACAAAACAAAACAAAACTTCCTGGTCCACAAATGTTATTCAGTCTCTTTCTCTCCAAAAGACATTCAGATAGTAAAGGGAATGAAATCAACACCGCCGCCCCCACCCCCACCCCCAGTTGCCTGGTGCAATACTGACTCATTCCAGATTGAAAGGATAGTTGTAAAAAAAAAAAAAAAAAAATAGTCAGTTAGCTGTGTTGTAAACGGATTTACTCTCATCCAGGCTTTGTTGCTCCATTTATAGAAAATAGGCAGAGTAGATCTAGAATAATTATTAAGGGCCCTAGGATATGGGGGATTGGTAAATGAGTATTGGCTTCAACTTAAAATCACCAGCTGCATTAACCCCTAACAAGAGAGTCAACCTGTCCTTTGAAGCTTTGAAGCCAGACCTTAACTTCTCCTCTCTACCTACGAAAGTCTGAGATGGCATCTTCTTCCAATATAAGGCTGCTTCATCTACATTGACAATCTGTTGTTTAGTGTAGCCACCTTCATTAATTATCTTAGCTAGATCTTCTGGATAATTTGCTACAGCTTCTACATAAGTATTAGCTGCTTCGCCTTGCACTTTGATATTATGGATATGGCTTGTTTCCTTAAACCTCATAAACCAAGCTCTACTATCTTCAAACTTTTCTTCTGTAGCTTCCTCACCTCTCTCAGCTTTCATAAAATTGAAGAGAGTTAGGGCCTGGCTCTGGATTAGGTTTGGCTTACAGGAAAATTGTGACTGGTTTGATTTTCTATCCAGACCACTAAAACTTTCTCCATATCAGCAATAAGGCCATTTCACTTTCTTATCATTCCTGTGTTCACTAGAATAACATTTAATTTTTTTTTAAGAGCTTTTTCTTCACATTCACAACTTTGCTGTTTGGCACAAGAGGCCAAGATTTTGTCCTATCTCAGCTTTTGACATGCCTTCCTCACTAAGCTTAATCATTTCTAGCTTTTGATTTAAATTGAGAGATATGACTCTTCACTTGAACATGGAGAGACCATAGTAGGGTTATTAATTGGCCTAATTTCAATAATGTTGCATCTCAGGGAATAGGGAGGCCCGGGGAGAGGGAAAGAGGCAAAGGAAGGGTCAGTGGAGCAATCAGAACACAAACAACATTTATGGATTAAATTTGCCATCTTATATGGGTACGGTTACAATTATAATAGTAACATCAAAGATCACTGATCACAGATTACCATAACAGATTTAATAATAATGAAAATTTTGAAATATTGTGATAATTACCAAAATGTGACACAAAGACAGGAAGAAAGCAAATGCTGGAAAAAATGGTGCTGATAGACTTGCTCGTTACAGGCTTGCCATAAACCTTCAATTTGTAAAAAATGCAGTATCTGTGAAGCAAAATAAAGCTGAGCACAGTAAAACGAGGTATGCCTGTAATAAAAACAAAGAAAAGTCTAACATTACACTGTTTAAGATCCTGTATGAAACTCATTAAGTCAAAGAAAATGACAGTTAACTTTTCAATATTTGAACAAATTCAATTAGCATTCCTTTAATGTTGATTTCAAGATGCTGATAAAATTATGTTTAGATAAATTTATAATTTATGTCTATTCATAGAACAGCAATAAATGCCTTTGGGATGAATTAACTATCATACATGTTATAGCTAAACAGTGAATGTTTCCTAATGGAAAACACAATGAAGAAAAATTAGCATTCACACATTGTGTTTCCCTTGCATAAATAAACTTGGCATCATTTGCTCAGTTAAAAATGTCTTTGTCATTGGTGAGTGAAAATATGTTTGCATTTACATAGTAATATATGAATTTCATAAAGCCATTGTTTGACCAGGTTCCGTTTGTGCCTAAAATGTATAGTAGTCCTTTCATGAGTCAACAAAGAGGATTGTATCCTCCTCTAGTCTAAGAACACAACCTTATCATTTATATTCTAGGATTGGTCTTTAAAATTTTTTGAACTGTTCATCAATTGCTAAGCGTAGGGTAGGAGGGACTAAATACTAATTAGGACAAAAATAAACTTCTAATTTGGGGCAGATTTCTTCTAGCAGTCAGATGGGTAGCACTAAATCTATTTTAGTTTAACTTATTTTGTTTTTGGGGTGTACATTTTGTTTCTAACATACTATAGTGGAGACAAATAAATATAAATAGTTAAATATAAGTATGGAAGGTAATTTAAATAGATATCTTATATCACAAGTGAATATTTGCTTGATAATTAAATATCTATAAAAGTATACTAATTTACATATCACTTCCATCTCTGTACTACAGAATTTCAGGGCATCAGTTGTAAACTTGTTCAAACACGTCAATAACTACAAATGTGATTTTGTGAAATTCGTTGTGTCATTTGAGACCCTTACTACACAAAGTGTGCTCCACAGACCATCAGTGTTGCTGCCACTCGGATCTTGTTAGAAATGCGCGATCTCAGGCTGCACCTTAGAACTACTTGATCAGAATCTGAATTTTAACAAGATCTCCAGGTGATTAGTGTGCATTTTGAAGTTTGTAAAGGGCTGCTCTAGACCACATGAATTGTCTTTTAGTCAACAAAAAAGAACACTAAAGTCATCACCTACTTAGTGATCTTATTTTCATGAGCCCTAGAATCACAATTTCAAACCCTGCTAAAGCAGTTAATATTTGCTAAGCAGGATAGTCTATGGGATAAGTGAATTGTTTCATTATAGTATGTATTCTAGGACACTCTTATTCAGGAGTGGTGAATAAGGTAATCGAAATATATGTATGAAAAAGAGCTTCGTTAAAAAATAATACATACATAATTAAAAATTTTAACCTAAAACATAAATATTTTAACCTAAAATAGCCACTTATTTGCCAAACTTCAGATATAAGGTCAAGGCAATGTCTTAGAGTTTGAGCCCTTTGAATGGAGTCTGAAGTCATCTTTTCTGTTAAAACTGAACCTATAGGGCTTCCCTGGTGGCGCAGTGGTTAAAAATCCACCTGCCAGTGCAGGGGACATGGGTTCAAGCCCCTGGTCTGGGAAGATCCCACATGCTGCAGAGCAGCTAAGCCCGTGCCCCACAGCTACTGAGCCTGTGATCTAGAGCCCACGAGCTACAACTACTGAGCCCACGTGCCACAACTACTGAAGCCTGCGCACCTAGAGCCTGTGCTCTGCAACAAGAGAAGCCACCACAATGAGAAGCCTGGGCACCACAACAAAGAGTAGCCCCCGCTCGCGGCAACTAGAGAAAGCCTGCGCGCAACAATAAAGACCCAATGCAGCCAAAAATAAATAAATAAATAAATTTATATATTAAAAAGAAAACTGAACCTATAGTACATTATTTGATACCCAATTTTAGATTCTTTAAAATGAAAACAAAACAAACAAAACGTAAGGACACTTGGAAAGTAATTGGAGTGTAATATTTTAGATTTTGCCTAGTTTAAACATTTTTTTGTTGTAGCAAATTGAGTAAAGTATACTACTTATTTGGTGGCCCGGTATTATCATTGCTTTGCTCTAGGTCACTTTACTACTTGATTGACTGGCATGATTACCTCTTTTCTAATCTTGTGTTCTTCTCCATCCTAACATGTTTAATGTAATGACAACCATTCTAATGTGTTTAATTGCATATACTTTTTATGGTATGGGTGTTAGAAAAATGTATATTGTTTTGTATGCTGTATTATAAATGTAGTATAAATTGCAGTATATATCACTTTGTTTCTACTTTCATTCAGCCCCATATTTTTAACATCTATCTGTGCTGGTTTGTGTGCAATTTGTCTACTTATAATGCTGCATAGTACTTCTTGGTGTGAATTCATTACACTTTCTATAGTCAATTCTCCAGTGATGGACACTCACCCCTACAAATAACTCTGATATACTCTGATATATATAAAAATTACATATGCCTCTTTTTGGATTGGTGTGAGAGTTTCTTCTTATTGATAGATACACAGGAGGGAGATTGTTGGACTATAGCACATGCCATATTTCTCTCCAGAATTCCTTCACCAGTCTATAGTTCCACCAGTAGTATGTAAGAGTTTCTGTATTTGCACATCCTCAGCAACACTTTGCTTTTCTTAGTGTTCTAGTTTTTGTCAGTCTAATAGATGTAAAGAGATATTTCATTTTTATTTTTTAAAAAAATAAAATTATTGAATTTTGAAATTATTTTAAATTTACATAAAACTTGCAAAGATAGTGCATTCCTGTGTACCCTTCATCCAGTTTCCCCTAAAATTAACATAACAATAATACATTTGTCAAAACTAAGGGACCAATATTGGCACAAAACTATTAAGTAAACTAGAGACATTTTTTAGAGCTCACATTTTTCCACTTAAATCCTCTTTCTGTTCCAAGATTCACTCCAGAATATTACATTGCATTTAACTATTATGCTCCCATTTCACTCCTGGGTATATATCTGAAAAAAACAAAAACACTAATTCAAAAAGTTACGTACACCCCAATGTTCATAGCTGAATTACTTACAATTGCCAGATATGGAAGCAACCTAAGTGTCCATCAACAGATGAATGGATAAAGAAGATATAGTATATATCTATATATCTATAGATATACATATACATACATACATACAGTGGAATACTACTCAGCCATAAAGAGGATGACATTTTGCCATTTGCAGCAGCATGGGTGGACTTGGAGGACATTATGCTAAGTGATATTAGTCAGACAGGGAAAGACAAATACTGTGTGATAACACTTACACATGGAATCTAAAAAATACAACAAACTAGTGAATAAAATGACAAGGAAGCAAACTCACAGATAAAGAGAACAAACTAGTGGTTACCAGTGGGGAGAGGGAAGGGGGAGGGGCAATATAGGGTTAGAGGGAAAAAAGGGTTATTATGGGATTATAGGAAATCATGTGTGTGAAACTTAAAAAAACTGTAAAGCACTATAAAATTTAAAGAATCTTTCATTCAGTTAAAAAAAAAAAAAAAAAAAAGGAAAAACATTATTATGCTCTTTTAGACCCTTCCTATCCATGACACTTCCCTAGTTTTTCCTTTTTTTTTTTTTTTTTTAATGACCTTGAGATCTTTGATGGTCACTGGCCTGGTATTTTGTACAGTGCCCTTTCATTTGGGCTTGTCTGATGTTTTCTCCTGATTAGACTTGGTTTTGGTGTTTGGAAAGAGTACCACAGAGAAGATGTTCCCTCCTCATCATGTCATATCAAGAGATACAAGGTATCAGTGTGATTTATCATTGGTGATTAAGTTAAGTGGATCCCATTGTTTTAAATTGCTTTTCTCCTTTTACTATTAAGTTGGGGTGTTATCTTCATAAACTTGATAATCTTTTGTGTTGCCTCTTCTGTAAATTTCCTATTTATATGTTTTGCCCATATTCCTTTTTGGATCCTGTATTCTTTTGGTTGATTCACAGACATTTTTGTTATGTTAGAGATACTATTCCTTTGTCAGTTTTTTAGACATTGCCAATATCTTTAATATACCTGTCTATTCATGGAATTCTTCATTGACCAGACATCCTTACTTTCTATGTAATCACATTCTTTTATTTTCCTTATGGTGCAGGTTTTTGAGGTTTTAAGAAGTCCTTTTCTGAACTTAGATCACAGAGATATTCTCTAATTTTTTCTATTACATATATAGTTTTATCTTTTAAGTATTTATTTATTCCATCTGTAGTCCACATTGCTTGTCATCTTAAGTAAAAATACAGTTTTTTTTCCCCTCACACAGTGAATTAGTTTCCAAACTTTATTTCCTAAGCAACTTGTCTTTTTCAGTTAATTTGTGGTGCCAAGTTTATTGTAAGTTAGGGGTCTTCTCTGAGTTCTCTATTTTGTACCACTGATCCATTGTTCTATTGCTCTGGCAGTATCACAATAGTATATTTTTTTTCACTCCAATCTATCTCTGTAGTATGTATGGCTTAACACTTAGGAGGGCAAGACCCAACTTTTAATCTTCTTTCAAAGGCTGACATCTATTCATCATCCCTTATTATTTCATATATATGTGTATACACACATTTCATATATATGTGTATACTGTTCTATATAGTATATATTCTATATACTGTATAGAATAGTTTACTAATTTTCTCAAATATTCAAATGCAATTTGTATTGGGGTTGCATTGACTTTACAAATTAATTTAGGGGGAGAACTGATGTAAATATCTCTATTCAGATAATCCTTTTTGCCCTTATTTCCCAGTTTAAAGTTTTAGTCATGGAAGTTTTTTAGACTCTTGGCTAAGAAAATTTCTCATAATTTTGTGCATATTGTAAGAAAACATTTTAAAAAGTTATTTCCCTGATTTGTTATTGCTGTTAGAGAGAAAAAACACTATCGGTTGTCATAAGCTGATTTAGTAAATAATTAACCCATTTACTCCCTATGTTTTACAGCTGTCTTTTCCAAGCTTCATTAATTAATACAGTTAGTATTTATTGAGAGCCTACTTTGTGCCAGGCACTCTTCTAGCCACTTGCAGTAGATCAGATAGCAGAATACTCCTATGGAGATTATATTCTATCTACATCATAGGGACAGATAGAAAGGCAATAAACAATAAATTACTAAATTATGTACAATAATAGAAGTGGAATGTGCTAGTGAAAAGAAAATCAGGGCAAAGGGGATCAGGAATGTGGGGAAGTGTTTGCAATCTTACTAGAGTTCAGGGTAGACCTGTTTGAGGAGATGACATTGAATAAAGATTTAAAGGATGTTAGTGAATCTGTTATGTAGGGAAGAACCTTCCAGCAGGAAGATCAGCCAGTGCAAAGGCTCTGTCACCTATGCTGGGAGTAGGTCCAGAGGCAAAAGAGAAGGGGCAGGGATACCACTGAGAGGCTATTTCAGTAACCCAGATGAAAAATGCTGGCTTTGACCAAGATGGTACCAGTGGAGATGGTAAGAAATAACTGGATTTTAGATATATTTTGAAATTTGGACAGATTTTTCTAAAGCAAGATGCTTGTATCAAGTCTTTATGAAGCCTTAAGCTGAATTATTTTTAGATCTCTTTTCACATTCTCATTCCATAAGCATGAATACTGTTTAAGTAACTAGATTATTAAAAATACTGTTTTATTAACTAGATTATTTCAGCACAGTATGAAACCAGCTTTGGAACAAATCCAACTGATGTAAGGTTGTATATGACTCAAGACAAATACATATCAGGATAATGCAAAGTTACCTTCCAGTAGGGTATGAGTATGCCCTGGGCCACAACCAGAATTTTTACAGAAGAAATGGAGAACATTGCTTAACCTATCAAGTAAGCTAAGTGGGGATCAATTTAGACAGTTTCCCGTTCTCTGCTTGTCTATGTATGTATTATGTACGTATGTATGTATATATGTACATATGTATGTACATTCTACCTAGTCCAGGAAGAATTTAGGACAGCTTTGTAAACATAGAAAGCATAGTAAGCTAAAATATAATTTGAAATAAGTAGATGAAGGAAGCAGACATAAAAGGTAAATGAAATCAGGAAAGATAACATAAACATAGGCAAGAAGACTGTTTTTTGTTTCTTTGTTTTACTACAGATGAGTTTTAAATCTTGTTCTAGTTTTTAAGTAGGTTAAACCGTCACTCCTCAAAATTCTTTAGTCTGGTCCCATATAGAAATAATAAGCTATGTTTTTGGGTTATTTGACTCTGACATTTTTTTTCTTTTAGAAATATATCTTAACTATATGCTATAGGATTTGAGGGTCAATATAAAATATGAAGATATTTATATATCTATATATAGATAGAGATATGTGCTATGAATAATGTCATACATTAAATTATTTAGTACTATCTGTAAAAATACTTAACATAGTTCCCTTCAAAGTACACATTTTTGTCTTTCTGTGCTGAATTGCAGTGCTTACTTTCAAAGAACAATGGGTACACTGTAGCTTGTTTTCCTCTTTGCTTTGACCTCTAGGATGCTTAGGGGTGATTGCTGGGGATTTTCTTAATTTGTTTTTTCTGGCATGAAAATCTCCTTCATTCTCAGGTCTTCATATTATTTGGATCTTTTGTTTCAGTGTTTCAAATAATTTTATGTTTTATTTCTGATATAGCCACTTCAAATCCTTTGTGGAAGCACTGTGTGTGTGTGTGTGTGTGTGTGTGTGTGTGTGTGTGTGTGTGTGTGAATTGACTAATTTGTAGCTCCTTTCCTTATAATTATTGGAAATCTATCTTCAGCAAAATACATTAGATATTTTTTTAAGGTTGAAAGAGGCAAGACTAATATAGACCTCGGGAATAGGGACTGGAAAAGGAATTAGACTATCTGTTACTCTTGTTCCTCTTGGCAGATCTATTTCCTTTTTCCTTCTTACGGTGACTGGCTTTCTCCGCTTCCTCAGTTCCCAAGCTGGGTGGAAGAGTTTCATCTCAGTTCCTCAGGCCTAGAGCTTATAGATCAAGTCACCTCAGAAAGCTGACCTCAGCCTGCCTTCTCTTGCTCTCTGCCCCTCTGTCCCTCTCTTTCTTTCCCCCTCTCTCTGAATGATGACAGATAGGCCCAGCTTTGGTCAGGCGACCGCTTTGGAACCTATGAACTCTGCTTAGTGAATGAAATTATTTGACTGCTGGTCCTTCCACTGTTGCACAAGACAAGGGTTCACACTTTCAGGCTTTCTCTACAGATGAAAAGAAAATACCATGGTTTAAAGGTGGAACACAAAAACCAAAACCAAAGCAAATGATACAAACAAAACTAAACACAAACAAATAAAAACACTAATGCTTTTGCTTGTGATGCAGCTGCTTGATACTGCAAATCGAGGACCTTGCTTATTTAACATGCCTAAATGTTTGCATATTTACATGATTTGAAGGTCTCTCTACATACACACATTTATACACATATACATATATACACACGTATGCATATATATACATGTACATATAAAACAAGAGTTTGCATTGTTTTTGAAACTTGCATAAAATAAGAATTTAGTAAAGAAATATTTGTTAAGCACCTGCTGTGTTCCAGACAGTGTCTAAGCTTCTAGATTCTTCAGATATAGCAGTGAATAAAACAGGCAACGTTGTTTATGACTGTTGAGGAGGAAATGTCTTCCTATCTATCTGTATATTTAGCTATGTAAAAAACTAGACAGGTGACTTAATATCTCTTAAACAGAAGACTTTAAGGTGGTGTATGTGTTTGTATACACTACACACTTTTACACGTTACATACGTGCACACACATTCTTGTTTGCTTTGGTGTCCTCTGTGAAAGTAGATCATGCAAAAGTAGTGAAGAACTAATGGAACCTCCTTTTACTTTCAAAATTCCTGAGGTTTATAGAATGTGCATAATTGCAAGATTATTTCTCAATATGCATTTTTACAAAGATATATTCATTGATATACATTAATTAACACAACAGAAACAGTGTTAAAGCTGGATTTATGTTCGTTAGTGGAAAAGTGACACTGTCACAGTCCTTAGGCCTGCTGGGCCCCTGAGACAGCCCAGATGCTTGGTCATGCTTCAAAGGCTGCTGTCCCTCTGAGGTCAAGGCTTTGGCCCCCTCCACAGGCGCCAGAGCCACAGAGGAGACAATCCAGATGCAGTCTGCTTTGGGGAGCAAGAGCCTAGAATTCCTCCATAGGAGGAACCAGCAGGGATTCCATAAAAAGGAGGGGCAAGTAAGTACATAAATTTACAAAGGTCTGCTCAGAGACAAATCAAGGAGTGACTCTAAAATCTTTGGTTTGGATCCTGGCTTCAACTGTAATAAGAACGATGGTCAGTTTGCTCAGTGATACTTTAACATATTCTTGGAGATAATATGATACTGCAGTCATAAAACTAAATTATATATGTATACATACACACGTATTTTATTTCTGATTTCAAGACAAAAATACCATGATACTATTGACTATACATTTAAGTTTTAAAAAATAACATTAAACTTTTAGCAAATTAATTTTAAATATTTAATATCCATTATTAATGAAGGGGAATTGGTATGGGGAATAGGAGCCCTAAATAAGTGTTTTTGTCCCCCCTCACACTGGACAGCATGGTTCAATTTTAATATGATTTATTGAGACACAATCTCAGGTTCCTATTTAAAAGTGATTTTCACCCTTCTCGGTGAAAATTGTGGTATTTTACAAACATAATTTTTTTCCTTTGAAATTTCTGCCCAAGCATTCTAAGCATTCCACGTATGCAATAAAAACTAAGAGACACACACACACACACACCAAGGAAGGAAGACAGATACACATCAGGTTGATTCACTTGGTGGCAAATTTGATGATCAAACTAGATTCATTATTAACTTTCAGTTTGATACGTGGTGTGGGTTAATTGAATAAATTTTCCACTCAAGTGGGTTAATAGCACTAATTTAGACAGCCACTTTATTTAGGTTTCTTAAGTCACACACCCTTGCCTGTGAGATGCTGAGGTCTTGACACATGGGTAGGCTTTGAGTTCCATCCTGTCACCAGATGACTACCTCTCTTTCCTATCTATTGTTGAATTATCCCCGATCACTGGTCAATATAAATGTTTGGAACTTAACGAAGCACTTCTGAAAAGTGCTTTGCTTGGGAAGTAATATACCTTCTAACAGTAAAACTCCTATATCAGATAGGATTGGTTATTTTATTTGTTGGGAATGACATTTAATTCAGATCATTTTCCATGTTGTTTGAACACGAAACTGAATAATGGAGATTTTTCCTAACAGGATGTGGTGTGATAACTTGGATAGTGGGCAAACTGACAAAAGTGAATAAAGTAAGAACTACCAGGCAAGGAGAATTTAGAAGGTAAGGGGCCTTCTGAGAGCAAGGCTGAGGCTGTAACCCAACACCGCCAGCACTAATGGGTGGACAAAATATCTAAGTCAATCAGAATCTAGTCCCATGGGAAGCAGTGGAAAGGAACAGGTAGGAATTCAGAGGTTTCTCTAAGCCAAAAATGGCATTTGCTGTCAAAGTCAATTTAATTCAAGCAGGAATCATAATACCATCTGTTATTATGATTTATTTGAAATTGCAGGAAGATGTCTTTTTTCTTGTTACTCCGCACATAGTAAGTAGGCCCTTAATGCTCCTTTTAAAAATCTTAGTAGGGCTTCCATGGTGGCGCAGTGGTTAAGAATCTGCCTGCTAATGCAGGGGACGCGGGTTCGAGCCCTGGTCTGGGAAGATCCCACATGCCGCGGAGCAACTGGGCCCGTGAGCCACAACTACTGAGCCTCCGCGTCTGGAGCCTGTGCTCTGCAACAAGAGAGGCCGCGATAGTGAGAGGCCTGCGCGCCGCGATAGTGATAGGCCTGCGCACCGCGATGAAGAGTGGTCCCCACTTGCCGCAACTAGAGGAAGCCCTCGCACAGAAACGAAGACCCAACACAGCCAAAATAAATAAATAAATAATAATTAAAAAAAAAAAAATCTTAGTAAACACACATTAAGAGCTTGAGGAAATTCATAGTTTGGTTGTCGTATCTCTCTATTTTTCCCTTGTGAATGAAACAATAGTATTCTTGGAATATGGGGAAAAATTGCATTGAATTTTATCGGTATTGGGTTTTGCAAGAAAATTCAAACGGCAGAGCTTTTATAATCTCAAACACAATGAAGTGTTATGATTTGATTCTCCCAGTCGCATATTCCACTGTTGTCTGTTCATGAGTAACCTTGAACTCCCTCCTCCAGAAAGAAACCTCTCTGGATAGTCATTTTATTGAGCTCATCGTGCAGCAGAATCTCTAGGCCAGGTTATAATATGCCATACCACACAGGTCTTGTGCTCACAGCTTGCTGTCGTGTTTCTTAGCAATTAATGTTGAATGAGGTATCTGGGATATTTTGATGCACCAAAATATGTGTGTATGTGTGTATCAGCCCACAGTCTGATTCCATTAGGGCAGATGAGCTGTAACAAAGCTGCTGTGTTTGCTATGATGTAGTGAGTAATGGAAGATACAGGCCCAAAGGAACTGCTTGTATATCATTTCAAATGAAGAAATAAGGAATGGGGGTGGGTGGTAGATGTGTAAGTACTGCTACAGTCTGCATAAGCTACAGTGAAATAAATTCAGTCAATTCAGAAAAGTCTTAAGTCCATCAAGAGTACCAATTCTTAGGCTTCTTCATCAATTTCCCTTGGGGCCCCCTCCCCTTTCCACTCACCCCCACCCAAGGTATACACAGAGCTGCCTATTCCTGCTTAACTTCATTTTGCCCCTCCATTAGTATCTGGGAAAGGTAAAGATCCAGTTAAAATGTAAGAATTGTTCCCGGCTCCTCTATAGGAATGTAGTATCCTTGCTCTCCTGAGCTTCTGCTGTCAGTCTCCTGCCCTGCTTTCACCTAAAACTAAATAAAGAAAGGACCCTTCAGACCTTCTTCTTTTCAGTCTTGAGCACCTGCCGTGTCCCAGATAGTGTTTCAGATTCGGACTCATATTACATCCACACTTGCTTTAGGATCAGAAGCAAATAAATGACTTAGGGACTAGGGGGAAAAAAAGAGAGACTCTGGAGTCCTTGCTTCTAAGATTGGGAGCAGGCCAAGGATCTGAGCTGGAGGAGATCAGGGCAGAAAGACAGGATTTCCCAAGAAGAGCAGTCTGAGTTGGGAAAGGATAACTTAGACAGAGAAGGCAAGCGGGTTTTCCAAATCCAAGAGGTTAGGTGGGGAAAGAACTAGAGCCAGTGATGGATCTATTTGTGTATGTACATCCTATCTAAGGATGAAGAGATCTGTCTCTCAGTGATAGGACACTGAGAGACAGATTTCTCTCTACTCTGTGAGGAAGGGTTGACCAGGAGCATCTTGCCTTTGGGCCTTGGCCTGCATTCTTTCACCTGCCCCCTTTTGGTCAATGTATCCTTGGTAGCTTATCTCAAATTCCATTTTCTTTATAAGTGTTTCTGACAAAATCAGGCAATTTGATCATTTCCCCTCCCATCTCATGTTACTTGTCTGTATTATATGTTAGTCCCTGATGGTGTTTCATTTAGCAGTTCAGTTGTTTAACCTATTGTATGTCTAATTGTTTAAAGTATGAGACCTGTATGTCCCCACAAATGGCTGTATATTTCCTCCAGGCTGGGATTCCACCAAATACTTAACATCAGGGGAATGAGGCTAAGAGATGAAAGGGCAGAGGGGGCTGGGCTTCCTCCCTCCCACCTTCAGCAGGCTTTGGGGAAGTCAGGAAATGCCAGTGTGTGGAAGTCCCTATGGCGGTGCCCTGACCTGCGTAGCACTAAAATAATCCTGAGTGGCTTGTACAGGAGTGGGCTGATTTCCCTAAAGCTGCCCTGCTCAGTATGGCCCACTGTGAAAACACAGAGGAGACCTGTGAGGGCTAATTGTTTTCTGACAGATTTATAGTTCCGCTTAATCAAATGTCACTGTGAAGACCAGATGGAAAGCTGTGAACCAGACCAGCAAAGAGAATTATGGGCCTCCATTCCCCTTTTCCCCTCTTCTAGAGGACAAGCGAGCTGTGGAGGGAACCACAGGGAGGTGGGAACTTGGATAAACTGCTACTGCCCTTTCCTCATATGTAGGGTGATGGGGGGGGTAGTGATGATATCACGTGGTGTGTATGAATGTATGTTTAATATATGAGGCAACAGTATGGTGCTGCACATCTCCCTGTATTCTCCAGACACCACACGCTGTGGGCATTACAGTAACTGTTCAGCTGGAGAGCTATTTATAATTCTACACACTGGAAATCTCTCTGAGCCACTCTTCTCCCTGCTGCAGGCTGTAGGAGGCAAACATATAATACATTTGGTTCTTCCCATGCATTTTGACAACTTTTTAAAAGCCATCAGGGTAATGTTTGCATGCATTATGTAGCTGGAAGAATGAAAACTCCATTACAACACCTGAAACTGGGAGGCTGTCTTAAACTGACATCAATCAGGCACATTTGACCTCACCATTTCCAGCACTCAGGGTGCAGGCACCGCACCGGGCTGAGTATGCAAATGAGGGCGTTGCTTCCTGGTGACAGCAAGGGTGAAGCCTCAAGCAGAAAGATTTAGAATGCAGCTACATCTCATGCCTAAAGATACTAAAATACACTTTCTCTCTTTGTGGACACAAGTAAGTGTTTTGGGCTATTGTAACTGCCAATGACCATAATAGCATCATGGTGTCCTATTGATCTGAGGGTTTAATATCCTTATCTAATGGAGTGCAGGCCATATGAGACGTTTATAACCCCTGTACCTTCTCCTAACAGATAGTAATGTGCACTTGGCTGTATGTAATTGGGCTATAATTCCTTCGTGGGCTCCCTGTACATCCTAACGTGGAAGGAAAGCTCCCATGATTTAGTAATGTCATCAGCAATCTGGAGCAGAATTATCTGTATATCTGCAGTTGTACGCTTGATTGTTTATAATCTGCTTTGTTAAAATTATAATGATAATGCAGCATCACTTTCCTGCTTTAGTGGTATTTTTTAATTTGCTTTAAAAGGTGAAAGTATCTGTTTAATTCTTTAAAACATCTTTTACTCGTAGCTTTACTGCCTTCAACGTTTGGATCATAAAATAAAATATCCTAGAAGCTTATGATTTCTTAATAGAATATAAAATCCAAAAGCCAAATAGTTTGGATAAAAATATTGATGTGAAGCCTTTAGTGTGATCTTATAAAGATGATCTTGGTCTGAATTTTCTTTATATTTCTGTTCTTTTACCAAAGATATATGAGTGAACATTATTCTAAGGAATGTGTATGTGTATGGGAGAGAGAGAGAGTTAGGTTTTGGTACCAAATACTAGGATCATCTTTATCTCAAAATACATTTTTATAATGAAACATGGAAAAATACAGCAACAAAATACTCCTGTTGCTATTTAATTTATTATTAAAATTAAAGATACAAATTACTTTCATCGTTTTAAATAATAAAGTCAAAGAGGCTAGGTTAATTTCTTCAAAATCCTTTTAAACTCATTCTTCCCTCGATATTTTATTTGTCTAGACATAAACAAACAAAACAAAAAACTGAGTTAATCTCTGTGTGCACATTTGCACTTGTGTACAAATATGTGTGTGAGCATACCTGTGTGCATATGTGTGCATGCCTGCATTTGCATGTGCACAAGCAATTGTGAGTGGTTTTTTTGTGTGCAGGATTGATTGTGTTTGTGTGCATGTGAGCTTGTGTGTTGGTACACGTGCATGTGCATGAATATGTATGTGTATAAATAGAAGCAGCTTGTGCAGACCACGTATTAAGTTAATTTTCATGTCACCATAAATTCACTGACCACATACTCACGTCGTCTCTAGCATTTTGTTAAATGTGTGGGATACAAAAATGAGTATGGCCCTGTTCTAGACCTTGAGAATGTCAGAACAGAACAGAAGAGACAACTTTGCATACAAAGAGCAATAAAGCAATGGAATGCATGTTTTACTAATTTAATGAACAGAGTGCTTAGTTAGCTGATAGGATGGAATTATACATTCAGAGGAAGGATAGACAATGGAGGAAGGTGCTGATGATGTGTGAGATAGCCTTGAACTTTGAATAGAATTTTGCCCTTTGGAGAAAGGAGGGGAAGGTGATTTCATTAGGGGGTTAGCAGGAAAATGGAGTTGTGAAAGTGCATGCTACCTTGAAGGAATGGTTATTTAAATGATAGGAGAATAGGGTACATGGAAATAAAAGGGAAATTAAGATGCCTGAGTACCTACTGCCAGATAGGGAGATACAGTGGTGAGAAAGGTGGTCTTAGGCATCAAGTTGTCTAGCTGTGAATCTTGCCTCTTCCATTTACTGGCTGTGTGGTTTTGTGCAAGTGACTTAATCTCTCTGAGCCTCACTTTCTTTTTCTGATAGTAACTGCAGTGAAGATTCGTTGAAGTAATATACTTCGTAATGACTGGTATATACTAGATATTTAGTGAGGGGTATTTATTATTATTGATATTTTGTGCTTGGCCTGGAGATAATATTAACAGCTAGAAGTTACTGAGCTTACTACATAATAGACACTGTGCTAAATATACATCATTTCATTTCATCTTCACAATAGCCTTTTGACATGGTTGCTATTGTTATCCCATCTTATAGTTGAGGAAACATATTAGGAAGGTCACAGAGACAAACAGGACCACACCTGGGTTTGCCTGACTCTGGAGACTAGCCATCGTGTCTCCTCAGGAGGAGGACACTGGTAGGAAGTAAACTAGAATGAGAGTCTGGGGCTCAGATGGTCAAGCGCTGCAGTGATCAGATAAAGAGTTTGGATTTTCTTCCCTCAACAGTAGAAAGTAGTGAAATATTTTTCTTGTAAAACTGAGTGTCATTAATTCATTCATTCATTTAACAGCTGCATATTGAACTCAGTAAAATATGCATAGCTCTGTTTTATTGCTTTTTGAATACAAAGTTCTCTTACTTGCTATAGTCTGATATTCTTGCATCCTGACTTGCGTTTTAGTAATCTTTGCACCCCAAGCTACTATATGCCCTTCCCTGTGCTAAACATTGGGAAGAAAGTGGTGAGCAAAAGATGTGGTCTCTGTTCTCATGGAACGGACAGCTTAGTTGGGGGTGGGGGTGGGTTGGTATCTAATAAGTACATGTGGTAAATTTGTCACTGTGACAAATGTTACAGTGGTGAGGTCCATAGTGATGTCAAAGCAGATAAGAGGAAAATTGAACCAAGATATGGAGGCCAGAAATGTTTTCCTTGAGGAAAAGAGGCTTGAACAAAGAGCTGAAAGATGAGTAGTGGTTAACTGGGTGAAGGATGGAAAAGGATAGGAACAGCATGTGCAAAGGCCCTGTGAGGAGAGGAAGCACTGTAAATACAAGAAGCAAAGAGGGGACCGAAGTGTCTGGAGGAAACAGATCTAAAGCAGCACAGTCCAATAAAAATATAATGAGAGCCAGGTATGTAACGTAAATTTTCTAGTGGTCACATTAAAAAAAGTAAAAAGAAGCAGGTGAAATTAATTTTATTAAAGTATTTTATTTAACCCAATATGCCCAAAACATTATCATTACAAAACATAGTCAACATAAAAATTATTAATTTGATATTTTACCATTTTTTTCCTTGCACTAAGTATTTGAAAACCAGTGTGCATTTTAAATTTGTAGCACAGCTAAATTTAGATGCTAGATTTTCATTGGGAATACTTGATCTGTGTTTAAATTTCATAAGATTTATAGTTGAAAAAAATAACTGCACATATTGAGTTCTTCCAAACATACTTGAAAGATTTTCAATAATTGAATCAAGTATCTGTTTTTAAATTTAAATTAATTAAAATTGAATAAAATTAGGAACTTAGTTCCTTGCATTAGTTACGGTTGCATTAGTTACATTTCAAATGCTCAATAATCACAAGAGAGACTGGTGGCTACTCAGTGGAACAGTGAGAAATGGGAGAGTAAGACCGTGGCCAGATCATACAGGCCTTCTAAACTTCATTCAGATTTTTGTCTTTCTTGCAAGATCAGTGGAACATGACTAAGGCGTTCTAAGCACACAGTGACATTAGGAGATCTGAGTTTTGAAAAGATCACTCTGCAGTGTGGAGAATGACTTGGGGCTGAGCTGGAGGCAAGGAGAAGAGGTTGACCAATGAAAATGCCATTGCGGTATTTTAGGCCAAAGATAATCGTAATTTGGACAAGGGTTTTGTTGACAGAAGATAGAAGTTCATGAATTCAAGAGCTATTTACGGGACAAAATCCACAGGAGTTGATAATGGAATTGAAAAAGAGGAAGACATTGAAAGAGGACCAATGTTGCTATCTACTGCTGTTTTACCAGTGGGTCAAGAATTTAGATAGGGCTCAGTGGGGATGGCTTATCACTGTTCCATCGTGTCTGGAGTCTCAGCTGGGGAAAATCAAATGACCAGAAGTAGTGAATGGAACCATCTGGAGGTTCCTCTTTCTCCTCTCTGGAGCCTGGACTGGGATGACTCAATGATTTAGGCTCAGCTACGACTGTCTATGGGAATGACTACACCTGTCCTCTATGTATATAGCTTGGGCTTCCTCATATCATGGCAGCCTTGAAGTTGCTGAAATTCTTACCTGGTAGTTTTCCATGAGCATTGTATCGAATGAGGTGGAAGCTGCGTGACCTTTTATTATTTAGTCTTGGAAATCACATGCCTTTGGTTCCACTGTACTCTATTAGTTGAAGTAGTCACAGGCTTACACAGATTCAAAGAGAGGGGACAGAAACCCTGTCACTCAATGGGAAGAACTTCAAAGAATTTGTGTCCATGTTATAAAACCACTTAAATGCAATTTGGAACATTCTCATTTTACAGTGCCTTTGAGTCATCTAAGAGAGACGGTTGGTTATCCTGGTCTAGAGTTTAGAGGAGAAGTCTAGGATGGGAATATAAGTGTACAAATCATCTGTATTGATGTGGTAATTAAAGTATAGATGAGAACCCCTCAGAAGGGCATCTGCGTTGAGTACAGTGCCTTGAGCATTTTCGGCCAGTTACTGTTCTGGAAAGGGACAAAAGTAGAGCAGTCAGAAAGGCAGGAGAGTGTCATAGCTTGGAAGCCAGGAGAAGCATGTGTTTCAAAAAGGAAAGAGTAGTAACAGCTTTAAATCTTCTGAAATGTCAAGAATGATAAAGGTGGATTGGTGTCTATTGTGTTTATTGACAGGGCAGCTGTTGTTTACCTTTTAAGAATTATTTTGGTGTTTTAGAAAAAAAAAAATCTGGATGCAATACAAAAGGTGAGTTGCTGCAGAGAGAGCCTAAAAACTGTAAGAAACTGGTGACTGGTTGATTCTTGCCAAAGAGTAGTAGCTGCATTTCATCAAAATGACAATATTAATTGGATTGTAGAGAGGCACAAATAGATGGATAAAATGCATTGTTTCATTTTTTTTTTAAATAGAGATGAACATTTCCCTTAGTCTTGTATCTTAAATAAATTTTCATCTATAATACCTAGAGTAAATAAAAATTTATACTGAGTTTCTTTCACACAACATTATAGACTCGAGAGCTGTAAATATTGTCACATATCTGACAAAATTTTGTTGTCAGCTTTGGGAAGATAGCTAGGTGCTGTGGGTTTGATTCTGGATGTGACCAACACAGACTGCTAAAATAGAACAGAATTTTTAGATATGACAGAAATATGCTGTCCATATCTATATTCTGTTCTATCTGAAAATTTTTAATGTAATATTTAATATTTTATGTAAAGTAAAAAATGTAAAAAGTTTTTGTGTGATAAAAAATTTCAACAGTTTAAAAAGGGACTCAAAGTTTAGTTACTTAAGATACAACACACACTACACACAAATCCAATATTGTGGGATAAAAATATTTTATCTCAACATAAATATAAATATACTTTTAATGTACATTTCAATTTGACACTTTGTATGTGTATAGTTATTTATCTGATGAATTTAAAATATCTGCCATGAATTCCTAGAAACATAAATTGATATGATCTCATATTGGACTAACAAGAATTTAAAGAAGGCTCTAGAAATATAACTATTTCTAGTATACTTCAAGAATCTTTCAAAAACTTGTTATACCAATATAAAATGTTGTTTAATGAACTGAAACTACAGTGTTTTCTGTTTGATTGTTGAGATAAATCCTCCAAATCCTCATTGCCTTTGTGACTCCTGAGCTGGCGGCACTTTATCTGAGCCAATCACATCATTTGTTTTCATGATCTGTACTTAGAGCTGCTACTGAATCAATACCAGTCCCAAATGAATGAGCACAATGGTCACAATGATTGGGTCATGTGTTCTACAGTATGTTCGCTTTAAATTCACATTCCTGCCAAAACCTGGAAGGGAAGTCATAGAAATGCAAAATGACAGTTTATTTTTCTGGTAAGACTGGCTTCTGTCACAACAAAAATCACGGTTTAGTTTAGTGAAAGAAATATTAATTATACACTGAACAGAGTAGTCAAATATGTTACTTCATGAGATAAAGATCAACCATATGATTGATTTTCAACTGTTTTCTTTGATATGCAGACTCAGTTTCCCTTTATTTTTCAGTCCCTGTGAAAAGAGAGCATTTTTTGTCTGACTTGGTAAGAGGAGATGAAGAGCCAGAAAAGCACAGATGAAGCTATGTTGGGCACTACTTCTGTCTCTATTTCCTTCCTTCCTTCCTCCTTTCCCCCTCCCTCCCTACCTCCCTCCCCCCTTCTTCTTCCCTCCCTCCCTCCCATCCCTCCCTCCCTCTTTCCCCTCCCTGCCTTCTTCCTTCCTTCCTTCTCATTTTCCTTCTGCTGTTTTCTTTTACAGTAAACTTCATCGCTTTCACCTATTTTCTCTCTACTATCCTGTTTCTTTTTTTCTCTTCGGTCTGCCTCCATATCCTTTGGACTTGTTCACTGAATTTCACTATTGATAATAGATTTGACTGTAGCTGATGACTTTTCTGCTAGAGGTGCTGACTCCTAAATAATGCACAGTGTAACAGAAGATCATTTCCTCTTAGCATTAGTGATCAAAGCAAGGGAGAAACAGGTGAAATCTGGCATTGATTTGCTTTAAAACAATAATTTGATTTTTTCAGTGTTGGCTTGCTATTTGGGGAATTTTATGGGACTTGTATGCAGACTTTCTGAAATATGAGTAATGTATTGATTTCTCTCAGAAAGAAACAATCTTCTGGACCTATAGTGTTATCTTTATTTTTATTTTAATGTGATCTACATATATACCACATAAAATTTGACATAAGTATACCGTGCTTATGAGTCCTATACAGCCAAAAACTAACCTACAAATTAAATACAAAATAATAGATAAACACATGAACTTCAAATTTTAATGTAGAAATATGATCCTTTGGATCCATCTTTGTCTTTATTACTATCCATTGACTTTAGTCAAACAGATTCAGAATATGTCTGGTAGCATTACAATAGTATATAAAGAGATAGTAATAAATTCAAGTTCAGGATAATCTGGCATTCATCAGAAAGCAATACTCTAATGTTGTTTTAATGTGGGATTGCTTCTTAAGTCTATAAAGCTGTCTTCATTTGAAGAAAAAATTATCATGTGATGTTATTAAAATTTGTATTAAATGAGTGTGTAATCCAATTATTTCTGGAATTGGAAACTGCAAAATAGTATCTGAAGTTGGTTTCAACTCTTCAGATGATAAGAAAAACATTATACTTTCAACAGAGCACATCATTGGACTGTTGATGAACATCAGTAAATATTAGAAATAGATCCTCTATTGTTTTGGACTAGGAACATTCAAATCCTCATGAAGCTATTTTTGGCATTTAGCCTTCACTTGGCTTGAACACTTTATTTTAGGATTAAGCCATTGTTCTTTTCTTTTTAGTCTAAAAGGATAAAGGTAGTAATTGAACTACCAGAATATGTCATTTTTGCCACGTAGAACCAAAGGCTTGGTTTATTTAAAAAATTAAGAAATTAAATTATTTTATCGTGGAAATATCTGTCATATGTAAATTATTCATGTAGAAGAGACATTTTTTATTTATTTCTAGTAAAATGATTTAGTATAAGAACAATAACTTAGATCAGACTTGCTTTGCTCCCAGATATGTTCACCAAAAATTAAATGTGTCCATTATCATTTGTCACATACATGCTTATAAATAAGTACAGAAATGTGTACACCAAAATCTTGTGGTAAAACTTGGTAATAAATGGTGATTCAGATAAATTATAATAAACAGTTTTTAAAATAAACTTTTAATTTGAGCATAGTTTTAGATTTACAGAAGAATTGATACAGTAGGACAGAGAGTTCCCATACACCCCACACCCAGTTTCCCCTATTATTAATAATCTATATTGGTATGGCACATTTGTCCAGTTAATGAACCTGTACTGATTTGCACCCAGGTTCATTTTCTTGCATATTGGCCAAACTTTACCAAACTTTAGTCAGGCTCCTCTGAGCCTTCTTCTTGACTAGACTTTAACCTTTCCCAAATTGTGGTTAATACCATTCTCCAAAAGAAAAAAACAGTTTTATTTTTTTTATCCAATTTGTATAATTTTTATTTCTTTTTATTTTCTTATTGCACTTACTAGGACTTCCAATACTATTTTGAGTAGGAGTAGTTCCACATTTCTGATCCTAGGGGGAAAGCATCCAGTCTGTCACCATTAAATATGTTGTTACTTGTATGATTTTTTTGGTAGATGTTCTTGATCAAGTTGAGTAAGTTTCCCTTATTCCTAATTTGCTGAAAATTTTTATCATGAATTGGTATTAGATTTTGTCAATTTTTTTTATGCATCAGTGGATATAAGCATATGATTTTTCTTCTTTAGCTGGTTGATATGTAGATTATATTGATTGAATTTGGAATGTTGAACCAGCTTTGCATACCTGGAATAAATCCCACTTGGTCATGGTGTATGAATCCTTTTATACATTGTTGGATTAAATTTGTAACATTTTCTGAAGGACATTCGTGTTTATGTTCATGAGAGATATTGGTCTGTAGCTTTCCTTTCTTGTAAGGTCTTTATCTGACTTTGGTATTGGTGTAATGCTGGTTCTCATAAAATGAGTTGTGAGTTAGGAAGTGGTCTTTTTATTTCTACTTTTTCTCCACAGTAGAGTAGTGGAGAACTGCTCTGACCCTGACCTTCCATGTGGGGTCACTATTATTTAGCTTCCTCATATGAGAAAGACTGTGGGTGTTCTGTGTTACTCATACCTGAACATAACTCATCAATATATTTTCAGTTATGTTTGACTATATGTGGTTAAAACTGTGTGGAAGATGATTAACTATTGATTCAATTTGTTTAGGCTATATTACCTATTTTTCCTTGTGTGAGTTTTGGTAGTTTGTGTTGTTCAAGGAATTGATCCATTTCACCTAAGTTATGGAATTTGTGGGTATAGAGTGTAGTGTTCCTTTCTTATCCTTTTAGTGTCCATGGGTGATGACATATCTTTCATTTCTAACATTGGTAATCTGTGTCTTCTCTTTTTTTGACATGGTTAGCCAGACTACAGCTATTCAGGCTATTTCTCTTTGTGTGCATTATAGTAGCTTGTTTGTTTTTAGGACTTATGCCCTTTCATCTCAATTGTCAAATTTATGTACATAGAGTTGTTTGCAGTTTTTTCTTGTTATTCTTTTTGATGCCTACAGGGTCTGAGTGAATACCTTCCTGTTTCATTTCATATGCTAGTAATCTGTGACTTCTCCCTTTTTACTTTGTTCATCATGCTAGCATTTATCACTCTTCTTGACCATGTGAAAGAACCAGCTTTTATTTTTGTTTGTATCTATTGTTTTCCAGTTTTCAATTTTCTCAGTTTCTGCTCTAATTTTTATTAGTTCTTTCCTTCTACTTGTTTTTGTCTTAAATACCTCTTCTTTCTTTAGTTGCCTAAGGTAGAATGTAGGTTATGGATTTTATATATTTCTTATTTTTAATACTATAAATTTCTTTCTAAACACTGCATTCACTGTACTCACAAACTTTGCTAAGTTGTATTTTCATTTTCATTGAATTTAAAATATTGTTAATGTTAGGATATGGATTTTTTTAAAATATTAAAACTATAGTACAGCAATAAAAATTTCTTATAGAAATACCTTTGGATTCTGAGAATACCCAAGGGTTTGCACTCTCACATTTGAGATACCCAAGTAATCACCAGTGACACTTTCTCATGATCCATACAGCAATCTGCTTGACTAGCAAGTTGGAAGTTGGACAACCATGTTTAGAAGGACATAGCACCGTGATTTCCGTAGTGAGACCAGAGAATCAGGACCGTGTGCTGATACTTAGTCTCAGAAAAATTTACCATGCAAAAGGAAACCTTTGGACAAAATGTCAGTGAGGTGAAATCAGCCATTTTGTGCCAGAGAGCTTCCATATGAGGGCACACCATGAGAAATGATGATAGTCAGACTTGGGACTCTTTCCAAGACAATTACCAGCTAGGTGATTTGGGCCCTTTCTAGTATAGTAGGAAAGCTGAGGAAGTAGAGTGCTGCTTCTTTCTGATAACGAATAATAAATAATTAGTTGTCCCTCACTTTGCCACAGCCATGAAACTCTACTCTGATGACCATGTAAGGTTTTTCTTTGAAGCTGATCTATTCACACCTTTCATCTGACTTTGTTTTTTCACATATGTTTTATATTTTATGGGTCTTTATTCTGTATTCTTATTGAGTTTACAAATATTTATTCCATGTATTCATGATAAGCCTCTAAAAATAATTTTTTAACAAAGTAAGTAGGAAGGAAGGAAAACTTAGATGAAAGATAAAATATTTTTTAAAATGCCTTGCCAATCTCAGTTTCCTATTTGTGAAATGGGGAAAAATAACACCTGTCCCCCTACTCTGTTGTGAAGCTTAAGTGTGTTAACATGTAAAAGCTTAGCATAGTTTCTGGCACATAGTAACTGTTAAGGGATTGTTAATTCCTCTCTCTCTCAATCAACCTCTCTGTCTCTGTCTCTGTCTCTCTGTCTTTCAATCTCTCTCTCATGCTAGGTACAGCCTATGTGCAAGGATAATTAGTTTTAATTCATATTTTCCAAGTCCTCTAATCATCCTCACAATTTTCCCCATCCATATCCTACGTTCCCTCTGTACCCTAGTAAGAAATAGACTACATGTTGTAACATGAATAGACACATATTTATCTAGAACTTACCGTATTTCTAATCCTGCGCAAGGGCCTCTGATACATACATGAAATAAATGACTTTCTCCTTCCAGAAAATACAATCTTGTTGGATTGACAAGACTATTACTAATAAAATAATTAGTGAGCAATATAAGTCAATATGTTATTAAGCCCTGAGTGGTTAAATAATGACCATAAATGCCATCAAAACTTCATGTGAAATTGCCCACAGTGTTCCTTTTCCTTTGGGGAGTTTAGAAATAGTCTGTTCAATAGATTTGTCAAGAGCATCTCATCAGTTGCTTTTATTGGAAGGGACAGAAAACTAGTGGAGACTAAAATATCCATGTAATTAATAAACACAAGATAGCTCAGGTCACTGACCCTGCAAATTATTTTTTAATGCATAGACACATCAATTCCTCTGATTTTGTCTCCTTGGATGAATTCTGGAATGTGATCGCTATTGGAGTGGAAAGGAATGATTTTTGCCTGAGTTCCAGAAAGAGATGTCCCTACCTTGTTCTGTGTATGTGTGTGCATGTGTGTGTACACCCTTGTGTGTGCACACACATATATATATATATATATCAATACATATACACATGCACAAAGGGGAAGTAAGAGCCACTGCTTTGTGCTCAACATAAGTGCTTAACTGTTGATTGAATTTAAATGAATACCAATGTCGTTCACCAAAAACCCCTTAAATCTTTTCCTTCATATCACAAGCTGTTAAACTGACACCTGGTACTTCCCTGAGGCAAAAAGAAGCCTGAGGAAAGCAGTCCTTGGGTAGAAACTCAGAATGGGGCTGACTGCACATGGGTGGAAAGCTTGCAATGACCTACATGGGAGCGCCATGCTGGCGGTCTTCTTCTCAAGTGGACAAGCCTAACAGCCTCCTACTAGCTGCTTTAATGTTTCTCCAACTGAAGTTATTTGTGTACCACTTTTATGGTTTTTGCCATGTCCATGTACCACTTGTGTCATTATTCATTTGAGGTATCCTTTTATTTATGTCATAAAATACTTAATACTTTTATTAGCAGCAGGAGTAGCAGTATTACAGGGCATTTTGTGTTACTTCTGCAAATGTAAAACCAGTATCTCATGGCCTGCATTGAAGAACCTCATTTTTAAAAGATTTTCCCCCAAAATGTTTGGGCAAAAATAACCAAAATAAGATAAATAAAAAATGCACCTAAAGTTCGTTTATGTTCCACTGAGACACACATGTCACATTCTGGGAAGTGTGGACATACAGAATAAGGTCCATGTGAACAAAGCACACAGAGCCTCTGTGATCTGGCCCTGATTCCTCTCCAGCTTCGTCTCTTTCTGAATCATGCTTCACATCCCATTGCTTAGCTTGCTTGAATAATTCATATTTCCCCAAGTCACCCTGTTTTAGAGCTGTGGCTCACAGCAATTCTTAGATGCCAAAAAACCTTTCACTCCTTTGTTTACCTAGAAAATATCTTCACACCTTTCAGACCTAAAGCTGCATCTCCTCTCTGAACCCTAAGATGAATTTATTTCTTTTTCTCTGTCTCCCCCTTTAACACTTAAATGACCTTCCTTGTTAGGGGAGCTCTCTTCCTCTACCAGATTACAAGTGCTTTCTGATAACTTCTAGGCACTCAACGATTATAGAATGAAAAAATGAAGGCCGAGTAAGTGATTGAGTGCGTGGGGTAATCTCTGTGGTACCCCTTAAATTTCTCCATACTTGCTCAAGCCTGAAATTATGCAAATGGAGATACAATTCCTTGCTTTAAGCATCTGTGTTTGCTGTTAAAGTTTAATACCCCTAGGATTGGAATCATTCAGTCATGTTAAAGTGTTTGCAGATTCATGTGAAAGTTCTGCATACCTCTCCAGAGAGTAGGTTTTCAGAGGAGGGGATTAGGAGAGAAGTAGGTATATGAACACTGAGGGGAAGACGGCACCAAAAAGACATGAAAAATTGTGGAAAGAGACTGTCTATTCTGAGAGTTTACCTGTAGACCACCACATTGATAATTTCAATCAGAGAAGGCTAGAGCAGTACAGAGAAGCTTAGGTCATGGGGAAAGTGTTACCCCCACTACTACCCTGCAAGCTCAATCCTGACTCCAGGGTAGAAGTGGCTATGGCGATAGAGGAAATTCCATGGGAAGAACACACTGTCTGGGCTAATAGGAAGCAGAGTGATACTTATCCTAAGGAGACACAGTTCCTGATATTCTGAGCAGTAACCAAAACTATATTCATTGAAATTGATCTGAGAGGCAAAGGCGAGATCCCATGGGATTGCAAAGATGTTCGTTGTTTTTCAGATATGCATAGTTACAAGCTTCTGTGTAGGAGGAAGTGAATAGGAAAGAAAGGAAAATATTCTATTGGAAAATCAAAAAATAATTTCATAATATCACAGCTGAAGATTGTACAGGTCCATGAAATTGAAATAACATTATAGCAAATAGCCTGTGTACCCCTTCAACATGCTCTTGTTTTTCGTCTCAGGCAGAAGGAAGTAATTCTGGTCTTCAACTGAGAGTTGGAAGGTGTAACACTTCCAATTTAGAACAAGCTCTTAGGTCCGTTTGCCACGTGTTTTTTTTAATAGTCATTTAATTTTGGTGAAATAGCTTTGTAGAACTATCTTTCTTTTGTTTCTTTTCTTGTTTCTTTTAAACCATTAATTTTCGCAAATTAAATAAGATCTTGGTATGTCAATAGGACATGTTTAAAACATATAACATCTGAATTGTTTCTATAGTGCAAAAGAAAGAAAGCAAATAAAGAGCCAGGCAAGGAATCCTCCAAAATTCAAAAGGACTACGACTCTTTTATTTCTATAGGTAAATTTGCTTCTTTTCTACAGAACTTGAAGTATTTCCTTCTGTAGTCTTAAGGAGGTTCTGATATACCTGATGGAGAGGTATACGAAGGAGGATTTCCTCTCACTTAGAAGACCGTGTGAGCCTGTGATAGATATTCCTGGCTGTTATATGCCATATATATAGATACAGATATAGATATAGATATTTATAAATATATATAGGAAGCACTGGCATCATTAGTGAACAGAGTATGGATCTAGATTTTAAGCAAGAGAGTCAAACCATTGTAAGACTGTTATATGTTGGAGGAAGGATTTATGTAAACAGTGTGGGATTTTTTAGAATCTGAAAATTGGAGGATTTGAAAACTACCTTCCTTACAGATAGACAAAAAAAAAAAAAAAAAAGCTCTTTGGCTTTAGAATTCAAAGCCATTTTTTTTACCTCTGTGGGTTTATAAAATAAAACATCCGTAAAGCTTAAAAAAAAAAAATTGTGTATATATATATATATATATATTTTTTTTTCTTTCCCTTTTTCTCAAGAATTCTATACAGAGGGAAAAGAATTATAGAATATGTTTCTATATATAATACATTTATATTTTAATGACCTGAAACTAAAAAGGCACTACATTGTAGAAGCACATGTCTAAATTAATGAAAGGCCTTGGAAATAGAAGTTTGGTTACCATCACTGCAAGGGGGCCAGCTGTCATAATTCTGGCTCAGTTGGGTCTTTAACTTGGGGGGTCCTATTCATTATCTTTGGAATGCCACATAATAAGTGATTCTCTGAGGACACCATCTAATAAAAATACCATCCAGACATGTTCTGTTATTTCTGCCTCTTCCTTCCTCACCAATTCACGGTCTCTAATTATTACCAGAAACTAAATTCGAGAGAGTTCTTGATGCTGGTATCATCACTTTTTCCTGTTTGCCATCACAAACTAAATAATGGAAGGCTAGCTTATATTTTTTAAGAAAGATTACATTATGTTTTTGTATTCTAGGACGAACACACAGTAGATACTCTCTAAAGTTTCCCATTTCTGATATTGTAGCTTGTATCACGAATTTTAACACAGAAGTCGTGCAGTTATTCAGAAAATGCAACGCCTGTTTCAACTGTCAGTTTCAGAAAAGCATACTACACTCTAAAATGTCTAGGCATTATCTTAGAGCGATACATTGTTTGGACAATATTTTACAGTATCCGGCTTCTTTTTATTGGCAAATCCCTTGTCATTATCATTACTTCACACCAAGAGCCCATATCCTGCTACAAAACACAGTAAGTAGTAGCGTATGTAAAAACAATTTGTGTTGTGGAATTTATATTCTGAAATTCCTTCCCTTTGAGATATGTGAAATCTGAGCTCCTGTGGTTCTGACGAGCTTGATATTGTGACAGATTATTTGTGCATATGTGTGTGTGTGTGTGTGTGTGTGTGTGTGTGCGCTGGGGAGCGGGTGGCAGGAAAGCAATGGAATAGTTTGGAATGGAAGGATCCTCATGACACATGGGCTGATGGAAGTGAAGCATTAAATTCCCAGGCGTTCTGAGACACCTTCCCTCTGCATTCAGACTCCTAGCGATTACTATAATTTTTCAGAGGAGAAAACTTTTTTCAATTTCCAGCACAGCCAGCATGATACAAAAGCCCAGTGGAACTATAGCAGGTAGAACAGGAAGAGGGAGTCTAGGCAGAAACCCTTCATCATATCTTGTGTTTTGTTATATGCTACGTGGCATGAACATAATACTTGTTTTATTAAATTCTAAGCATGTTTCCCATTCAGGGAAATGTGCAGCCAAGCAGACTTTTTAAATAGCTGAAATATGAAAAGCTTTAGTGTATCTATCCAGGCCAGATATGTGGAGCTATGGCTTATATATGTGTGTGCTTCAAGATGAACAGGGTTCCCAGAGCTGCACCACAAAGTAAAATGCTTCCAGGAGGTTTTCATTTCAGCAGCCCTGTAAGCAAACACCTACTACCCCATCCTTCTCTGCTAAACTATAGCTTCAAATTCCAAGCACCTGGGCAATTCCCAGGAATTCAGCTGGAACAGTTATGGCCCAGAACTCCTTCAGCAACCCCAGGGACCATACTCTCTGGCCAGAGAAACCCCAATCCTGGAAGAATCCAACTCTGCCCCTCCACCTCTGTGTCCCCCTAGTCCAGCACAGATAGAAAAAACACAAAACTGGGGGGGGGGATTTGTACCATTTTAAATCCATGGTCACCCATCTTAATGGGGCTTTTAACACTTCATAGAAATTCTAATGAGATTTTTTCTTTTAGCTTTCTTTCCCACTCTCCGGAATGGCAATTTAAAACATTTTCTGCTCAACTCACATCTGCAATTTGCTTTCTTCTTGTTCCTAGCAGATGTCTTATTTCACAGAAAATTAAAATAGAAACCATGAAAGCCAACCACTTCAACTTCCTGCCATCATATCTACCAATCTACCTCAATTTGCCCCTTTTCCTTTTCCTCTCCCCTCCTGGCACAGAGTAGAAGGCACCCCTTCTCCAGGTTACCTCTCCTCTGGACCGACTCCCCAAGCCCATAGTCCTTCTCAGAGAACAAAGCTGGGCCCCACCCAGCTGACCTCTTTCCTGGATCACAGCAGAGGTTTCCTCCATGGCACTCGGCTCTCCTCTTGCCCCTCTCCTCCATCCAGATTGCAACCAGAGTGAACATGTAACACATAACTGTGGTCATGTCAGTGTCCTGTGCTAAACCTCTTATGGCCTGAACTGTGTCCGACCCTGACGAAATTCATATGTTGAAACCCTAAAGCCTAGTACCTCAGAATGTGACGGTATTTGGAGATAGAGTTTTTGAACAAGTACCTAAAAGGGGGTCATTAGGGTGGCCCCCAATCCAATAGGACTTTTGTCCTTATATGAAGAGCAGAGTAGGACAGACTCACATAGAGAAAAGACCACATGAAGACAGCCAACTGCAAGCCAAGGAAGGAGGCCTCAGCATCCCTGCTAACATTTTGATCTTGGACTTCTAGCCTCCAGAAGTGGAAGAAAATAAATTTCTTGGTTAAGCCACCCAGTCTCTGTGGCACTTCATTATGGCAGCGCTAGCAAACTCGTATACCTCCCAGTGGCTCTCAGTCATCTCTAGGATAAGGTCTGTATGCTCGGATGGGGTTTCTAAGGCCCAGGATGATCTGGCTCATGCTTGCCTCTCCCACTTCATCCTTGGCTACTCTCTGCCTCTCTCTCCACTCCAGCCACACTGGCTTTTGAGCAGTTCATTGAATATGCTATTATCCTCCTTATTCTGAAACTTTTAGATGTACCGTTCCGTTCACTTGGGACCTTCCTACATGCTCATGCTATTCATTCCCCTAGTCAACACCCTCATCTTTCAAGTCTCAATTTAAATATCATTCCTTAGAGAAACCATCCTTGTTCCCTAAGACTAGGTTTGGTTCCTCTGTGGTAATCTTCCATAGCATTTTGTATATCTACCATATAGCCCGTATCACTCCCAATCGTTTGGTCAATATATGTCTTCTCTGAAAGACTGTAACCTTCAGGGACTCAGGAACCATGTCTGCCTTGCTCACTGCTCTGTGCGCAGCCTGTGTGCCTATATCTGTTATATATTTGTACTCTATGTGTTTGAATGAAGCATCAGAATGAACAGGCTAAAAACAGGATCATAACTTCTAGAAGGAAAAATAGACAATTATAGTACTGCTTTGGACATGGTGTTAGTAAGATTGCCATTTATTAGCAAAATCCAATGAGGTAGATATTTGTAACTGAAGTTGAAGTCGTGATGTAATAAATGTAGGCTACTAATTCAGTTCATCTTATCAGAGGCAAAGGTTATTTTTTATTTTCTCAAATTTATCAAATGTTCCGAATTTGTTGGACTAGACATACACTAGGTCTAATTTATTTTGGGATACAGTTGAAACAGTTCTGGGAAGGACCAGATTTTATTTTTTCACCTGGAATTTCTTATTTTTAAAGAAAGAGTGCAAATGTGTACAAAATTGGGGCACCATCATAGGGCACATAGTGATGCATATGTTAGTACCACTGGAAATTGGGTTTGCTGCAGCTCTTCATCTCTGGTTTATAGCAAAGGGTGGAAACCCTTTAAAAGAAGCACCTTGAGGTTCAGAGCTTACTAATCACGTGGGAGCCACTAGCATGCAGATGTGGAGAAAACGTTGTTAGGGACTACTTTTTGCAGAGTGGCACACAGATGATGGAAGAGGGAACTTATGGTTTGTGTACCTGGCTCTTGGGGTCAAGAGGAGGGTAAACATGACAGCTACGCCATGCCAAGAGAAGCCTTCTATGGCACTTGTGCGGTAAGTACAATGGTGCCATCTATTTGTGACTGATATTTTTGAAGGGGTTGACTATCCCTGAGTGGGCTGGGGACAAAAAGAGTAATGTAGCTGGCCATCATTCGCACATTTATTTACACGTCAGGGCTTTTGTTCAGATTGTGACTGAAGCCTATTTGTAGATTCAGGCATAATGAAGTAAACCTCATTGAGATTCACTTCAGGACATACCCAAACAAACAAGATCTTCATTCTGAGCCCATCCAAATGTCTGTAATTTGGTAAATTACTCATTCTATTTGAATGCATTAGTCATCATTTATGAATGTCAGTGAAATTGAATGGACTTCCCTCAAAGCACTATAGAACATTTTCATCATGCTACAAATGCCTTTTTTTTTTCAAGACATATTTTTCTGCTGCATTTAAAATTTCTGATCCATGAGCCAGATAAGCATCCCAGGAAATAAAAAATCATCTCCAAGGAGCTAATGGGTATTTATGAATTTTTTTTTTTTAGACTTGAGCAGATTAAGGTCACACCACATATGTTAAATGTATAAACCTTCATAATCTTCAGATTTAGTCAATACTTACTAATCACTCTGGAAATCTTAGTAACCTTCAGCATAAACAGCTGTCAATAAGAAATAAAATAGGAAGAATCTTATGGAACACAATACCTCAATAGCTCACCTTCTCAAAAAATATTTTAAAAACATTCAGAGTAATGAAAGCTTTTTATTAAGTATATTGACTCATAGCAAATAATAAAAATTAAAAAGGCCTTAAAAAGAAATAAGACACAGAAGACTTTTCTGATGCCTTGACATTTCATGTTCTCTTTAAAGTCAAAGGGTTTTAGCAAGACAACAAAGAGAGAAATCTGACATTTTGCCATTCATCAAGTATTTGCAGTAAAGTTATGTCAATTAAAATTTTCTATTCCAACACATTTTACTTGCTGTGTGCCAGCTGTAAGTCTTTATAATGTATTGCAAAGGCATGATAAAGACAGGAGATAAGATAAAGGCTTACCATTGAATTTCTGAGTGTATTTATGTAATTCCATAAATTCTGATTTATCTGGGCCAAAGAAATATCCTGAGTTCTCTTTTACATTTATTTAAGGAGCAACGGAGACAATGGTGTCTATAAATCATTATTGCTCAAATGACTAGAATTCTTACTAATTTAGCAAGGAAAGGTTCTTTTCAGGAAAGGATCTTTTTAACTCTTCCCCTGGAAAAGTTTCATAAGTTGAGAGCTGAATTTTTAAATGAAATGTTAACAAGTTGTCACAGGTCTACTAATCTAACGACGGAGTCTTGTCCTTATTCTGTCTCTCAGAACTTTCCCTATGCTCTGCATAGGCAACTCTAGTTTTTCTAAAGGGAAAGCTGGCTATTCTTCTAGAATCTCTGTGCAAAATTTCTTCTTTAATTGACCCATTGTGTCACAGCTACACATATGCTGTCCACTTTCTCTATACATTCCTTGTATTTTAAATCCTAGAGGCTTTCTTTCATTATAGGAAACATGTCTCCCTTTTAATAATTCATACTTGAGGATGATTTGATTCATGATTATATGTATAGTTTGCATTTTTACTTAAGCATATATGTGTGTATAGCAAGTATTTATTAGTGTACCATACTTCATCTTGAAGTTGAAAGACTAGATAATTCTTGGAGGGGATATTAAACTATCTCATGCAAGCATTCTTAGACTCAAATGCCTTCAAGTTTCCAGAGACGAAAGGAGATGAATAAAATGGTTGTGGGCACACTGGCTGAAGATTACTTACTTTGTCTTAAGGTACCAGCATCTACTCAGCTGTAGTCAATTGCTGCTATGCAAGAACAGTCCCAGTGTTGTTAAGTCATCCAGGTTTACAAGAGTAGTCAGGAACCTGGATTTTCATTTGAAAGCTCCAAATATGCAAATTCTAGTAGCTAATTCTAAGTCAAACACTGTGCGAACCAAGCAAATAAGTTTGTGGGTGCCTAGTATGCAATTTCTTCTGTAAAACAGGGGGTATATCATATCTAGAAACAAAATACGTAAGACTTACCAGCTTCATTTAACAGCAACATAAAATGTCTAAAAAAGAAATGTAAATGTAAAATGCACACCCAGATAACATGTTTGGGAGAAATACCTTGTGTAAAAGAAGAACTTCTCCCTACCCCTGCCACTGAAGAATCTGCTGGTTCCAGAACCAGGGACTGGTTCCATTCAGCACCACCCGCTTCCTCACCCTGACTCCCACCAATACAGGTGCAGGGACTTTCTGTTTCCTCAATGCTCACCTCTTTATTGCTGTCCAGGGAAATGTGCTTTTTGGTTTATGGATGTTCTGGAATGTTAGGGGAGTCAAAGAGGTGATTCAAGGACATTTCCAGATTATGGACAACATCATTCATGCTGAGCACATACTGAGGGAAGTGATGGCAGAGAGGAGAACTCTCTGCCAGACAACAGCAGGAAATTGGAAAGAATGATCTCAGCCCTGTTGGCCTCAATGCACAGGGGACAAGTATGGGTTGGACAGTTTACATACGACCACTCAGCTCCTAGGCAGCCCCAGAGCACCGGTGACCATGGATACTGAGTAGTCTACTGATGCAGGTTTAGCTCCCACATTGCTGAAAAGCTGAGAGTAAAGGCCCTTTGCAGAAATACTCTTCATCTCCACATCCCTCTCCTCCTTCAGAACTCTCCCTCCACACCACCTCTCAACATCTCTGTTCTCACCATACCCCTTTCTGGTAGGAAGAAACTTCATTCTCTCACACCAGATGTTTCTACCCCAAATTTTCCCATGACCTAAGTCTTATCCATAGCCCTAAGGCCTTAGGATCTTACAAATAAACTGCATATGATTCTCCTTTTCTCAACTTTTTACTCTGTCACATTCATCTCTGAGACAATGAACACATTGAATAGGCTGTTTGAATGGAGAGGAGGAAAAATTCTAAACATCAAGATAAAAAAATTATCCTTCCACATAAATATGTTTAAAGCAGAATAATTTTTGTTTTTATATGTATTCTTATTTATATTACTTTACAATCTGGCATAGCAATCTTTTCCGCCTATGAAAGAAAATAACATATTCAAAATAAAAATTTACTTGAATGGATGAACTTGCTCTGTACTTCTTCCTCTTAGCCCCTTTACATGATGTGGAAGCTGTAGACTGTCTTTGGTTGTGTGCCCTTCCTTCTGCTTCTAAGTTAGAAATACAGGACAAATACACTTGAAAATATGGTTAGGGTTAGGGTTAGGAAGCATGTTGAAGCATCATCTGCTGTTAAGAGTATTACAAGGTATCAAGTGCTTTTAAACCAATGATGAATGAAGTCCAGGTGATTTTAATACCATATCAGGAATGAGCACCTAATAGGGAAGAAGCCACATTTTTGTTTTCCAAAAGGGGAAATGTTTAAACCTATTACTTTTCTGACAGATGACTAGAAATCTCCCTCCATGATGAAGAAGAAACAGAAACATAGGTCTATTTGACTCCACTATTTATAGATTCTTGTTAGTTTCAAAATAAATAAATAAATAAATAAATAAATAAATAAATAAATAAAATAAAATAAGGAATTCAATAAAATTCTCACCTCAGTTACTGTGTCATCAAAGTCATCACACACTTTCTTTCCTCTGCCATAAAAACTCCCTTAGGTGTTATTGCCTTAATGCACAGGGAGTTTTAAAAAATGAATAAAGGCTTAGGGAAAGTGTCTGCTGATGCCGGCAGGAAATTTTGGCATGATGGTGGAGAAAATAAAAGAACTTTGTTTTAAGTACTCATATCTTTGGTTATTCTCACCTCTTTCAGAACCCCTGTTAACATCCAAAATTATTATGACCTCTTTAGTTTCCACATTTCTCATCTTAAAATATTGCTTGTTTTACGTGATAATAAATTATTTGTATATTTGGTAGATATTGAGAGCTTTCACATGCTACACTGCATTAAATTATGATTATGTATTTCTTCAAACTAATGAGCATGTGTTATGACAGATAATATATGCTAGATTTTTCAACATAATAAACAGATGAATAAGAGAGGTCACAGTAAAGTGGGGAAGCAGGCTGTGTAAATATGGTTGTAATATGCTGTTTTATATGTAATAGATGTAAGCAGGTTGCTCTGACAGATCATAAGAAAGAGCTAGATAAGGCTGCCCAGGTGAAATGACCCTTCTTTTCAGCCTTCACAAGTAGGTGATCATTAGCCAGAGCAAGTGGAGATGAGGACCAACACATGCTAAATTAGAAGAGCTATGTACTTACAAGAATATCACTATAACAAGAACATAATGTACAATGTGGAGAATACTGCATTCAAGGGTTTACAGGGTGACCAAGTATGAAAGACCTGATAGTTTATGGTAAGGCATACTGCAGTGTGGCACCTTAGGGAGAGTTTAACCAGTGGGATACTTGTTCTGATTATCATAGTGGAAACACTCTGGCTGCAGTTTAAAGATTGCATTGGAAACAGGCAAGAGTGCAAATGGGGAGACCAACTATGAGGGTTTGTTGTAATCCAGGAAGAGACCTGAACAAGGCAATGGCAACAGAGATGGAGGAGACGGGGCAAATTCAAGGACTATTTAAGAGATGTAAATGGTAGATATGACTCAGTGAATTTTGGATGTGAGGAATAAGGAAAGAGAGTCTAGGTTTCTGGCTTTGACAACTGTATGTAGAGTGGTGCCAAAAACCAACACAGGAAATTCAGAAAAAGGATGAGATTTTACATGGAAGATGGTGAATTTATTTTTGGACACATCGAGTACAATTATCTGTGGTTTATCCAAGATCAGACATATATTGAGCATTGAGAGCTTGGTTCAGATGTGAGTGAAAGAGGAAGATCTGAGATTTACCAGGTCTTAGTTGAAGCTATGGAAGTGGATGAGATAAACCAGAAAAATATATGAAAGATGAGGTAAAACTTACAGATCTGGGAAACATTAACATTTAAGGAGTAGGCAGAGGAAATGGTGACTGCAGGTAAAAGATATAAATCCAGAAGATTAGCACTCTAAAAACCAAGAGGTAAGGTGATTTCAGAAATAAGTGAGGGAAATTCGTCACTGGCATCAGATTCACAGAGGAATTAGGGAATAGAAGAATCAAAGAGAGTTACTGAGATTTAACATCCTGGTGGTCATTGGTATCCTAGGGTGGCTCTTTCTTTCAACAGGTAGTAGAGAGAGTAACCAGACTTTAGGACTTTGAGGATTGATTGGATTGTGAGGATTGCTGAGTATGGTTATGCAGGGAACGTCTTGCTTGAGAACTCCCATCAAGTAGGCAAGTGTGGGCTAAATATACCCACTTGGTCTATTTAGTGTGTCATATGCCAGGTTACAAGGTAGTATACATCCTAAGGAATCGGAAACTTTTTCTAATTTTTTCAAAGGCATTGATGGTTAACTGAAGCCTGAGGGAGGATTTCCCAGTAATACTAAGTATGAAGAGGAAAATGAGGGTAGCAGCTAGAGGAATGTAAGATTTGTTTGATTTTTAAAGATCAACTAGACTTGGCCATACTTAAAGGCTAGAGGCTGAGACATAATAGAAACATAGAGTTTAGAGAGAAGTGAAAAGAAAAGAAAAGAAAAGAAAAAAACAATAAATAGAAGGACCTGAAGAAAATGGGATGTAGAGACAGTTAAAAAAAAAAAGATTAGACTTGGGTAGAAGGAGAGATTCCTCTTTTACTGATATGGAGAAAAGGAGATAAGAATGGGAGAAGATGCAGAGGAGCTTATGTGTGAAGAAAAATGTGAAAAAACCTGAAACCAGGTAGAAATAAAACAACAAACAGTAACCAAAAGAAACCAATAGAAGTACTAAAAATGATAAATTAGCTAATTGAAAAATGGCCAGTAGACATCGTGTCCAAATTGGACACAAAATGAGACTAGATAGATAACCTAGCAGCTTGTCCAGTATGTAGTTAAGGAGAAAAAAGAGATAAATTAAGAAAAGAAAAGAGAAGCTAAGACACATTAAAGGTAGAGTGAACAGGTTTGCAGATGTTTAAAAGAAATTCCAGAAGAAGTTAATAAAAGGAATGGCCTATAAAAAATATTAAAATAGATAACATATGAAAATTTTCTCAAATTGAAGAAAAATATGAGCTTAAATTAAAAGGTTCACACTAACTGCCAAACAGTTGAAATAAAAAACAAATCATGATCGTGGTAGATCAGGGATAAAGAAGAAATTTTCAAAGCTACAAGAAAGAAGACATTTTAGCTATTGTGGTAGGTGTTATTATTCGTTTACAAATCTTTCCTCCCTACCCTTACCAGGGTGGGTGGTATATACCTCCCTGACCCCTTGATTTTGGCCAGTGGAATATGGGTGGAACTAACAATGTATAAATTCCAAGTAACATTACCCAGAGAGAAGGAATAGGGTATAGTCTGAAGTTATTCAGTTACAGTAAGTTTAGAAACTATTGTTCAACGTAATTGATTATAAAAATAATTTTTCTTTTAAAAATATGTAATTCCAAATAATAAGAAAGGAAAAATGTTTATTTGTATGTGCATGTATAAGAATGTGATCAGCATATAAGATTTTATACACACACAAACATATCTATATACAGGTGGCTGGTGCACCACATCCTCAGGTTCTGCATCCTCGGATTCAACCAACCTCAGGTCAAAAATATTCACACACCCCCCTCCAAAAAAAAATTCAGAGATTTCCAAAAAGCAAAACTTGAATTTGCCATGCACTGGCAACTGTTTACATAGCATTTACATTTTATTTACAACTATTTACATGGTATTTACATTGTATTAGGTATTATAAGTAATCTAGAGATGATTTAAATTGTACGGGAGGATGTTAGATTATATGAAAACACTATGCCATTTTATATAAGAGACTTGAGCATCTGAGAAGTTTGGCATCCGAGGGGGTCCTGGAACTAATCCCCTGCAGAGACCAAGAAACGACTGTGGATGTATGTGTATCTATATATACACACATAAATTATATACGTTTATAATTTATTTACTTGTATGTAATCTGTAGCTTCTAAATCATCAGAGCATAAAAAAGGTGAGGGGGATGACTAAAAGCATATAAAATGGGAAAAGACTGTAGAAATAAATCTAAATGTATCAATAATTTCAATAAATATAAATGGACTATACCTGGTACTAAAGAAAACTCTATTGAAATATCTAAAAAAAAATAAACAAACAAAAAGATTGTCACATATTAGTCACAAGAGATACACCTAAGCCGAATGATTCAGAATTGCTGAAAATAAAGAGATGTAAAAAGATATAGCATAAAATTCTAACCAAAGTTAAGTGAATAGAACAGTATTAATATCAGACCAAAGAAAATTTAGCATAAAAAGACTAATAGTCATAGCTAGGGATAGTAGATACTTATAAATATGAATAAACTTCTAGCAAAACAGAGAAATCATTTACTTTATGCATATTACAATATGACTTCAAATTAATGCAAAATGGATAAAATTTCAAGGGGAAATTGACAATCAATAATTATAGTATGGATTTTAACACATGCTTTAGAAACCAATAGATTTAACTGACAAAGATTTAGTAAGTCTATAGAAGATTTGAACAATAAAATTAGTAAATGAAATATATATTGTGATATTATATATATTACTTTTTCAAGCTAAAATGGACTTAAAAAATGACCCTTTATAAGGCCACAAACTCAAAAAATTCCAAAGAGCACATAACATACAGACTACTTTCTCTGACCACAACTGAATTGAGTCAGAAATTAACATACAAAATGGCCAATTTCCTTACTCAATGTTTCTAAAAAAGAAGAAAATAAAATTAAATAATTTATGGATTAAAATATTTCACTGGAAATTGAAAAATACTAAGAACTAAAGGAAATTTAAAATATTATATAAAATATGGGATGCACATGTGGACCATAGATTTTATTTGTGCCCTGACTCCACATCTTAGAAAAAGATTATAACTTTAAATTACATTCGTTAAAATATTAAGAAAATTGGAAAATAACTTATTTAAGCATTCAAGAACTAGAATCAACTCAAGAATTAGAACACAGAAAATAATAAAAGCAAAAGTATAAATTATTGACATAGAAACCATAACCAACAATACAATAGAAATGTTTAAAGAAAATAATCCTGTCTTTTGAAAAGATGAACAAAATAGAAAAAGCTATAGTAAGATTAACATAAAAAAATTAAAGATACAACTATAGAGTGAATATTTTAAGACATTATAAGATACATTTTTAAAATCAAGACAATTGCACCAATAAATTAGCAAACTAATATTAAATACTTTTCTAAAAAATATAAAGAAATAAAATTGAATAAAGAAAAATTACATTAGTCAAAAATTATTTATTCTAAAATAAGCTAGTTTTAAATTGTTTTAGAAATGTTTTCTCAAACTTAAAAGGAGCAGACAATCCACATATTATAAAATTTGCTTCCAAGAAAGAAAAAGAGAAAATGCTATCAAATTAATTTTATGCAGCCGTAACATGCACCCTAGAGTAGGAGAGCATAAAAGAAAAGCCAGTTCAGTCTTCTTACTGAACATACATGCAGAACTACTTAATAACCCAGAGTGCACAATTCAAATGTTTGCAAGCCAGCAGGTGGATAAGATAAATGTTCGAAGCAGGTTGGGTGGGGATAAAAAGATAGTGTAAGGACCATGGCAAATAGAAGGGCACACATAAACATGTCCTTGTGAACTTAGGAGAATACACTTAGTTTTGTCAGATTGGCCAATTTTTTAAAGAAGAATCCTAAATCTATATTTCTAAGTATAATCTCCTGATTTTTAAATGTTGACAGCCTATTCAATTTTTGTGAGCCAACTGCGCATGCCCATAGGCAGGATTTGGTTGGAGGACCAGGAACAGCTCTGGTTGACTGTTTTCCAACTTTGCTATGAGGGCCGACAGCGAGGCTTGGGGAAAGAGTAGATCCATTCATTCCTCCTGACCTCTCAGTGCTCAGATGACCGCCAGAGCCTCCAGCTGTGCCCAGAGCCCAGTTTCTGACTGGGATCCAGGGATGCTACTATTGGGTCAGCACTGGTGGTTGGCCTGCTTGCCACTCAGCTGTTTGGTTATCTTGTGTGGCCCAATAACTTGTCTTCATACTTTGCCATTTCTGCTCAAATATGCCTATCAGTTTTTAAGTCCAGTCCTAAATAGTCTTACCAACATCTTAGAGAGTTTCTTCCTTGCTTCGCTTTCTTTAAAGGTCTGATAGGAGTGAGGTTGTTCTTTTCCTTTGGAAAAGATGTGGCCTGTCACTGATACTGTGAAGTTATTTTATGAGCTTTAAAGTAAAAACTAATGTCTGCAAACATCTTCCCTCAAATAAAGATGATCATTCCAAGAGAATACATAGCCAAAACATTCCTTGCAAATTGAGTTCATCAGAAATATCTGGCATTATTCAATGCTGTGATGTTGATACTGTAGTCAACAAAACATGTGGAACCGATAATCTTTTTTGTGTTCAGTGATTGTTGACCCATTATTGGTCTGTTGCTACATGACCCAATGTTGTAGTTTTATTTAAAAGGTTTTGATGAATTATTCTTTTTGTTTTTGTTATCTCTAGTAAGTTACAACATTGACACATAAGATTTCATGCCACATTTGGAGTTGTACCAATAACACAATATGAAGATCACAATCAGAAACAACTCAAATATATTCTGTAATAATGCAGGGGGCCTAAAAGAACTGGCCTGTAGCTTGCCAAGAAACAGCAGCTTTTTATACAGCAGGAAATCAGGTTACTTTTAAGGCAATCCTCTTGTTACAAATTTTCTTAATCAGACTATATCTGTACACAGAGAGGAAAGGGGAAAACTGAGACATGTAGCTTAATATTTTTAGCTTTAAACTTGTTTTTGGCTGGTAATATTAAGACAATTGATGCCAGGGTGATATTCAAAGGCCTCGGTTTTCTAGTTTGTTCTCTCTGCATTTTTGTTTGACCATTGTAATACACTCTGTATCAGGAAATAGGATGGAAAGTACGGTCCTTATTCTAGGCATATTGTGGGAAGTCTAGGGGATTCTTAAAGCGGGTACATACACTTTTTTTAAACTATAAAAAGGAAGGACTTTTAAAAAATTATGATTATCTGTCCAATACCTCCTCTCAGGTTTGATACTGCCTTGATTATTCTGCCTGCAGAATAAGACCTATAAGAACTATGAACACTAATGTGTAGAAATTAATTTGAGCAAGTATATTTTCTATTTTATTTAGCATTCACAACCAAAACAGGGCTATTTTTGATGACTACAATCAACTGCCTTCATGCCCAAGTCTAAGCTTCCTAAATCAGAAAGTGCCAGAAATTACACTTTGAACCTCCAAATAGTGTGAGTTGAACAGAAGTGTATTTTTGGATACCAAATGTGCTCTCATATCCTTCCAACTCTGAAAAATCAAACAAGCAGGAATTTCATTATCTGGGCGTTCAGCCTTTATCCCTCACAACTGGCCCTGTCTTCCTGTGACCCTGTTCCCCTGCATCAGACAGAGCCATAACTGTATCTTAGTGTTCATTTCCATCCTACCACGACCCCTCCCTCCACCTCCTCCCTCCCCCTCTCCCCTTCCAGCAGGGAAATGCTTCAACAGAAGGGAGAGAAAACTCAAAGAATCCCCCTTTACTAACTAGAACTAAGATGAATTGTGTCAGAGTTCAGAGCCCCGTTGTTGCTTTGGCATGAAATCACTGCCCTTGGTTTCTGCCAAGACGGGTGTCAGCTGGTGAATTATAACACTGGCAGACAAGACTGAGATAAGCAAAAAATACAATGACAGCTGCTACACAGAACTATTCTTTCTGGCCTAGTGAATACAAAAATACATTGTGTAAATAAAGACAGACAGCTTCATTATGCAATTGTCTGCTACTGTGTCATTGCTGAAGAACAAGTATTGATTCTGGAAAATATATCCAGACTCTTCAAGCTAATATGGTCTTGCTCTTGGCATGCAGGGGGCGTTAAGGAAAGTAATCATCTAATCTAACTTCTTAACTTTGGAGCTGAACCAATAATGTAAATTTAGTATAATGTCCCATTACTTTAGACATTTGAAATTTAACTTTTTTAAAAAACCTCTTTTGCATTCAAGTCCTTAATTTTTTATATGAATATATATATTTCATGTAAAATTCTAGGGCTTTGATTAGGTTTTTATGAATTATAAAGTAAGTGTGTGTATTAGTCTGCTCAGGTTGCCATAACAAAATACCATAAACCAGATACCAAATACTATAGAACAAAATACCATAAAATACTGTTGGCTTAGACAAGAGAAGTTTCCCTGTGCTATACAATATATTGCATATTTATTTTATACACAGTAGTTTGTGTCTCTTAATCCCATACACCTATCTTGCCGCCCTCAATCCTCTCCCCATTTGTATCCACTAGTTTTTTCTATATCTAGTCTGTTTCTGTTTTATTATATATATTCATTTGTTTTATTTTTTAGATTCCACGTATAAGTGATAACAAACAGTATTTGTCTTTCTCTGCTTCACTTATTTCACTAAGCATTGTATTCTCTAGGTCCATCCAAATTGTTGGAAATGGCAGGATTTCATTCTTTTTTACGACTGAGTAATATTACATTTTATATATATATAATATATATACATACATATTATATATATATATATATATATATATATATATATATATATATATACTAAATTTTTTTTATTCATTCATCTGTTGATGGACACTTAGGCTGCTTCCATATATTGGCTATTGTAAATAATGCTGCTGTGTATATTGGGGTGCATGTATCTTTTCAAATAAGTATTTTCTTTTTCCTTTAATATACACCTATCAGTGGAATTGCTGGATCATATGGTACTTCTATTTTTAGTTTTTGAGGAACCTCCATACTGATTTCCATAGTGGCTGAACCAGTTTACATTCCCACCAATAGTTTACAAGGATTCCATTTTCTCCACATTCTCACCAACATTTGTTACTTGTAGACTTCTTGCTGTTAGCCATTCTGACAGTTTGTGAAGTGATATCTCATTGTGGTTTTGATTTGCATTTCTCTAATAATTAGTGATGGTGATGTGGAGCTTTTTTTCATGTGCTTCTTGGCCATCCATATGTTTTCTTTGCAAAAATGTCTATTCAGGTCTTTTGCCCATTTTTTAATTGTGTTGTTTGTTTTTTTAATATTGAGTTGTATGAGATGTTTGTACATTTTGGATATTAATCTTTATTCATTATATCATTTGCAAATGTTTTTCTCCCATTCAGTAGGTTGTTGTTCCGTTTTGACAATGGTTTCCTTTGCTGTGCAAAAGCTTTTTAATTAGGCCCCATTTGTTTATTATTACTTTTATTTACTTTGCCTTAGGAAACAGATCCAAAAAAACATTGCTACAATTTATGTCAAAGAGTGTTCTGCCTGTTCTCTCTTCCAGGAGTTTTATGTATTCAGGTCTTACATTTAGGTCTTTAATCCATTTTGAGTTTATTTTTGTATATGGTGTGAGGAAATATTTTAATCTCATTTTTTTACATGTAGCTGTCCAGTTTTCCTGACACATTTTATATTCTCGCCTCATTTGTCATAGATTAATTGACCACAGTCATGTGGGTTTATTTCTGGACTCTCTATTCTGTTCCCTTAACATATGTATGTATGTTTTTGTGCTAGTACCATGCTGTTTTGATTACTGTAGCTTTGTAGTATAGTCTGAAGTAAGGAACATGATACCCCCAGCTTTGTTCTTTTTTCTCAAGATTGCTTTGGCAATTTAGCATCTTCTGTGGTTCCATATAAACTTTAGGATTATTTGTTTAGTTTTGTGAAAAATATCATGAGTATTTTGATAGGGATTACATTAAATCTGTAGATTGCTTTGGGTAGTATGGCAATATTAATTCTTCTAATCCAAGAACACAGGCTATCTTTCCGTTTCTTTGTATCACCTTCAATTTCCTTCATCAATATTTTATAGTTTTCAGAGTATAGGTCTTTCACCTCCTCAGTTAAGTTTATTCCTAGGTATTTAATTCTTTTTGATGTGATTTTAAACTGGATTTTATTTTTACTTTTTCTTTCTGATAGTTCATTATTAATGTATAGAAAAGCAACAGATTTCTGTATATTAATCTTGTATCCTGTAATTTTACCAAATTCATTTATTAGTTCTAATAGCTTTTTGGTGGAGACTTTTGGGTTTTCTATATATAGTATGTCATCTGCAAATAGTGACACTTTTACTTCTTCCGTTTACATGATGTATCTTTCCATCCCCTCGCTTTCAGTCTGTGTGTGACTTTATCTCTGAAGTGAGTCTTTTGTAAGCAGCATATAGCTTGGTCTTGTTATTTTTGTCCAATCAACCAACCTATGTCTTTTGACTAGATCATTTAGTCCACTGATTTTTAAAGTAATTATTGATAGGTATGTACTTACTGCCATTTCATTACTTGTTTTCCAGTTGTTTCTATAGTTCTTCTCTGTTCATTTTTTCTTCCCTTGTGATCTGATGATTCTCTTTAGTGGTATGCTTGTGTTCCTTTCTTTCTAGTTTTTGTGCATCTGTTGTAGGTTTTTGATGTGTGGTTACAATGCAGTTCATATATGTTGACCTATAACTTTGTTTTAAACTGGTGGTCATTTAAGTTCAAACACATTCTGAAGATTTACCATTTTTATTCCCCTCCACATTTTGTGCTTTTGATGTCATATTTTACGTCTAATGTTAATCCCTTCCTTTTTATTGTAGTTATAATTACTTTTACAATTTTTTGCCTTTTAATTTTCATTCTAGCTTACTTAAGTGGTTGATTCTCAGCACTTACTATATATTTGCATTTCCTAGTGGGATTTTTCCTTTCCTATAGATTCTTATTTATTGTTATAGCCTTTTCTTTTCCACTTAGAGAAGACCCTTTAACATTTCTTTTAGGGTTGCTTTAGTATTGCAGAACTCTTAGTTTTTGCTTGTCTGAGAGGTTCTTTATCTCTCCTTCAATTCTAAATGACAATATTGCTGGATAGAGTACGCTAGGTTGTAGGTTTTACCTTTCAGTACTTTGAATATATCATGCCACTCCCTTCTGGCCTGCAAAGTTTCTGCAGAAAAATCAGCTGATAGCTTTATGGGGGTTCCCTTGTATATGACTCTTTTCCTCTTGCTGCCTTAGAATTCTCTCCTTATCTTTCACTTTGCCATTTTAATTATAATATGTCTTGGTGTGGGACTGTTTGGGTTCACCTTGTTTGGGACCCTCTGTGTTTCTTGTACCTAAATATCTGTTTCCTTCTTCAGGTTTGGGAAGTTTTTAGCCATAATTTTATCAAATATATTTTCAACCCCTTCTCTCTCTCTCTCTGTCTTTGCCTTCTGTGACCCCTGTAATGCAAGTGTTGGTATGCATTATGCTTCATGGTATGCTTCATGTTATCCCAAAGATCTCTTAAACTGCTCTCATTTTTAAATTTATTTTTCATTTTGCTGTTCTGATTGGGTGATTTCCATTATTCTATCTTCCAGGTCACTTACGCATTCTTCTGTATCTAACTAATGAATAGTTAGTCTGCTATTCATTCCTTCTAGTGTGTTTTTCATTTCAGTTATTGTATTCTTCATTTCTGACTGGTTCTTTTTTATGTTTTCTAGTTCCTTGTTTAAATTCTCACTATGTTCATCTATTCTTTTTCCTAATTCAGTTAGCATCCTTACTACTAATGTTTTGAATTATTTATTTGGTAAATTATTTATTTCTGTTTCATTACTTATTTTTTCAGGGGTTTTCTCCCTCTCTTTCAATTGAGACCAGTTCCTCTTTTTGTTTTGCTTAACTTTCTCTCTATATATATTTAGGTGAAACAGTTACCTACTGCAGTCTTGAAGGGGTGCTCTTCTATGGGAGTGTCCCTATACAGTCTGTGGGTGCCCATTGCCTTTGGTGGGAGAGCTGGATTGGAGCTAAAGTCTCATCTTTTCCTCAGGGTGTGCTGGCAGCTATCACCTTGGTAGGAAGTGGAGATGGAGCTGGAGGGACTTGGGCCAGAGGCAGGTGTAAGGCGGGACTTCCCTCTTTGCTCAGTGGCCATCACTGCCCTTTTGGGTGTGGGGCTGGATCCCAAGTTGATGGAGCAGAAGCCCTGATGGTTGGGTCCAGGCTGGCTCTGTTCCCTTTAAGTGTGTGCTCTCCCTTCTGCCAGCACTGGTACCTCTGCCCCAGTGGGGAGCAGTGCTGGAGCAAGAGGGGCCTATGTGGGCTTTCAGCTCATGACGAGATGCAGGCTGTGGTGGGCTGACCACAGACAGAGGCAATCCCTGTTGCATTTAGGTCTCCTTTGTCCCTCACAGCTGATTACTCCCTATAGCCTCTTCCACCCCGACCCTGTCGTGGAGCCACTCTGCAGAGCAGACGGGACCCGTGTGGGCTCTCTGGAGCACGGGCTGTGGCAGTCCAGCCCTGTGATTTCTTTTTTTTTATCCTAAGAAATGTGTTCACATTTAGAAGCAATGAACCAATATTATTGGGTTGGCCAAAAAGTTTGTTCAGATTTTTTCCGTAAGCTGGCTCTAGTAGTGCTTAGTTGTCGTTAACTTCATTTGAAACAATTCTGTTAGATTGTATTGTGACAACTGTCATATCAGTGTGCATTAAAAAAAAAAAACTTATCAAAATTGGTGAATTTTTGGGTAGCCATTTTAATATTGAAGATGGAAGAAAAAAAAGCAACATTTTCGGCATATTATGCCTTATTATTTCAAGAAAGGTAAAAACGCAACTGAAGCACAAAAAAAGATTTGTGCAGTGTATGGAGAAGGTGCTGTGACTGATTGAATGTGTCAAAAGTGGTTTATGAAGTTTCGTGCTGGAGATTTCTCGCTGGACAATGCTCCACGGTCTTGCAGACCAGTTGAAGTTGATAGCGATCAAATTGAGACATTAATTAAGAAAAATCAACATTATACTACGCAGGAGATAGCCAACATACTTAAAATATCCAAATCAAATGTTGAAAATCATTTGCACCAGCTCGGTTATGTTAATCGCTTTGATGTTTGGGTTCCACATACGTTAAGTGAAAAAAACTTCTTGACCATATTTCTGCATGCGATTCTCTACTTAAACGTAATGAAAATTTTCCATTTTTTAAAACAAATTGTGATGGGCGATGAAAAGTGGATACTGTACAACAATGCGGAATGGAAGAGATCGTGGGGCAAGCGAAATGAACCACCACCAACCACGCCAAAGGCCGGTCTTCATCCAAAGAAGGTGATGTTGTGTATATGGTGGGATTGGAAGGGAGTCCTCTAATATGAGCTCCTTCTGGAAAACCAAACGATTAATTCCAACAAGTACTGCTCCCAATTAGACCAAGTGAAAGCAGCACTCGATGAAAAGCGTCTGGAATTAGTCAACAGAAAATGCATGATCTTCCATCAGGATAACACAAGACCACATGTTTCTTTGATGACCAGGCAAAAACTGTTACAGGTTGGCTGGGAAGTTCTGATTCATCCACTGTATTCAGCAGCCATTACACCTTCAGATTTCCATTTATTTAGGTCTTTACAAAATTCTCTTAATGGAAAAAAATTTCAATTCCCTGGAAGACTGTAAAAGGCACCTGGAAGAGTTCTTTGCTCAGAAAGATAAAAAGTTTTGGGAAGATGGAATTATGAAGTTGCCTGAAAAATGGCAGAAGGTAGAAGAACAAAAGGGTGAATACATTGTTCAATAAAGTTCTTGGTGAAAATGAAAAATGTGTCTTCTATTTTTACTTAAAAACTGAAGGAACCTTTTGGCCAACCCAATACTTAGTGAACTGCTATTTCCTATGTGATCAGTGCTTGATGTTATGCAGTCATTCATGAGTAAAGGAGCCATTCAGCATGCAATATAGACCAATGTATTTCAAACTAAGAGATTATAAAGAAATTCCTTGATAAAGTTTCAAATTCCATTGAAGTTAACTTTTAGGAGCAACCTCTGATTGAGCTTTTGGCATGATATCAAAGGTGAATATACACAATACAAAAAGGCTACTGACATCTCCCTTATCCATCTGCATGTCAGTGTGAGACTGATTTTCTTCTTATACTTTAAACCAAAACTAGATATTTTGACAGACTGAGCAGAAGCTGATCTGAGAATCCCGCTGTGTTCTATTAAGTGAGACATTAGACAGATTTGGCAAATATGTAAGGTGACTTTACTCTTCCTAGTAATTTTCTTTGTTTTGACAAGAAAGTTATTTTTTTTTTGGTAAAAAGTGTATTATCTATGTTAGCGTGTAATGTGCTCATTATTATTGATTTAAACAAATCATTAAATAATATTTTATAAAATTTTCAGTTTTATGAGAAAGCTTGAGAGAGATAGCTCATATAAACAAAAGCTCTTTGGAATACCCAGTATTTTTAACAGTGTAAAGTGTCCTGAGACCAAAACAGTGTGAGAACCACTGGTGTAGTGGAAAAGTAAGAGCATTTGTCAACTGGAAACCTTTTTTTTAAAAAAATATCCTCTGCTAGTTATTTTGTGAGTTGGGGCAAGTTACATAATCTGAGCTATAGTTACATTATTTATAAAATAGAGATAATGCCTACTTCACATAGTTTTTGTAAGGATTTATTTAATGGGATCATGAACATGAAAGCACTTTATAAACTGTAAAGTGCTAAAATCATTTTCAGTTGTGTGTTGATGTTTGTCTCTAGCATAGACTTATGGGACCGGCAAGATACTGAAAGCTCACAGAATTTTCCATTACCTCTTTATTCTTGATTTGCCCCTCTTAATCCTGCTCATCAATAACAGAACAAAGATGATAAATGTCATCCTTTTCTTCAAGGCTCTCTACAATACAGCTCCAATTTACCTGTCCCCAGTTACCTTCCGCAAGTGCTGTATGTGACCAAGAGAAGCCCTGGCCAGAGGAGCTCTCCTTGCAGGTCCTGCATTGTGCTTTTCGCTCATGCTGTTCTCTCTGCCTGGGATGGTATGTGGAACTCCTCCATTCTCAAGGCCCTTTTCAAAAATCCTTATGAAGCCATTCCTGCCATTCCCCTCCTCTCCTGAATTTGTAAATGTTTTCCCTTTTTTGACTCTGCATATTAATTTAAGGTGCTTAATTTAAATACATGTAAAACATGCTTCTCCTCGTTCATTTGTCTTTGCAGTTATTTAAGCTCAGGCCACTTCTCTTGGACCATGATTCTCATCAAAAGGATTTTGTTAAGCTCACCTCTTTTATTCTCTGTAAGGAGTGTTGCTTAGAGGAGGTATTTCATAAATTGTCATTGAGTAGAATTGAACTTATAAATATGCCAAAGCCTATTTTATGTGGTAAGAATAATTTGTTTATAAGGGGCAAGATGGCATACGAGGCTCAAATTCTTTTGAAGTCTGAAAACAATTCTCTTAGCACGTATTGTAGGGGAAACATCAAAAGGTTATTTGTGATTTTCTTATTGAAGCAGGTAAATAATGCTTCCCTCTCACATCTCTCTCATAACTTCCTGTCACTGGTGATACATATGTCATGCACAGCTTTGTAGCACACCTATAAGTTTCCATGAACCAATTCAATGAATTCAATAAATTGAGCTAAAAAAAATCATTCAAACTGTTTGCAGTCCATTGCAGAAACTTGATTTTGCTTTTGTTTTCTGTTTTTTACTTTTCAGGAATTTGTTTTCTTCTGCAGAGATTATTGAATTATTTTTTCAGGTCTTGAAGTATTCCTAGCCTTTAATGCATATTTAAAGAAGACCATATGAATTCCCTGTTCCTCTTGGTAAACTGCAAGATTAATGTGAAGTAGTGCTGACCAATAGGACTTTTTACAGTAATGGAATTGTTCTCTATCTGTGCTGTCCATCACAGAGCCACTAGCTACGAGTAACTTTTGAGCACATGAAATGTGGCTAGTGCCACTGAGAAACTCAATTTTAATGTATTTTCAGTTTGATTAGTTTAAATTTAAAATAATTTAAATTTAAATAACAGTGACTAGTGCCACTGTATTTGACAGCACAGGTGTAGATTGTTAGTCAAAAACTTTTGCCCGTCTGAGACAACTGGCCCATGAAATGGTAAACTGAGGGAAATAATCTAAAAGTAACTAAAATTACCTTTTTTTTCTTCAAGAAACACAAAACAGGAAATGTCTTTTAGTTTTAAACTGAAGGAGCAGGGAAGAAGAATTTATGGTCAGAGACAAACAATAGAGAAAATAGAAACATGAAAACAGATATACAAAATGACCAATACACACTTAAGCTAAAAACTGAAGAGAAGGAAAAAGTAGTCAGAACACTGGGGATTCTGAAGAGTTAATTAAATGTTCATTCTACCCTGCCTTACATTTGGATTGTGTCTTCAGATTATTATCACTTCTAATCTTGTCCTTTTATATGCTTATCATTCACTGCTCATTGTTCTGTTTTCTTTCATCAACCTTAAAGACAACTGGTGTTCCCTCAGATAATTCTAGAATTTCACTAAGATGAAATGAATTCACTGTGTTGCTACAGTAATGTCCAGAAAAAAATAATATCCCAAGGGATGCATAAAAGTAAGTCAAGGACTACTGTGAGTATGGATTTATTCAGAAGCATGAAGAAAGGAAGGATCAGAAAAGTAGTATTTTTATTAATTGAGAAAGAGTAAAAGAAAAAATACTGTTTTAAGTTTTATGGGAAATTTGGATAGATATCTGCTATTAGAGAATATGCTACTTCATTCTTGATCCCCTCATTTCTTTATTAAGTGATCTATGAAGCTGCAAATTTAAGATGTTAATAATTGGCAAGCACGTTTAGTAAAAGTCATTAGGTTCCATAAAGAAAAGTTGATAGCGTTTGCTCCTTATTAATCTCTAGACCGAGTAGTGTTGCTTCAGGTGCATCTGCTAAAGCAGGTGGTAGACGTAATGATCTCTTTAACAGTAAATCAAATCCACAACATTATTGTAAAAACTGATAATGTTCTTAAAGACCACCACTAAAATTGAGAAGGTAGTAAATTGGAAATATTGTGTGTGATTTCAGCTAAGCAAACTATATAAGTGAAAATAGAATAAATTTAATTTATGCTCCTTACTTCTAAGAATACTCCTCAAAACTTTTTAATAGTCTCAAAACCCTTTAGGCAGTAATAATCTACAATATTGCCATAATTTCACTAGTATTATAAAGAAAACAGTAAAAGGGAACTTTGAAGTAAGCTTCATCATACATCAAGTCTAAAATAGCAGTATTTCTTAAACTAATGGTCCTACAACATTGTGAAATCAATTTAGGGGATCTCAATAGCAGTGTTTATCTCTTTAAGGAAAACAGGATGGGATAGACTAGCCTGTATTGCATGTAGTAAGGGTAAATATTATATCGTGAAATGTTGTTTCACTTAGATAAATATATATTTATTTGTATACTGTTTATGTTGTATACTGTTCTTCTGTTGTGAGTTACCTTGACAAAGACTGTTCTAAGTGAACAGTCAATTGATTTAGTGCTAGTTCCAAACAGGGCTAAACCTTTTCCACACAGAAAAACACATTTTTTTTCTTGGCACTGGACAAAAATTTTCAACATATTCATAGAAATGTCCTTGTTGATATTTTTGGTTTAAAAAGATGGTGAATTTATGAGGGTTTACTGAATTGAAGATATAAATATATAGGATATCTGAATATTTATCACGGGGTTTCTGTGATTCATTGGTGCTGGGCCCTCTCAGTCTTGAAATACATGCTGTTCAATTCTGATAAATTTTCTTGAATTACTTTGGTAATTTCCTTCCTTCTGTTTCTTTTGTTCTCCCTTTCTGGAACTTTTGGCTGTATCCTTAAAGGACCAATTAGCTAATTTCTCATCATTTATTTTCTAGTGATGCTGTGTTGTCTTTTGCTGTACCTTCTAGAAGCTTTCTACATCTTTATCATCTAAACCTTCAATTGGCTATTTTCTTTCTTCTACCACCATTTTAGTATCCAAGAGCACCTCCCTTCCATCTTTTTACTTGTTCCTTTTTAGTGCTCCTATGCCTTTGGACTCTAAACTTCACGACAGTTTCTCAGTTTTTTTCTCCCTCTGTAGGTGGGACGGGTTGGCTACAGCTGACTGGAGTTGGGTATTTCCCTTTCCCCAGGTCAATTAGGCTCTGATTAATCCCAGGCAGGTTTGGATCTGGTTAATTAGTTTCTCCTGAGGGCAGACCTTGTTAAGAAGAGTGTCCTGGCAAGTTCCAAAATGGTTTCCTTTCCTCTCACCCGGCTGGAAGCTCTAGGAGATTTTTCTCCATTATTTACTGTTACTGTGTGGTTGAGCTCCTGGCGGCAAAACTCAAAAACCTGTGGAAGTCCCCCCCAGTGACTGGGTCCCCTGGAGTTCTGAACTCTCAGAGTTGATCACACTCTAGAAATTAGTAAATCCCAGTTTGCTTTGTCTTACTCCCAGCAGCCTCAGTTCCTGGTTTCTGCGGCCGGTTCCGCTCCGCATCTCTGCTCTGGTAAGCTGTACCATGTTCCTTTTTTTAAAATAGCATCTTGTTTCATAGTTGCAATGTGTTTTCTTATCTCTAAAATATATATTTATTTATATTACTTCATCCTTCTCGCCTAGTCTCCGTTTCCTCTATTTTGTTCTTTTTCTGTTTGGGATTATTATTCACATTTAATGCTATCATGAAATGTTGAAAATTGTAACTGCTGGCTCATGATTTTAATTGAATTTTGCAGTCCCTAAATACAGCACCCATCCACCTCCCATTTACTTAGGTTTTTACTTAATCTCACTAATATTTTAGAGTTTTCTCTGTAGAGGTCTTGCATATCTTTCACTAAATTTATTCCTCGATATTTGGTGTTTTTTAAATTTACTTTAGAACATGGTATTATTTAAAGAGATTTTTTTCTAATTGTTGCAAGTATATAGGACTATAATTTATGTATATCTTTTTTCAATAGACTTCATAAATTAACTTTTTAATTCTGTAAATTTATCTGTGTATTCTTTTGTGATTTCTCCCTATGCAATCATATTGTCTGCTAATAAAAACAGTTTTCGCTCTTCCTCATAATCCTTATACACCTTTTATTTCTTCTTTTTGACTAATTTCACTGGTGAGGACAACTATGGAGTGGGAATAGCATTTTCTCATGGTCATTTCATATTCAAACGCTTACAATTTCTTTCACTCCTGTAGCCATGTCTACCATGCCCAATTCCTTTCTCTCAGTTGTAAGCTGTTTTCATTGTGTTCAGGGGAAGAATGGTCCCTGGTTAGGTAAGGCTGATGGAAGAAAATCATCATATCCCTCCCAGAAGGGTGTTCCCTCAATGCTTTCAGAAATGCGTTTTACAATTAAAAGTTGCTGAAATGGTCGTGATCAGTTTAACTAATTTCAGAATATGGTCAAGAAGGAATGTAGGGCTTCCCTGGTGGCGCAGTGGTTGAGAGTCTGCCTGCTAATGCGGGGGGCACGGGTTCGAGCCCTGGTCTGGGAGGATCCCACGTGCCGCGGAGCAGCTGGGCCCGTGAGCCACGACTGCTGAGCCTGCGCGTCTGGAGCCTGTGCCCCGCAGCGGGAGGGGCCGCGATAGTGAAAGGCCCGCGCACCGCGATGAAGAGTGGTCCCCGCTTGCCGCAACTAGAGAAAGCCCTCACACGAAAACTAAGAGACCCAACACAGCCATAAATAAATAAATAAATAAATAAATAAAGTATTAAAAAAAAAAAAAAAAAAAGGCTCACAGGTTAAAATTTAAAAAAAAAAAAAAAAAAAAAAAAAAAAAAGAAGGAATGTAGATTTGGTAGAGGATTTTTTTGTTTTGTTTTGTTTTTAATGCTGAAGTAGAATTTCAGACTGTTTCTCTGAAAGAGAAAAAGAATTCCCTTTTGAAGCATAAAACTAAATATCTATTAACAAGAACCCCATAGGATTGCTTTTTGCAATCCCTGTGTTTTTTGTGGCAGTGAGGGATAAAAATTAATGTTCTTGGCTTCTTTTTCTCGTTGATTATAGCAAAATCTGATGCTGTGTATTCATGGTGTTTTTACTGTGCCAGTACAGCCTATCCATGGAATGAATTTGTCATAAACCTTATATATCTTCTTCTAACTAAATTGGAGAGAGTAGATGTAATCATCTGGTGCATTTTATTGCTATTGTAGTCTCACATAATCACTCAATATGATGCGCAGTTCACATGAGGACTTCATAGAATCTCTTCCAAATTTATTCAGTTAGTTTTGCTCTGGATTCACAACGCCACCATGGCTATTATTCTTAAATATCTTTACCTCATCTTTTTCCCAGTCCATCTCCAGTTTTATATCCTTCTCAATCTCCTCATAAAAATAAAACCAAAGCAAACAGCTAAAGAAGAACGTTACTTGCAAGTGTTTTTTTGTTGTTGTTATAAATGCGTTGTCTTACTATCAATTTTAAGGATAACCAAACAAAAGAGTAGCACCCAGCTAAGTGATCAAGATACTGTAATTGCATCTGTTCTTTGCTTTATTCTGCTGAGAAGCAAACCTCTGTTTCTAATATTCACTGGTATCTTAAAAGCAGTCCTCAGAGTTCCCTAACATGTTTAGTTATCTATCGTTGAAATACAGACAGGGCTCACTAAGTCTGTATTTTAGAGTGAAAGAGCTGGAAGGGCTCTTAAAGCTCATTTAGCTCAAACTGTGTATTTCAAAGTTAGGACAGTGGAGGATAGAGACAGGTGGACTATGGCTCACTCACTCAAGGGCTCTCAACCATGTGGCAGATCAAGAGTCAACCTACGGTGGCTGACTTCCAGCCTGATACTCCTGGTAGCATCATTCTGCCTTCAGTAGAATCCAGCATACATGAATGTGTACACATTCATGTCTAAGAATGTATATAAATATACTCTGTGCTTCTCTATGTCTATAAATGTAAATATATTGGTGCAAGATCACAGCAAGTGGTTAACTCAGAGAATGGGAAGGCATGGAATTTAACCACTGTTTTGAAGGTAACAAAGCAAGGACATACAGGGCAGGTGAAAGGTATTTTAAGCCATGAAGTTCATTATGAGCCCATGTTTTGTCAACAACAAATTGAAACAACCTGCAAGGAAACTAAAATATATCCCAGGGAAATCTAGTTAAGTTGAAAATCTTGAGACAAGAATGAACAAAATATACTGTTTAAACTGAAAAGTTCGTCCAGTGTCATCATTTATTCTTTTTTAACATCTTTACTGGAGTATAATTGCTTTACATTGTTGTGTTAGTTTCTGCTGTATAACAAAGTGAATCAGCTATACAAATACATATATCCCCATATCTCCTCCCTCTTGCGCCTCCCTCCCACCCTCCCTATCCCACCCCTCTAGGTGTCACAAAGCACGTAGCTGACCTCCCTGTGCTATGCAGCTGCTTCCCATTAGCTATCTATTTTACATTCGGTAGTGTATACATGTCCATGCCACTCTCTCACTTCGTCCCAGCTTACCTTTCCCCCTCCCCATGTCCTCAAGTCCATTCTCTACATCTGCGTCTTTATTCCTGTCCTGCCCCTAGGTTCTTCAGAACCTTTTTTTTTTTTAGATTCCATATATATGTGTTAGCATATGGTATTTGTTTTTCTCTTTCTGACTTACTTCACTCAGAAGTTATGACAGACTATAGGTCCATCCACCTCACTACAAATAACTCAATTTCATTTCTTTTTATGGCTGAGTAATATTGCATTGTATATATGTGCCACATCTTCTTTATCCATTCATCTGTCGATGGACAGTTAGGTTGCTTCCATGTCCTGCCTATTGTAAATAGTGCTGCAATCAACGTTGTGGTACATGACTCTTTTTGAATTATGGTTTTCTTCGGGTATATGGGAGTAGTGGGATTGCTGGGTCATATGGTAATTCTATTTTTAGTTTTTTTTTTTTTTAGTTTTTTAACGAAACTCCATACTGTTCTCCATAGTGGCTGTATCAATTTACATTCCCACCAACAGTGCAAGAGTGTTCCCTTTTCTCCACACCCACTCCAGCATTTACTGTTTGTAGATTTTTTGATGATGGCCATTCTGACTGGTGTGAGGTGATACCTCATTGTAGTTTTGATTTGCATTTCTCTAATGATTAGTGATGTTGAGTATCCTTTCATGTGTTTGCTGGCAATCTGTATATCTTCTTTGGAGAAATGTCTATTTAGGTCTTCTGCCCATTTTTGGATTGGGTTGTTTGTTTTCTTGATACAGAGCTGCATGAGCTGCTTGTAAATTTTTGAGATTAATCCTTTGTCAGTTGCTTCGTTTGCAAATATTTTCTCCCATTCTGATGGTTGTCTTTTCGTCTTGTTTATGGTTTCCTTTGCTGTGCAAAAGCTTTTAACTTTCATTAGGTCCCATTTGTTTATATTTCCATTTCTCTAAGAGGTGGGTCAAAAAGGCTCGTGCTGTAATTTATGTCATAGAGTGTTCTGCCTATGAGTTCCTCTAAGAGTTTTATAGTGTCTGGCCTTACATTTAGGTCTTTAATCCATTTTGAGTTTATTTTTGTGCATGGTGTTAGTGAGTGTTCTAGTTTCATTCTTTTACATGTAGCTGTCCAGTTTTCCCAGCACCACTTATTGAAGAGGCTGTCTTTTCTTCACTGTATATTCTTGCCTCCATTATCAAGATAAGGTGACCATGTGTGCGTGGGTTTATCTCTGGCATTCTATCATGTTCCATTGATCTATATTTCTGTTTTTGTGCCAGTATCATACTGTCTTGACTACTGTAGCTTTGTAGTATAGTCTAAAGTCAGGGAGCCCGATTCCTCCAGCTCCATTTTTCTTTCTCAAGATTGTTTCGGCTATTCGGGGTCTTTTGTGTTTCCATACAAATTGTGAATTTTTTTGTTCTAGTTCTGTGAAAAATGCCCTTTGTAGTTTGATAGTAATTGCACTGAATCTGTAGATTGCTTTGGGTAGTATAGTCATTTTCACAATGTTGATTCTTCCAGTCCAACAACATGGTATATCTTTCCATCAGTTTGCATCATCTTTAATTTCTTTCATCAGTGTCTTATAGTTTTCTGCATATAGGTCTTTTGTCTACTTAGGTAGGTTCATTCCTAGGTATTTTATTCTTTCTGTTGCAATGGTAAATGGGAGTGTTTCCTTAATTTCTCTTTCAGATTTTTCATCATTACTGTATAGGAATGCAACAGATTTCTGTGCATTAATTTTGTATCCTGCTTCTTTATCAAATTCATTGATTAGTTCTAGCAGTTTTCTGGTAGCATCTTTAGGATTCTCTATGTACAGTACCATGTCATCTGCAAACAGTGACAGTTTTACTTCTTCTTTTCCAATTTGGATTTCTTTTCTTTCTTTTTCTTCTCTGATTGCTGTGGCTAACACTTCCAAACTATGTTGAATAATAGTGGTGAGAGAGCTACACTATTACAGTTATTGATTTTATCGAACTATATATTTGATTAATCATTTCAAGTCACCGAGTCATTATTTTTATCAGAGGCTCAGTCACACATTTGGTAAGGCAAGAAACAATAATCTTGTAAAATAGGCAGAATATAAATAATACAGCTAATAACATTAATAAGGTCATCAATAAGTCAAGTGATCTAAGGAGTTACATGTTTGGAGCCAGAAGAAGAAAAACTGATCTTTATAGTTGAGCAGGTATTTTTTGTCATTGTGAAGGCCTGGTTAATACACATGAGAGGGGAGGGAGGAGACCCAAACCAGCAGAGAAAAATTTTATGTTTAAATTTTTCATGTCTTGCCTTAAAATATGAATTTTATTTCATCACTCCCTATTCATACTCTGGCTGAGCATGTCTTTGTCATCCACCCTTCGAATTAGAATTTGTGGATTTTATAATTTAGAAAACAGCCTCTCTGTAAAATTCACCTCCCATACCCTTCTATTAGCTGATGTTAAGTCGGTGCATTAGATCCAACTTCTAAGACATTTTTATTTGCAATTAAATTAGATCCTTTCATAACCGTTTAAAGAATAAAATAAGATACTTGATTTCTCTGTTTAAAATGTTTACTTTTGGAACTGCCCTGGCAGCCCAGTGGTTAAGACTCCACGCTTCCACTGCAGGGGACATGGGTTCCATCCCTGGTTGGGGAATAAGATCCCACATGCCATGCAGTGTGGCTAAAAAAAAAGTTTACTTTTAGAATTGTAAGCAGAAGGAATAATAAAGCCATAAATTTGAAGGAAAATAGCCATAGAGAAAGCACACAACATTTTTTCTTCATACTGCATAGTAATGTATTTTCTCATCAGATAATTTTCTAAACCCCCCAATTTTTTTTCTTTCCCAAAATGGAAATTCTTGATTTTGTTGTGGATTATAAATATAATACATATTTGTTTTATAAATTTGAACAAAACAGGATATTATAAAGTGAAAGTCCTTTATAATCACAAATTTCAGAGAAAATTGTGTTCAGAGTTTGGTATATCTTCTTCCTGAGCAAATACATGTAACTAAGAATTTTTTATTAATGTGTTGTATATATAAATGTGTGTTTTAACAAAAGAGAGATTATACTATACTTTCCTTGTCAGTATTTAAAATCTAAATTTTTATTATTAATGGATGTGTAGTAGTATACCATATTTTATTAAATACTGTTTACAATATTAAAAAAAAAATAGTGGTGAGAGTGGGCAACCTCGTCTTATTCCTGATCTTAGTGGAAATGGTTTCAGTTTCTCACCACTGAGAACAATGTTGGCTGTGGGTTTGTCACATATGGCCTTTATTATGTTTAGGTAAGTTCCCTCTATGCCTACTTTCTGGAGAGTTTTTATCATAAAAAGTGTTGAATTTGTTGAAAGCTTTTTCTGCATCTTTTGAGATTATCATATGGTTTTTCTCCTTCAGTTTGTTAATATGGTGCATCACATTGATTGATTTGCATATATTGAAGAATCATTGCATTCCTGGGATAAACCCCGCTTGGTCATGGTGTATGAATCTTTTACTGTGCTGTTGGATTCTGTTTGCTGGTATTTTGTTGAGGATTTTTGCATCTGTGTTCATCAGTGATATTGGCCTGTAGTTTTCTTTGTGAAATCTCTGTCTGGTTTTGGTATCAGAGTGATGGTGGCCTCGTAAAATGAGTTTGGGAGTGTTCCTCCCTCTGCTATGTTTTGGAAGATTTTGAGAAGCATAGGTGTTAGCTCTTCTCTAAATGTTTGATAGAATTCACCTGTGAAGCCATCAGGTCCTGGGCTTTGGTTTATTGGAAGATTTTTAATCACAGTCTCAATATCAGTGCTTGTATTGGTCTGTTTATATTTTCTATTTTTTCCTGGTTCAGTCTGGGAAGGTTGTGCTTTTCTAAGAATTTGTCCCTTTCTTCCAGGTTGTCCATTTTATTGGCATAGAGTTGCTTGTAGTAATGTCTCATGATCCTTTGTATTTCTGCAGTGTCAGTTGTTACTTCTCCATTTTCATTTCTAATTCTATTGATTTGAGTCTTCTTTTCTTTCTTGATGAGTCTGGCTAATGGTTTGTCAATTTTGTTTATCTTCTCAAAGAACAAGCTTTTAGTTTTATTGATCTTTGCTATGGTTTCCTTCATTTCTTTTTCATTTATTGCTGATCTGATCTTTATGATTTCTTTCCTTCTGCTAACTTGGGGTTTTTTTTTTGTTCTTCTTTCTCTGATTGCTTTAGGTGTAAGGTTAGGTTGTTTATATGAGATGTTTCTTGTTTCTTAAGATAGGACTGTATTGCTATAAACTTCCCTCTTAGAACTACTTTTGCTGTATCCCATAGGTTTTGGGTCGTCGTGTTTTCATTGTCATTTGTTTCTAGGTATTTTTTGATTTCCTCTTTGATTTCTTCAGTGATCTCTAGGTTATTAAGTTGTGTATTGTTTAGCCTCCATGTGTTTGTATTTTCTACAATTTTTTTTCCTGTAATTGATATCTAGTCTCATAGTGTTGTGGTCGGAAAAGACACTTGATATGATTTCAGTTTTCTTCAACTTACCAAGGCTTGATTTGTGACCCAAGATGTCATCTATCCTGGAGAATGTTCCATGAGCACTTGAGAAGAAAGTGAATTTTGTTGTTTTTGGATGGAATGTCCTATAAATATCAATTAAGTCCATCTTGTTTATTGTGTCATTTAAAGCTTGTGTTTCCTTATTTATTTTCATTTTGGTTGATCTGCCCATTGGTGAAAGTGGGGTGTTAAAGTCCCCCACTATTATTGTGTTACTGTCGATTTCCCCTTTTATGTTTGTTAGCATTTGCCTTATGTATTGAGCTGCTCCTATGTTGGGTGCATAACTGTTTACAATTGTTATATCTTCTTCCTGGATTGATCCCTTGATCATTATGTAGTGTCTTCCTTTGTCTCTTGTAATAGTCTTTATTTTAAAGTCTATTTTGTCTGATATGAGAATTGGTACTCCAGCTTTCTTTTGATTTCCATTTGCATGGAATATCTTTTTCCATCCCCTCACTTTCAATCTGTATGTGTCCCTAGGTCTGAAGTGGGTCTCTTGTAGACAGCATATAAACGGTTCTTATTTTTGTATCCATTCAGCCAGTGTATGTCTTTTGGTGGGAGCATTTAATCCATTCACATTTAAGGTAATTATCGATATGTAGGTTCCTATTACCATTTTCTTAATTGTTTTGGGTTTGTTATTCTAGGTCTTTTCCTTCTCTTGTGTCTCCTGCCTAGAGAAGTTCCATTAGCTTTTGTTGTAAAGCTGGTTTGGTCATGCTGAATTCTCTTAGCTTTTGCTTGTCTGCTAGGTTTTCATTTCTCTTTCGAATCTGAATGAGATCCTTGATGGGTAGAGTAATCTTGGTTGTTGGTTTTTCCCTTTCATCACTTTAAATATGTCCTGCCACTCCCTTCTGGCTTGCAGAGTTTCTGCTGAAAGATCAGCTCTTAACCTTGTGGAGATTCTCTTGTATGTTATTTGTTGCTTTTCCCTTGCTGCTTTTAATATTTTTTCTTTGTATTTAATTTTTGATAGTTTGATTAATATGTGTCTTGGTGTGTTTCTCCTTGGATTTATCCTGTATGGGACTCTGCACTTCCTGGACTTGATTGGCTATGTCCTTTTCCATATTAGGGAAGTTTTCAACTATAATCTCTTCAAATATTTTCGCGGTGCCTTTTTTTTTCTCTTTTTCTGCTGGGACCCCTATAATTCGAATGTTGGTGCGTTTAATGTAGTCCCTGAGGTCTCTGAGATTGTCCTCCATTCTTTTCATTCTTTTTCTTTATTCTGCTCTGCGGTAGTTATTTCCACTGTTTTATCTTCCTTGTCACTTTTCCATTCTTCTGCCTCAGTTATTCTGCTATTGATTCCTTCTAGAGAATTTTTAATTTTATTTATGGTGTTGTTCATCACTGTTTGTTTGCTCTTTAGTTCTTCTAGGTCCTTGTTAAACGTTTCTTGTATTTTCGCCATTCTATTTCCAAGATGTGGATCATCTTTACTGTCTTTACTCTGAATTCTTTTTCAGGTAGACTGCCTATTTCCTCTTCATTCGTTTGGTCTGGTGGGTTTTTACCTTGCTCCTTCATCTGCTGTGTATTCCTCTGCCTTCCCATTTTGCTTAACTTACTGTGTCTCCTTTTCGCAAGCTGCGGATTCGTAGTACCCATTGTTTTTGGTGTCTGCCCCCAGTGGCTAAGGTTGGTTCAGTGGGTTTTGTAGGCTTCCTGTTGGAGGGGACTGGTGCATGTGTTCTGGTGGATGAGGCTGGATCTTTTATTTCTGGTGAGCAGGACCACGTCCAGTGGTGTGTTTTGGCGTGTCTGTGAACTTATTATGATTTTAGGCAGCCTCTCTTCTAATGGGTGGGGTTTTGTTTCTGTCTTGCTAGTTGTTTGTTATGTGGTGTCCAGCACTGGAGCTTGCTTTTCGTTGAGTGGAGCTGGGTCTTAGCGTTGAGATGGAGATCTCCTGGAGAGCTCTCTCTGATTGATATTATGTGGGGCCGGGAGGTCTCTGGTGGTCCAATGTCCTGAACTCGGCTCTCCCACCTCAGAGGCTCAGGCCTGACAACTGGCCAGAGCACCAAGACCCTGTCAGCTGCACGACCAGGTATGTGGGGAGTTTCTTGCCTTTTGGGAAGTCTGAGGTCTTCTGCCAGCATTCAGTAGGTGTTCTGTAGGAGCTGTTCCACATGTAGATGTATTTTTGATGCATTTGTGGGGAGGAAGGTGATCTCCACGTCTTACTCCTCCGCCATCTTGAAGGTCCTCCCTTGCCCATTTGGGGCTTAATCTCTTCATCCAAGTCCAAATCTTCTAAATCAAGGAAATTGTCTTGACCTTCCCTGCCCGATTCATATCACCTTGAAAGGAACTGCCCCAGTGTCATCTTTGATGAAAATATTTGAATTGTGTGTTTTTGTTCTAAAGGCTAACAATCAAAATAATTCATAATGTACTGTTGAAAAATGAATGTAAAACAGTCAATTATTTATATGAACTATAAGAATCACTGCTTAGAAAATACAAAGTTGTTTATACTTGATTCTTTTTCTTTGTCAAGAGACCTCTACTTGAATAATTCATTCAACCTAGTACTCCTTTTTATTCTTACCTGGGAATATGTCTTTTGTCTGAAATACCATAACACTGCTTTTTTTCTAATTTACATGTATATATTAAATATACATTTAAGCTATATCTTGCATCTTTCTCCCCATATTTATTTTCACAGCAACAACTTCTTTCCAAAGCCCTTTTCATTTGAGAATGTTAAACAGTAAAAGCTCTAGGAGTGGTGCTGAATAGACAGTACTAACAAAGATGTGTTGAGGAGATTTGAATTGATAATTTTTTCTAAGTGATGTAAAAAATATTTTAAACCTATCTACAAATTAGAAGACCAAGTACACAATACGATAATCAACGAATTGTGCAAATTAGGATTCTTGCAATCACCAAGTACCCCTCGTGTGTACAAAACTTGAAAATAATGAATTTTTGCCTTCCAAGTTTTTGTTGTGTATGTGTGTTTTTTTTTTTTTTAAGATGCTCAGTGTTATTAAATGATCCCTATCTACAGAGAAGGATGATTTTACAGATTAGGCATTGTTTGTGTTGCTATTATTTAGAGGGGTGGTGGGAAGTTCCTTGCCCAATTCCTGCTTCCTCAGGGTCCCAAGTAGTTATTGTTTCCTCTGGACACAAATATTCTGAAAGTCTGCCCTGCCCTGTCGCCTTGTGTGTGCCTCAGAGGAAGGGAAAGGACACAGAAGCTTGAGATGATGGAATGAGTGGAGGAAAGCTGTGTCACAGAGCCTTACCTACATGGGAAACCTCCCTCCAACCTTGGAACTCTGCTCTCTCCCCACATTACTAAATGCGCGTCAGATTCTTGCAAAACATTACCCATTTGTTTAAAAACCTGCAACCAATTATTTTTCCAAAATGTAAGCTTGTCCTTTAAAGATTATAGATTATTATTTATAAGAAAATAAACTGATCATGTAAAACTCTTGGTAGGGAGCAACAAATGGCTCAGAATATCTCCTTTTTTTTCTTAAAAACCATATTATATTTGATGCATTTATCATTTTAAAGTATCTAAGAATAAATCAAATGGTATTTTCCAATACGATCCTACAACATTCACTCTTTTCAAAGCACTTGTGACCTGGTGTAAGTAAAATTTTTCCCTTATAACATTTGTCTGAAAGACTCAAAGCAGTGTTTGATTTTTATCTTTCAGTTAATTTAATAAGCCTTTATTGAACTCTTATTATGTGCTAGGCACTATTCTGAGTGCTAAGAGTATGAATATGAAGAAAACCCTGGCCTCAGAGCTTTCTAATACAATAGAAAAACATTTACCATAACAATAACGTGCATAAGTATAAAATATATTATCAATCTATGAAAAGATGTGAGTACATATAAGGCAGAGAGGCAGCCCAGAGGAGAGAGAGAGAAAGGATGATCGAGTCAGGAAAGGCTTTTTGAGGAGGACATGTCTGAACAGGTTTTCGACAGTTGAATAATTATTTACTCAGTGGAGATAAGTTGATAGGGTAGGGTAATCCAAGCAGAGAGATGGTGTTATGTGTTGAATAGCGTTCTCAGTACCTCAGAATATGACCTTACTTGGATCTTTACCAAGTTTAGGTCTTTAGCAAGTGAAGATGAGGTCATTAGGCTAGACCCTAATACAGTACAACTGGTGTATTTTTGTTTTTTTGTTTTTGGCTGCTTTGGGTCCTACTTGCAGCATGTGGGATCTTCACTGCAACATGTGGGATCTTTTCTTTCAGTGCATGGGCTTCTCTCTAGGTGTGGTGTCCGGGTTTTCTCTCTCTGGTTGTGGCACGCGGGCTCTGTAGTTTGTGGGGCACGTGGGCTCTCTAGTTGAGGCATGCAGGCTCAGTAGTTATGGTGCACGGGCTTAGTTGCTCTGCGGCACCGGACCAGGGATTGAACTCGCATCCCCTGCATTGGAAGGCAGATTCTTTACCACTGGACCACCGGGGAAGTCCCCACAACTGGTGTTTTGTTAAAAAAGGGAAATCTGGAGACAGATTGGCACACAGAGAGAATGCACGTGAACGTCACAGAGAGACCAGGGTGCTGTGTCCAGATTCCCCCTCACAGCCCTCAGCAGATACCTTGATCTCAGACTTTCTAGTGTCCAGAACCTTGATCTCAGACTTTCTAGTCTCCAGAACTGTGAGAAAATAAATTTCCTTTGTTGAAGCCACCCACTCTGTTGTACTTTGTTAGGGCAGCCCTAGCAAACTAATATAGATTGGCAAAGGCTTGGAGGTAGGGAATAAAAAAATATGAGTTGTTGAGGAACTACCCGTGTTTCTGAATGCTGGGCTCCTAAAAGCCTGTGCTGGTGGAGTTCCTAGAGGTGAGGCTCTATCAGCAGCCAGCACTGGTTCCAGAGGGCTCAGCTCAGGAGTTAGACTTTATCAAGTAGATAATGTGGAATCAGGCAGGAATCTTAATAGAGTGATGTTGCCATTTTTGTTTAAAAAAGACCTATCTGGTGGCAGTGTGAATGCTATTTTGGAAGAGGAAGAGTAGGAGGAAGAGAGATTGTAAGCAAGGGTCCCCTTGGTCACACTTACCAGAGTCTAATGATGCTTGGGTGATTTTAAGGTCTCTGAAGAGCAAATTGCAGATGGTACCAAAGAGTCCGTTCTGTAGAGACTCATGCATCAAATCAAACCAATGAGAAGTTCATTCACATGTGTATTCTCCACATTAACTAAAATCAAAGAACAAGGAAAATGCTGCCTGAGTCCCAGAAAAGATCAGTGTTTCTTTCTTCCAAATTACAGTCATTATACTCCATGGAAAATACTAGATAGAGATTTTTCTTGACTTGTGAGGAATAGACTCCATATAATAAGGTGCATTTTGCTAATCTCAGGCTCTCTTACTCGCTAATGGACAAGCCTGCAAAGGGCTAACCGCTGTCTTTCATTGGCTCCTTATTAAGTAGCCTGCAGTGTAGATAATCATTTTCACTGAATCTGATAAGCAACCCAGTTGAACTAGCCTGGAGAAAATCGTAGGTTGAACAGCCAAAGTCTTAGAAATGAAAATTACAAAGCTGAGAGTACTTTGAGCCAGTTAGTCTGTTCGGTACCAACTTAGTGTTTGACAATACTATAAAAGAGCATGACTGCAAATAAAAACAACTCTAAAAATCATTTCTGTGTTGTTTGGCAAATTATTACTCTTAGTATGGCTGCTTAAATACCTCTTTGTGCTTCATTTTTTTTTTTTTAGGCATAGGCTTAGCACGTATGATAGTATATTGACATTTACATCTGTGAAGTCATCGAACATCTGCGCAGAGCCATACATGCTCATGCTGATAAATTTTCTTGTCTTATAATCATTTCTTATTTACTTATATAAATACATACATTTTTATATTTATTTAGTCATTTCTTATGTGTCTCCCAGAAGACATTTTTATATATTTATTACATTTTAATAAATGTAAATACATTTTTATATTTATTTAGTCATTTCTTATGTGTCTCCCAGAGGACAACTCCCCACCTACCTCACAAGTGACTTTTACAACTGGCAACAGAAAGTTAGATTATCATGTAAACCATGAGATAAGGATAATTTCTGAAGCCTTTGCTGTGAAAAAGTACATAATACAAAAATAACATCCATGATAAATTGTCCTTTGTGTTCAGGGTATTGTTCCTCCAAAATCCTTTCAGAAGTGAAATAGAGCTGTTAGAAGGACAACCATGGTCGCAGGGTTCCGATAATATATTAACAATTTCCAGCATTTACTGCGCTCTTGTCATATAGCAGGCATACTACCACATACTTGGTACGTTTTACTTTATTTAATTCTTATATCACAATATGGGATTATGATTATTATCCTTATATCATATGGGGAAATAGAGTCTTAGGATGAGTTAGTAAATTCCCTAATAAGTTTAGTCAATACTGAAGCTGTTTTCGTGGGAAGAAACAACCATTAGGCAAAACAGTGTCAAATGCCCATAGGCAATGGTGTGTGTGTTTGTGTATGTGGGTGGTGTGTGTGTGCATGTTTATATTTGTGGCGAGTGTCCGTTTGTGGTGTGTGTGTTACGTGTTGGGGCTGAGTCTCATGTCCTCTCAGGAGGACAGACAGAGGATCTCATCGTTTTTGAGAACCTTGTGTTGGTGTGATCCATCCCTATAAAGGGGGTAATATGATTTACTTTGTATTGGGCAAAATATGTGAGTACTTACTAGGCTATCGCAAATGAATTATGATTTGAAAAATAAGTTTATTTGTAATCCAAATGTATATTTCACAGGCCTTTTCCCTTTCCTTCCTACTCACCATTCCCCCAGGGGCAAACACATGTTATCTGCAACTCTACACAAGGCCACAAACCAAATGACTTAATTCTCACAAGGCCTGGTGAGGAACTTCCCCTTAAACCGAATAGGAATGCCTAGGTTAAAGTGAAGCGGACTCAGGAATCCTTTGTGGACCTACAGAATGCACCTAATTGTGGACCTTGAGGCCCAGCTTGTGCATATGGATTGTGTCATGTATAAATTTAGTTTGCAGCTCTGCTTGCTGGGGTTGATTTATTCAAAGAGAGGAGACAGGGCTGCAACTTACGGAAGATGTTGTTTCCAATAAGTCTAGGGGTTTTGAAAATGGATAGGCTGACTGCAGCATCCCTCCCCCTTGTTTTGGTAGTCTAACACCTCTACGCTTCTGATGGAGGGATATTTTCCCCTCAACTTTAAATATTCCGGTCACGCTAAAACTTGCACTTCTATTTTTTGGTCTCCCTTTCTCCAGATGGAAACTTTTCTTTGACAGGATTCAACTTATATAAACAAATACAAATATTAAACTTCAAAATAAAAGACTAGAAATATATTTCACTCCTTAGACTCTCCGTGACCTTGAAAAATGCCTGCCAGTTGGCAGCAGTCGCTTCGTATAATCATGCTGTTGACCTCAGCTGTGCCTTTCCAAGAACTCAAATGGTAACAGGGCTCTTAAATGAGAAAGGGACTGCTTAGCTTAAATATTTTGTTTTCAATTCCCTCACACCTGCTACTGGACTCAGGGAGGAGGTCTGCAAGCGCAGAGAGATACAGTGGGAGAGATCTCAGGTCACGGCTACAAAAACAAGCACTGTTTGTTTGTTTTGCAACTACAAAAAAATGGCCACTTCCTCTCTGAAGAGCTGTGATAAGCACTCCTGGAGGTGTGTGTTGGGCTCTGAATGAAATTAATCTTTCTGTCTTAAGTCACAAAAAGAGCCTACAGCCTTCATTGTTAACACAAGTTCACACCCCATTTCCTCAATGCCACCCCTTCTTTTTCACAAGCCTTCTTCCTCTTCCTTCCAGCTCCAATAAACCTAAGAAGGATAAAGACACGAAAACATCACGCAGCCAAATACGCACACACACACAGCCCCTCACAGTGATACCAGGATTTTCAGAGATTCGCATTTCAGCTTGCAAATGGATTATTTAAAATAAGGCAGAGAAATATTAATGAAATACGTGCATTTCTTTCTCTCCTCCGTGCCATTAATGTAAGAGTAAGCTTGAGGTCACTGATAGGAGGAAAAGTAAACTCAATCCTATGGAAATACTCAGTGCAATCATTTGCTTCTTTGTTGCAACAAATGTTTATTAAGTGTAGCAGATCTGTTTGCTTTGTATTAGAAGGGTAGCAATTCAACTTTGTAATACATATAAACAAACTAGTACAGATTTGCTAATTCTCAGAAGAAAGGTAGCTCTTTTAAGTGTAGATTTGAATATGAGGTTTAATCATTTCTGGAACAAATCACTGGGGACTTGCTTATGACGTCGACCTTCCTGAAAGACATCTTATGAGATAAGCATTAACCTTCCTGGGAAGGAATAGACAATTCATAGCCACCATAATATATCAATAATTGGAAAAAGAGACTGGCTTCCTAACAGAACTTTTGTGACAAACTATTTTGTGTGTTTACATTTGACTTCTAATTCACCAAGAGAACACAAATACTGGAAGAGGCAATTCTGTCATTGACTCTGACAGCATTCAAAGAAGAAAAAGCCCAGATAAAGCTATTTTCAGTTATTCTTGTCACCATTTTCCTATAAACTTGAGCCACTTTTTCTTGACAGTTCTCATTCATGGAGATAACATTGACAATATCAGATCTTATCTAACACGTAGAGAGAATGCAGTTTTTTCCTAAATCTGTGCTGCACATGTGGCTATTATTTGAAACGTGACAGGTTCAAATTCAATGTGCTGTAAATGTAAAGTGCACATTGGATTTCAGACTGAGAATGAAAAGTACAATATCTCGTACATAATTTTTTAATAAAGATTACATGCTGAATGATATTTTGAATGTATTGGGTTACATAAAATTTTTTATTAAAATTAATTTTATATGTTTAATCCTACTTTTAAAAAGTGTGGCTGCTAAAAATTTTAAATTACATAGATAACTCACATTCTGTTTCTATTAAAATAGTGCTACTCTAGGTAATTCATTTTATTTTCCACATGACGTGACCAACTATGAAGATATATTTTGTAAAACAGGTTTTGAAAATTTTCTTTTCCCAAAAAATACAACTTGAAATTTATGGTGAGATGTCTGATGCCACTTTTGTTTTCCTGTAGAGTATCCAGCAGTTATTCAGAGTGAAAAAATTAAATTTAATAGAAATTTATCTTTTTATATGTGTCTAATATTTCTTCATTGTATGTGTGTGTCTGTGTTTCTAATATGACTAATGGTGGTTACTCTCTGTATTGTCAGATTAAGTTTTTGCTCAAAATTACTATCTTATTGTCAACCTAGCTCATTTCCACTGTAGCACCACTTTTCTAAGATTCTTAGATATTCTTTTAACTCTAAGATTAATTTGTACTTAAAATAGATTTGATTTGTATTTTTAAAATAATTTTTGAATAGCAACTCTATAAAGAGTGGCCTTCTCTGCCCTGGAATGGACATAAGCAATTAGTCATGTCTGTCAGGCAATCAACAATACCCACGTCATGCTTTCTTCAGGCTTGGCTCTCAGCTAATGCTGTTAAATAAGTAATGAGAGTCCTGGCTCCTACTCGTAAGAAGCTGATAGTTTTGTAGTTGAAGAGTCAAAATGGGGCTTCCCTGGTGGTGCAGTGGTTGAGAATCTGCCTGCCAATGCAGGGGACACGGGTTCGAGCCCTGGTCTGGGAAGATCCCACATGCTGCGGAGCAACTGGGCCCGTGAGCCACAACTACTGAGCCTGCGCGTCTGGAGCCTGTGCTCCGCAACGGGAGAGGCCGCGATAGTGAAAGGCCCGCACACCGCGATGAAGAGTGGCCCCCACTTGCCACAACTAGAGAAAGCCCTCGCACAGAAACGAAGACCCAACACACCCAAAAGTAGAAATAAAAAAAATAAATTAAGAGTCAAAATGATTTGCATTGAACGCAGGTGAAGTAAAATAAGATAGAAAAATTTCATACTAAACTCAACATTTCTGGCTTCTCTTGAAAAATGGCAACACTGCTCTGCGTTCTTGTCATGCAAACCATTGTCTGAAGTTAGTAGCTGCTGTCCACATGAGATGGGCGTACAGTGTGCAACGTGCTACTTTACATTGTCTGTCTGGCTCATATAGACATTTGAGTTCAATTCCTGATGTAGGTAATTATTGATGTGCCTTTCAACTGCCAGCTTTGATTATGAGCTTCTTGACCCACTAACTTAGAAATCTTCCTCAAAGGACTCTCTTGTCAAAGTAGACTTGGCTCCTACTTAACTTCTACTGAAAAATCATAATCCACTAGTGGTAGGAAGTGTATCGGGTAGCAGTTCAAATAATAAGCATTATGGAAAATCATTTATTATCTGGATTAACTTTTCACGATAGTAAGATTAACTCAGTATTTGACAGATCTAGTTTCTACTGCTCGTGTGAGATCCCTTTTCTGGGCAAACAAATACTGGCATGGGATTATTAAAAATGTTACCCATGTGTTTATGGTATCTAACAAGGGATAATCTGTGTAGTAAAACATTGTGCTGTTATTGTTTACTGGCTTATTCAGAATTGAGTGGTAAGATGCCGTGATGGAAAACTGTATTGCCAATTCTTTCCATATGTTCTTAGATATAAAAATAATGTGTTTGTCACATAAAATTCCCTATTGGGAACTGTAATAAGCCAATGTTGCTCTTATTAGACATCCCCAAAGAAAGCAATATGTTAGTGGTTTTTGGTATTTTGTCCTATTAAATACTAATGGATGATGAAATTACATCCTGAAAAAAAATGATAATAGGGAAAAGGACTATAGTAATATGTAGAAATAAATATAACAAGAATTTACAAGAATATTGAAATTTTTAAATTATATTAACTGAACAATTATAACAATTACTGGATCAACATTTTGTCACTTTTTAAAAAAATTGATAAATTATTCTTTCTACAATATATATCAGTATTTTGGACAATTCAATGTATAATTAGAAAGTACTTTTTAGAATTTCCTACCATTAAACAAGTAGGTATTGATAATTTAAAGCTAGGCCAAAGAAAGCATTATTGATAGTGAAAAGGACATTCTAGGCAGATGAGAACAGCTGTCTGAGGGAGAGGGCATGACTAGGCCAGGTATGAAGAAATTGAACTCTAGTTTGTATTGTTTTCTATGTATTAATTTGCTAGTTCCTCATTAGTCAAGGGCTGACAAAGAAATTAACAACCAATTTTTATCAACTCCCCCTATACACTGAATAGCTTTCTAGATTATGTGAGGGATACAATGAAATCCAAGAAATAGTCCCTTTCAAGAAGTATACACTATGTCTTGGGATTCAACTAAACAGATAACAGATGCTACTTGGTAATATGTAATCGAGTTCTGCAGGATTTTCGCAAAGTTTAATGAAAATTTCTAACACTGAAATAGCTTGGGAAAGCTTCATTGATGAAGTAGGACTTTATGAAGACAAGGTTGAGGCTGAATCATAGTACTTGCATATGGCAGAGGTGGTACAAATACCAGGAAAATTTAGGCAGAAATCCCTTTTCATCCAGCGTTTCAGTATTTTATACTCCTTCTTAAGACTATGGAAAATTATGCATTAGAATTCTGAGTCTACTTTTTTATCTGTGAAAAGGAGATACTATTATACTTAATTTCTCTATGATTCCTTGCAATATAGAATGTTAGAAAGTCAACTTCGTTCCAATCAGTTCTTTCATTGGTGAAAAAACTGAGGCCTGAGGAGGTGAAGTGGCTTGTTCAAAATTACTTTGTTGCTTCTAGATGTCCATAAAGAAAATAAATTGATAGCTACTATCCTGGCTGCATTGTACAAGTGACAGATTGAGCCTGTATGCAGAGCACCGTAAGATATGACCTCAGAAATATTTTGGGGAAAGATGGCACGGACTTTTACGTGGACATTAAATAACTATCAAAAGAAAAATTAGAACTTTATTAGATGTTCTTAGGGTTCAGCATTGTTTTTATTTTGATTTATGCAGATGAATGGTGAAGAGTGGACACCACGATATTTTAGAATGTAGGACTTTAAAAATTTTTCATATAGCCCGATTTTGGTGTTTACTTTTAAAGCCGTCTTCACATTTTTACCAGAAGAATCTCAAATTAACTTTATATTGTTTATACTTCATGTAAAAGTCTATGTTCTACTATTGGGCTTAGCTTCTCTGGGCCTTTCCCAAGTGTATATGCTCTTTTCCTGATGAACACCTGGACCTTAGAGCAGCATTTTATTCCCTGCACATAGCATGGGTGGAGAGGGTAAGGCAACGGCCATAGGTGAGTGTTCTGCAGCCCTACTATTGGACTTGGCCCTTCTTGTAACATCCTAAATGGGGAACCCATGGAAAAAGGTCACACACAGATACACAAAGAAACGGCTCTTCTCATCGAAAGCACCCACTCTTGCCATGTTAGAATGTACTTTTATGCATCAGGTGCCCAAAGGTCAAATGGACCATGCCCTTGATCTGATTCTTGCAAAGGACTGTATTACCAAAAGGTGCATCTAATGGGAATGCTGTTACATAAGAGTTCCGACACTAGTGAAAGGAGATGCAATTTCATTATCCATTAATTTGAATGCTACATTACTATCAGTTAAAAGGGACAACTTTTATCTGTATCTTCAAATCATCCAAAAGGCTGGTAGTATATTTGGCCAGTAGAATGAGAAACAGCATTGGACATTTGAAATCTGTGCCTTTGGCATTATTTGGAAACCTTCTGGTACTATTAATAACACGAAAGAAAGGCTTTTAACCATCAGAATTTTTTTAGCCAATTATACCGATGTGTTTATTTAACCAAAGCAAATCCATTATGCAATGAAATTTTACATTTTAATAGCTTGTGATGAAGTCGATTTTCTGTCTAGCTGTTGAGTCAGTTCTATCTGATATTGAGTTAGGTAACCCTTTTGATAATGATTTCTGCTATTCACAGTGCTAAACCTCTAATGAATGCTAAGTGGATGTGAATTGATAAGGATGATATAAGTTTAATTTGTCAGTGCCATGAGGAGAATGTGGAGCCAGAACTTTATAATAAGGAAAGACATAAAAGCATATCTTTACCAGACTCAGCTAAGTGTTTCAGCTTAGATTTGACATATTCTTTAGATGAACCTTGCCAAAGATAACAAATGCAATTTACTTGCACCTTGCCTTTTTATTCATTTATGACATGCAAATATCTTCCACAAAAGTCTGGGGGAAGAGTGCTCACATAGAAGAGGCATATCTGGCAACATTGCTGGAGATTATAATTGTGTTCTCTGCTCTACCTGTGGTATTGATTAATTGAATAATGGAATCATGGGGATAGCAGTAGAATTCCCTGTGGGCCTGCAACGATCAAGCTTTTCATAATTTGTTTATGTTGTATATTTTATCAGAAACACACTGAGAAAATAGATTTTCTGCCTGCATTATGAACTTGATTTCTCTGTTGATGGTTCATGAATATTAGTCATTGTGTAACAGATTTTGTTGTATGTGTTTGTATTCATTGCTCTCCAGAGTGGTTGTTATATCTTGAATATGCCAGCTGTCTCTTGGGCCCACTTGACAAAATGAGAGGCTTTTCTCAAAGGGTAGTATTTTTTTTCCATAAAGTGGAAGTCAAGTTCTATTTTTTCCCTTCATTTTTTGAAAAAATTAAATATTGTGAAGAAAAAACATTTCCTTTTCAAATCATTTCTCTCACACGAATGGCACTTAGTTCAAAGATTTTTGCATTTTTCTCCAAACAGAGATGAGTGACACAAAGAAATCTGACTTGAATTTAATGGATTTACATGGTAAGCACTGCAAAGCACGTAGAATCGTCTTCAACAGTGGCATATAATAAGACCTTTATATCAGTGAAAGGCTATAGAATAGAATCTGCAATTCCTAGAAATTCTTTATGCATAATATTTATCTGTACAGATAAGAAATGGGTATCTTGCTAAGAAGAAACATGAAACATACTGAATTTGGACAAGGATAATTGTGTCTGGTGTGAAACACGAATCTTCTCCATTTTTTCCCCTACAATGAGAAGTAGCTGTGAGTCCTGAATCACAAGTAGCTAATAATGAAATCTACATATATTTAAAGATAAGTGAGATGCATGGTTTGTAGAAAGGATCACACCTCTGGTTAAAGTACAGTGGATGAAGAGCTAGGATTGTTAAGTTTCACATGTCACCGCTGAGACTAGTGAGCTTAGGAGATATCAGGAGGAAGAAGACCTTGGGTTTGTGCAATTATGAGAGATGAGTGAGAGTGGAATTACTTCTCAAATTGTCGGATTTTTGTTGAAGCCTTCAGTACTCCTCTGCATAAATTCATGGCTGACTGATAGAAAGTTCTATAACCAGAGCGTGAAAATATCATCTCTAGAGCCCAGCTACCTGGTACACTTGGGGATAAATTCAGGGTGTACTGCACAGCTAATCAATAAGAATCTAGCCAATGGAAGATGAAGGAAAGTGAGCTGTATAGGAATATGATTCAATGGAAATTAAGGTCTACTTCACAGGAAAAAATTGAGAATGGACTTGCATGTTGAAATTGTCCTGATTTGCAAATCCTTCGTCCCAAAGACCAATTAAACAGTGAAATAAGAATGCATATGGTACAGAAAGCCATCATGCTTGATCCTCAAGAGGGAGGGAAAAAAAATCCTGTTTTATGATGGTATTTACAACCAGAAAAGTGGTATCTGTCAATTTCTAGGAGCCCAAACACACACATTCACTGCTCCAAATCCAACCAATTATTTTGACCTCCTCCTGTTAGATGATCAGAATAGGACTTGAAAACCTTATTTTAGAATTCAAAGCCAGGGCCATGGATGGTTGAGCCACATGATCTAACGAGGAAATGACTGCTTCCCTGTATCTGCCTCCTCAGGTCCACGTTGGGTGAATGGGCCCCTGCTTCCATCAATATAAGGTTCTATTCCTTAGTGGAAGCTGGGATTAGTCCTATCTGCATGTAGTTCAATGTGCCTTTTTTTTTTTTTTTTTAAGATTCCAGGGTAACTTTTATTAAGATATACCTTTTCATTTTGGATATTACAAAAACAAGAGTATCACTACACAATTAGTGATACTCCCCCAGAAAAACTTTCTTAGCCAGGGTGAGGGTTCCACTGGACCCTCCAGCATAGGAATGCAGTTAAGAAAGCCTCTATTTTAGTCAGCTGGATTATATCATACTGTGAAATCTAGAGAATTCCTCTCATGCCTTTTGAACCATGAAGAAAACCCTAACTAATAAAATAGCACTTAAAGGCATATAATTATCATCCTCATATATAAAAGCTAAAGTTTATTGGGAATTTTTTTATGTGTCAAGCACTATCTTAGACACTTTATAAGCAATACTTTGTTTCAACACTTTTATAAGATATGTACTAATATCCATCCATTTTTTCACATGAGAAAACTGAGGCTCAGAAAGGTTAAATAACTTGCCTAAAATCAAACACCTACTAAAAACCAGAGCCACGTTTTCAACTCAAGACTGTTTCCTGAATCTGAGATCTTAACAACTTTCGTAAGTTGACTCTTTTAGAAACCATAAAGATAGAAATTTGGTTTCACAAAACTTGAACAGTGTCTGAATGTCTAAAACACTGCAAATAATGAAAATAATACTAGCTCTCATCAAGTTTGTACTTGCTATTTCCTAGACACACTGCTTAGACTTTATGTCCGTAACAGGTCACACCATCCCCATTTTATATATTTTCCATTATGGTTTATTATGAGATATTGAATGTAGTTCCCTGTGCTATACAGTAAAACCTTGTTGTTTATTTTATATATAATAGTTTGTATCTGCTAATACCAAACTTCTAATTTATACGCCCCCCCCCCCCCCCCCGCTTTCCCCTTTGGTAACCATAAGTTTGTTTTCTATGCCAGTGGGTCTGTTTCTGTTTCGTAAATAAGTTCATTTGTGTCATATGATAAAATTGAGTCTTGCTGAGCCAGAGTGGCTTGTCCAAAGTCACACAGCTAGTAAATGATAGAATTTGGATTTGAAACTCAAGTTTGCCTAATACCAAAATCTGTCCTCCTACTGAAAGACTATTTGCAGTCATCTGGAAAAAATATTTGCTTCATTTGTAACAGACAAATGGTTAACAACTTTCATTCAGAAAAATAAGGTGCTGAAGATGGAAAAAGTACACAGAATTATAGAATGCAACGTTAGGAAACAAGCGAAGAAAAATAACTCTAATGGTCAATAAAGAAATAGTATAAGTTAATATAAAGAGATCAAAAGAAATGCAAACAAAGCCAATAAGATACCACGTCTGAACAAAATAATTGAGGCAGAGTTCTTATGTTTTAATAAAACCCAGTGACAGTAAATATGCAAGAAAACAAATATTCAAATACACCGTTCATGGGGGAGTAAGTTGATACACTCTTTTCAAGAAGGGAATTTGGCAATATATTAATCTGAAGCCTTGAAAGTGGATGTTGGCTTTGCCTCGGTAATTGCATTATCAAGAATTTATCTTAGATTTAACAAAGATTTGATGAAATAGAAATTATAGCATATTTTAGAGTGCTGCAAACCAAAAGCAAAGTAAATGGGTAGTAACAGGGATTGGTTAAATAAGTTACAGCACATTTATAAAATGGAATGTGGTACAGATTTTACAAGTGATAGTGCAAATATGTATGGACTGATTGAAAATATAGTCACAATACAATAAAAGGAAATAAGGATAAACAGTGTGTACACCAATGTCACCTTTTTTATTGCTGTTAAAATAAGTTTATTCATAGAAAATTCTGAATACATAGATATAAAATATTAACCATTTTTTTGAGTAGTGGGTTTCTGGATCATTTTCTTTTTATGCTTCTCTAAATTTCTAATTTTTCTTGGTTGAGAATATTTAACTAAAAATTGAACTTAAAAAAGAGTCTAGTACACACACATGAAAATCTCAAATTTAGTAAGGAAATGAAATTGCTATCAGATTTTCCAAATGGAAGAAAAATTCTTCTGGGTTTCCAAACAATTTAATTAATGTCTGGTAAATTTAATTAATGTCTCCTAGATACAATCTAAGTAAGAGTTTATATAATTTACCTGAATACTGATGGGCACTGACATTATGTTTCTTTATTACTTACACGAAGACGATTGATATTAAAAGAATAGATGTTTGACTAAACAGTCATTTGTTTAACAAAAGGAGAAACCAACATCGAGATGAAATGTAACCCATAGACAATAGCAGAGTGGGTCGATTCTTTCTTATTTTGATGATTAATCCTGCTCCTTTTCCCCGATATATAGACTGTCTCTGCATTGTTTACCAACAACATTTTTTACCAACAGTGGATTAATTTATTTAAACAACTAATAATTCTTGCATTGCATATGAAAAATAATTTGATATTTAGTCCCCAAACAGTTTTTTAATTTTAAGAAAACAATAAATATTAGTTGCTATTTAAGTTAATGAAGAAGTCTCACTTGTTAATTATATCCTCATATGGGTCATCTTGATCATATATTGCAATTACACATTTTTTGATTTGATAGTCTCAGAATACTTTTTCACAGTAATCCAGACCAGTATTCTTGTGGGATAACAGAAGCATAAAATTTAATGTTTAGGTTTATTTTGAACTTGAATATTCACAAAATGACAACTAAACTGAGATACTACTTTTGGTCTCTGATTTCTCAGCTGTCAAGACCTAGCATCTATTTCTCTATTCTGTCATCTATCTGTCTATCTATCTACCATTTATTTATCATCTACTTATTGTATACATAACATTTACTGTGAGGAATAGAAATAAATGGACGTATACACTTCCCTAATAACTGGAAATACAATAACATATAAAATATTCATTTTTGAAATTTTATATTATGAACTAGAATAAAAGTCTCTCAGATTTAAAAACTGTAATGAATTTTCTCCCCAAAGAGTCTCTACTTTCTCCCTCTTTAAACTAAAAATTTAAAAAAAATCCTTTGACATTGATTTATAATGATCAGCAAGTATCAATTTACTTTATCAAAATTTGGAAATACACATTTTTCTGTCACTCCTCTTGTGTTTCCTTACTGTTTAGTTAAGGATTATTTCTGCAAGGAAAAAATATTTTTTTTTCTTTTTTCTTTTATATCTATATAGGATGAAGGATATTAACTAAACTTATTATAGTAAACATTTCATAATATATGAAAGTCAAGACATCACATTGTATACCTTAAATGTACATAGTACTGTCTGTCAATTATATCTCAGTAAAACTGGAAAAAATGGAATTATTTCATAAGTATGAATAGACTTCTGAGGAAGAATGTCCTTAGGATTTCTTAGCTTGAATAAAAATTATCCTTTCTTTAAAAAATAAAAAAGTAAAATACAAAAATAGAAGAATAGTATTAGCAAGAAGATTTTGTTCTTAATAATGATGAAAATTCCTATCATGGAATTTTTAACACAAGGCCGAAGAACCTGTAATTAACCCCAGACTTCTAACCGGTAGTTTCTTTCATTTAGGTAGAAAACCAGTTGGTCCTAAACAGCCTCACATCTATGATGTTATGTTTTAGTCAGTACAATAATAAAACTGAAGCTGTTTTTGCATAGTCAATTATCTGCTTATGTTGGGGCCTCCTACATCTCATAAATGATTTGTTCCTCTTCTGACATTTATTGTTCAGAGACCTACCCTCTTTTCAGAGTGGCTGGAAAGTGCTGTGTCGGCAGGCAGTGTTTGGGTAGTGCAGACTGTGCTTTCCTCTCTAGCTGAAAACAGACAGAGGAAAGGAACGTGTCTTCCTGCAGCCCTGAGCTGCCCTCCTGGTGGGACGCTCTCCGCAGCTGTAAGGCTGGCCACCTGGGCCGGCGGCCCTGTTCAATAGCTGGATATCCTGTTCTGCTTTTCTGCTGCTGAGCTGTCCAGGATGATCGCCTGGGAAGTGAATTGTGACTTTCCAGGGTTTTAAGCTTGCCAAGATTAGTTAGGAAAACACAGTTTGAGGTTATACAAATTCCAAATCTTCTGGCACTCTTGTTGCCTGAAATTTGAGAGACGGAAAAGTATTGGTGGGAGTTGTAAGCTTAAGTGTGTTCTAACGCAAGGATTTTTGTTGAAAATATATAAGTCGTCAGTGAGCATATTTTGTATGCAAAGCACAGGGGCCCTATTGAATTTTTTTTAAATGATGTATTTAAAAAGTATGAGGTCCCTCTGTGCTGCGTGGAGTAACATGTAGAAATTGTTCTCGGAGGCAGTTATGGCAAAACAAATGCTGAGTGTTAGAGTTAAAAGGCATCTTTGAGACTTGGTTGAATAGTTAATACACTTAGATTTTAGAGGAATGTTCTTACTTTGAAATTGTTCTGATGCTCCAGAAAAAAAAAAAGGAAAAGAACAAAGTGTTTGTAGGGGAAAAGTTGCTTCTATGCTTTCTTACCGGCAGTCCTGAACCTTCTTAACAGATACGCAATTGCTGAATAAATCCAAGGGACAATTGGTTTGGGAAGACCCTTAGACCCCACAGCATCAAAAAGTCTGCTCCAGCCTCACTTGAAAGGGATAGAGTCATGAATCTGTTATGTCAGGAGATGGAGTCTGACGAAATACTCTCCACTTAGTATTACATGGACTATTGATGGCACCGTTTGTAGCTGCCCCTTAGGGAACAAACAATGTTTTCATTTGGTTTCAGATCATGTTTTGAAGTCCTGAGCTTTCTCACTAAAATGTCTAATTTTTTCTGTGTCTGCTTTAAAATAAAGGCTATTTCTTTGGTTTAGGGAGTGTCATTAGTGAATGAAACCATTATCTCTACCTTGAAGATGTTGGCTTATGCAATGACTTGGATCTGTTTGGAAAAAGGAGTATACCATTTTATCACAAAGTTAAATCATTGATATCAGATCTTATAATAAACAGAATCTTTAGCATGCATAGAGCTTTATAATTTAAAAATTACTAGCACAACATTTTAAAAGTGAGAGAAAGAAAGTAAATGTATCATTGAATAAGGAAAACACAACCCCCTCCCCCCACCTTTTACCACTTCTGCCTCTGTCCCTATCCTGCAGCCATACATTACGGTTCTGTGCCAAGTAACTTCAGGGAGAGGCTCTGGGAAGATGTTGACGAGAAGGTTTTCTTCCCCTTCTGGATCATCACTTCACTTTTTGCTGTGCCCAGTGAGAACCATAAGGACTAATATTTTGAGAGGTATATAAAAATCAAATACATCGAGAAACCAAGAATTCACTAAAGCCTGATATTAATTTGGAAGTCCACATTTTTACATGTGAGTCAGATAACCCGATCTTCAACTAAATATTGCAGTTCACTTCTCCAGTTCTAAACCATAGAATATGAAAACTAAAATTAAGTTGTAGGAAAAAGCATTTAAGCTTTCACAGGTTCAAAGAGGAGCAATGATTATTTACTACCACCGAACTACATAAACTTAATTCTGGGACTCTAGGATACTGGCCTTCCACTAAATTCACCATTATAATATGGAAGGCTAAAATATCTAAGTATTTTTAAAGTATTTTTACTTTTCCATTATCTTAAGATCTACAGTTTAACTTGAAAGTTTACTGTGATTGTAATACATAGGCATCAAAAATTATTTTTCACATTTACCTCTAAGTGTATCTTTTGACAAGTTAGTATGTAAATGTAAAATTCTTAAAGACACTTGCCAAGAATGAAGTTTTATATCCTATCATTCAAACTATGCATAGGGTTTACTCAAATCTCCAATTTCAATTCTGAGGAACTGTTTCCTAAATGTATATGTAAACACACACTCACACATACATGCATGTATATAAATATATAAAAAACTCAGAGAGTGGATCTTCAAAGAGGTCAAGTTTTTAAAAAGTATTATTATTCATATTTTGATCTTATACACAGCTGTGGTTTTCCCTCTTCTGTTTTTAGTAGGGCTATAACTTCTGTTTTTGATGAAAACAAAACAAAGAGCACACTGGAGATTTATTTATGGTGAGGCTGAATGTTAGTTAACATTCAGTCTCTAGTTAGGGTGAGTGTGGATGTGTGTATGGATGCTTGTGTTTAATTTTATCTACAAATATGGTTAACCGTGATATTAAATAGTTTCCAAGGTGAATTTCAATTTTTTAATTGAACAGTCTTAATTTTATTTAAGTTTTCTAATAAAGAGAATTAGGTTTAGAATAGCAACATTCATAGAGGTGATATTTGCTCAGCATTAATGCAGTGTGAGTAATACAAGTCACCATGTCTTGGAAAACCTAATTCATGACATACCATTAAATAATCCAGATTGAATGTTCTTTGATGGCCATGCTTCATTCATTTCATTCATCCCTTCAGCAAATCTTTATTGTCCAACAAAAGATTAACTCAGTTTACTCAATAAATTGACCATAATAACAGAAAAAAGTTTGTGAATAGTTTTGTATTAGAATCTAATTTATTGCTTATCCTAAATTGTTGGCATCATGAAGCTAAGAAAAGCAAATACTAGTTTCGGGTTGATTATGGGAAGTATCTACACATTTTAGGCACAAATATTATATCATTTTGGTAACTTCCAAACTTTGAAATATTTCACCTGGGCCATAATCTCCTAGCATGTTACAAACATGCAGATTCTATGATGAGATACGTAAAAATGTGTATATAGTTCTAAAAGAATGTGAAATATAACTTGTGAAAGTGTATGGCATATTTAATTTATGTGCTTTATATTTTATGTCAAACATAAAAATTATAAAATATTATACATATTCATAATATATATATATATAATTTTAACAGGAATTCAAATCATTATTTTAATAGATAGATTTTGATCTTTAAAGAAGAATTTAAAGATGACTTAATTTAAAGAAAAAAGCAATACCAATCTTTTTCAAGCTCTTCCAAAAGTAGAAGAAGAGTGAACACTTCCAACCTTATTCTGTGTGGCCAGCATCTCCCTGACACCAGAGCCAGACAAGAACACTACTAGAAAAGAAAATTATAAGCCAGTATCCCTGGTGAACATAGATATAAAAATCTTCAGCAAAATACTAGCAAACCAAACTCAACAGCAGGTTAAAAGGATCATATACCATGATCAAGTGAAATTTATCCCTGGGATGTAACGTGGTTTAATATATAGAAATCAGTAAATGTGTGATACCACATTAACAGCATGAAGGATAAAAATCATATAGTCATCTCAATAGATGAAGAAAAGACAACTCACGAAACTCAACATACTTTTGTGATACAGATTCTCACAAATTAGGTATAGAAGGAATCTACCTCAACATGAAAAAGGCCGTATATGACAAGCCCACAGTGAAAACTGAAAGCTTTTTTTCTGAGATGGGGAGCAAGTCAAGGATGCCCATTCTCACCATTTCTATTCAACACAGTACTGGAATTCCTAGCCAGAGCAATTAGGTAAGAAAAAGAAATAAAAGGTATCCAAACTGGAAAGAAAGAAGTAAAATCTCTGGTTGCAGATTACATGATTTCTTACGTATAAAAAATCCTAAAGTCTCCGCTAAAAAATTAATTAGAATTAATAAATGAATTCAGCAAAGTTGCAGGATACATAGTCAACATACAGAAATCTGTTGTGTTTCTATATGCTAACAGTGAACTATTCAAAAAACAAATTAAGAAAACATTACCATTTAGAATAGCAACAAAAACAATAAAATACTTAGGAATTAATTTAACCAAGGTGAAATATCTGTACACTGAAAATTATAAATAATTGATAAAAGAAATTGAAGAAGAAACAAATAAATGAAAAATATACTGCATTTATGGATTTAAAGAATTAATATTGTTTAAAATGTCCATACTACTCAAAACAATCTACAGATTAAATTCAATTCCCATCATAAATTCAATGACATTTTTCACAGAAATAGGAAAAATAATCCTAAAATTCACATGGAATCAGAAAAGACCTCAAATAGCTTTGTTCTTCTTTCTCAAGATTGTTTGGCTATCACACTTTCTGATTTCAAACTATATTACAACACTATAGTAATCAAAACAGTATGGTACTTGCATATAAATAGAGGCACAGACCAATGGAACAAAGTCACGAACCCAGATATAAACCCATTCACAAAGGGGAAAGGATAGTCTCTTCAATAAATGGTATTGGGAAACTGGTTATCCACATGCAAAAGAATTAAATTGGACCCTTATCTTACACCATATACCAAAAAATCAATTCGAAATAGATTAAAAACTTCACTGTAAGATCTGAAATCATAAAACTCCTTGAAAAAAACATAGGGGGGAAAGCTCTTTGACATTGATTTTTGCAATGATTTTCTTTGGATCTGACACCGAAATCAGAGTCAACAACAGCAAAAGTAGACAAGTGAGACTACATCAAACTAAGAAGTTTCTACACTGCAAAGGAAATAATAAAATGAAAAGATAAACTATAGAATGGGAGAAAATATTGCAAACTGTATATCCAATAAGGGATTAATATCCAACTATATATAAGGAACTCATACAACTCAATAGCCAAAAGGCAAATAACCCAATTAAAAAATGGGCAGTGGACCTGAATAGACATTTCACCAAAGAAGACATACAAATGGCCAACAGGTATATAAAAAGGTGCTCAACATCACTAAACATCAGAGAAATGCAAATCCAAACCACAATGAGATATCACGTCATACCTGTTAGAATGGCTATTATCAAAAACTCAAAAGATAGCAAGTGTTGGCAAGAATATGGAGAAAAGGGAACACTTATAGACCATTAGTGGGAATATAAATTGGTAAAACCATTATGGAAAACACTATGGAGTTTCCACAAAAAATTAAAAATAGAACTGCCGTAAGATCCAGCAATCCCACTTCTGGGTAAATATCCAAAGGAATTGAAATCAGGATCTCAAAGAGATATCTCCTCTCACATGTTCATTGCAGTATTATTCACAATACCCAAGAGGTGGAAGCAACTTAAATGTTCATTGACAGATTAATAGATAAAGAAAATTTGGGATATGTATGTATATAAATACTATTCAGCCATGAAAAAGAAATTCTGCCATTTCTGACAACATAGATGAACCTGGAAGACATTATGCTAAGTGAAATAAGACAAAGAAAGACAAATACTGTGTGAACTTACAATACATGGAAAATTAAGTCAAACTTACAGTAACAGAGACTAGAATAGTGGTTAACAGGGCCTAAGGGATAGGAGAAATGAGGACAAGTTAGTCAAAGGATAAAAATCTTTCAATTATAAGATGAATAAGTTCTTGACACCTAATTATAGCATGGTGACTATATATAAGAAAATATGTTTAAAGTAAATTTTTATAAAAATAAATATATATTTTTACGGTTGAAGCATTAGGGGAGTGAGGGATAAAGCTAGCACAAAATAGTCCTTAATTCCAACTTCAAGGTTTTTTTTTATAAGCAAGATTGTTTAATAGTGAAATAACTGGGCAAAAGAGTACATTAGGTTTATATGATTGAAAGGGAATATAAAAAACAAAAAGTCATCACAAGAATTTTCATTTGGAATGGAAATTATTACCAAGGATTTGTCCTTGTCTCATTTCTTATTTTATTAAATTTATGACATTATTGAACATTGTGTCCTATTCCCCTGACATTCTACTAAGTGAAAAATGATAGAGCTCAGCTAATTATTTGATTATGGTATAGAATTGTGTCTGATATGTCAAGATAAATGTTAACACTGCTACAGAATGTATGGATTTGTAGACAGTACTTAATTTTTGGAAAGAAATCTTTCATCAAAATTATTAATCATTTATTATTGTCAACACAACTGTGTGGTAGGTTTCATTACATTGCAGTAAAAGATATTGAATGTAAAATCTCTTTCTGAACTGACTGTCATGCAACACCCAAAGCATTTGAAGAGGAACAATTTTTATCTGTCTTTTCACAAAGATTTACACCATCATCAGTTTTATATAAAGAGAAACCCTGTGCCTATAGAGAAAAGATACCTGCAGGTAAAATGTACATCAGGGTGAGTGTGGCTCCATGAGATCTCTAGGACCAGGGGTCCAATTACTAATCCACTTTTTTTTTATTTTAAAAATGGATAGACTTTAATTTTTAGAACAATTTAAGGTTTACAGAAAATTGAGCAGAGAATTCTCTTAACTCCCTCTTCCCCCAGTTTACATATTCCCCTATTTTTTCTTTTCTTTTTAAAAAATTATTATTGGAGTATAGTTGATTAACGGTATTGTGTTAGTTTCAGGTGTACAGCAAAGTGAATCACTTACATATATACATATATGTGTGTGTGTGTATATATATGTGTGTATATATATATACACACATATATATGTATATCCACTCTTTTAGATTCTTTTCGCATATAGGTCATTACAGACGAGTGAGTAGATTTCCCTGTGCTATACAGTAGGTTGTTATTAGTTATCTATTTTATATATAGTAGTGTGTATATGTCAATCCCAGTCTTCCAATTCATCCCTTCCCCCTCCTTTACCCCCTGGTAACCATAAGTTTGTCTTCTGCATCTGTAGCTCTATTTCTGTTTTGTAAATAAGTTCATTTGTATTTTTTTTTTTTTTAGATTCCACATATAAGCAATATCATATGATATTTGTCTCTCTCTCTCTGACTTACTTCACTCAGTATGGCAATCTCTAGGTCCATCCATGTCGCTGCAAATGGCATTATTTCATTCTTTTTTATGACTGACTAATATTCCATTGTATATATGTACCACATCTTCTTTATCCACTTCTCTGTCAGTGGACACTTGGGTTGCTTCCATGTCCTGGCTATTGTAAATAGTACTGCAATGAACACTGAGGTGCATGTATCTTTTCAAATTATGGTTTTCTCCAGCTATTTGCCCAGGAGTGGGATTGCTGGATCATATGGTAGTTCTATATTTAGTTTTTTAAGGAACCTCCATACTGTTCTCCATAATGGTTGTACCAAGTTACATCCCTACCAACAGTGTAGGAGGATTTCTTTTTCTCCACCACCTCTCCAGCATTTATTGTTTGTAGATTTTTTGATAATGGCCATTCTGACCAGTGTGAAGTGATACCTCATTGTAGTTTTGGTTTGCATTTCTCTAATAATTAGTGATGTTGTGTATCTTTTCATGTGCTTTTGGCCATCTGTATGCCTTTGGAGAAATGTCTGTTTCGATCTTCCATCCATTTTTTGATTGGGTGTGTGTTTTTTTGATATTGAGCTGCATGAGCTGTTTGTATATTTTGGGGATTAATCCCCTGTCAGTCGCCTTGTTTGCAAATATTTTCTCCCATTCTGTGGGATGCCTTTCGGTTTTGTTTATGGTTTATGTTTTGTTAGGTGCAAAAGCTTTTAAGCTTAATTAGGTCCCATTTTTTGATTTTTGTTTTTATTTTCATTACTCTAGGAGATGGATCAAAAAAGATACTGCTGCAATTTATGTCAGAGAGTGTTCTGCCTATGTTTTCCTCTAAGAGTTTTATAGTATCCAGCCTTACATTTAGGTCTTCAATCCATTTTGAGTTTATTTTTGTATATGGAATTAGATCGTGTTCTAATTTTATTCTTTTACATGTAGCTGTCCAGTTTTTCCAGTACCACTTATTGAAGAGGCTGTCTTTTCTCCATTCTCTTGCCTCCTTTGTCATAGATTAGTTTACTATAGGTGTGTGGGTGTATCTCTGGGCTTTTTATCCTGTCGCATCAATCTATACTTCTGTTTTTGTGCCAGTACCATACTGTTATGATTACTGTAGCTTTGTAGTATAGTCTAAAGTCAGGGAGCCTGATTCTTCCAGCTCCTTTTTTCTTTCTCAGGATTGCTTTGGCTATTCGGGGTCTTTTGTGTTTCCATACAAATTAAAATTTTTTTGTTCTAATTCTGTGAAAAATGCAGTTGATAATTTGATAGGTATTACATTGAATCTGTTGATTGCTTTGGGTAGTATAGTCATTTTGACAATATTGATTCTTCCAATTCAAGAACATGGTATATCTCTCCATCTGTTTGTGTCATCTTTGATTTCTTTCTTCAGCATATTATAGTTTTCTGAGTACAGGTCTTTTGCCTCCTTAGGTAGGTTTATTCCTAGGTATTTTATTCTTTTTGATGTGATGGTAAATGGGATTGTTTCCTTAATTTCTCTTTCTGATCTTTCATTGTTAGTTTATAGGAGTGCAAGAGACTTCTGTATATTAATTTTGTATCCTGCAACTTTACCAGATTCATTGATGAGCTCTAGTAGTTTTCTGGTAGTGTCTTTAGGATTTTCTATGTATAGTATCATGTCATCTGCAAACAGTGATAGTTTTACTTCTTTTCCAATTTCGATTTCTTTTCTTTCTTTTTCTTCTCTGATTGCCATGGCTAGAACTTCCAAAACTATGTTGAATAAAAGTGGCAAGACTGAACAGGACATCCTTGTCTTGTTCCTGATCTTAGGGGAAATGCTTTCACTTTTTCAACATTGAGAATAATGTTAGCTGTGGGTTTGTCATATATGGCCTTTATTTTGTTTAAGTGGGTTCCCTCTATGCCCACTTTCTGGAGAGTTTTTATCATAAATGGGTGTTGAATTTTGTCAAAAGCTTTTTCTGCATCGATTGAGATGATCATATGGTTTTTAGTCTTCAGTTTGTTAATGTGGTATATCACACTGATTGATTTGTGTATATTGGAGAATCCTTGCATCTCTGGGATGAATCCCACTTGATCATGGTGTATGATCCTTTTAATATGTTGTTGGATTCATTTTGCTCGTATTTTGTTGAGGATTTTTGCGTCTATGTTCATCAGTGGTATTGGCCTGTAACTTTCTATTTTTGTGGCATCTTTGTCTGGTTTTGTTAACAGGATGATGGTGGCCTCGTAGAATGAGCTTGGGAATGTTTCTTCCTCTGCTATTTTTTGGGAGAGTTTCAGAAGGATAGGTGTTAATTCTTCTCTAAATGTTTGATAGAATTCACCTGTGAAGCCATCTGGTCCTGGACTTTTATTTGTTGGAAGATTTTTAATCACAGTTTCAATTTCATTACTTGTGATTGGTCTGTCCATATTTTCTATTTCTTCCTGTTTCAGTGTTGGAAGTTTGTACCTTTCTAGGAATTTGTCCATTTCTTCTAGGTTGTCCATTTTATTGGCGTATAGTTGCCCGTAGTAGTCTCTTATAATCCTTTGTATTTCTGTGGTGTCAGTGGTAACTTCTCCTTTTTCATTTCTAATTTTATTGATTTGAGCCCTCTTTGTATTTGTGGCAGGACAAAAAAAAAAGATACTTATCTTCTAAACATCAAAAATTTTTTTCTACAGAGTTGCTTTTGTACAAATTAATATATGAAGTATTTCCATATCTATTGGTTTGAAAATAAGTTCTGCTTTTATTTCAAGTTAAACAACGCACCAATAAGGATGTGTCTGTTCAACATCCAACATGCCAATTAAAGTGTAACAATATTAACATAAAAGGTTTCTCAAAAACTGGAATATTTTAAGTATAGCCCTCTCCTTCCTCAGAGTGAAATGCTATATTGAAGTATAGCTTTTCACCCGATTATTTTAGTAGTTGGTAGCAATTGTTATATAATTGTAGTGATACTCATGTTAGCAAATTAACTCTTTTTTTAATGCACAATGAAACAAATAAGCAAACAGCAGAAAGAAAAGGATTACTCCCTAGCAATCTAAGTTTAAAACTCTCTGCTATTACCTTAAAGAAATAACTAGCTTTAACAAGAGAAACAAGTTTATTTCTCAGGATAATTCATCTTGAAATGAAGTGATTACATAAATATAAGATTTAAAATCGTATATGCTAAAATCTTGTGAATTAAATGCTCTGGTGAATAATTTAGAAAATGGTAACTTCAGTATACTGAAAACTAAATCCTAGTGGCCTTAAAAAGTTAATGTCTTTTAAAATAAGAAAAACAAGCTTAATTTACTCTCAGGGAATACTTTCGGCACTGGGAAAATTGGGTAGAAAAAAGAAAACTTATAAATGAAAGTCAGTCTTTAATGAGTGCTGGCATATTCTATAGAATACACACAAGATACCAATTCAAGTTTTAGTTGAATTCTTTTGAAAAGAGATCGTCTTGATCAGATTTAAGAAAATGGCTTAACAGGGAAATTATGTGTATATATTTTGAAACAATAATTTATGTTAAATGACCTTCTGTATGACATGAGAAAAAATAAAACTGGAGGATTTGAGATTTACATTGAACGTGTACTTGTCATGAATTTTTTCCAACTGATGACTTTCTAATGTGGTAAGCCTTAAATCTCTCTTCTTAAGAAGAAATATTCCCTGAGCTTAATTTTAGAGTGAATTCTCCTTTTCCTGTCAGTACTGAATGAAATGGATAGCAATGGAAGAAGATGCAAACAGTTTTCTTGCTATAAATAAGTAGTTTATGTAGAAAGTATTAATTTTTTTAACAAAAGCTTGCTTTTATTTAATAAAAATTGAGGATCAGTGCCTACTCTAAATACTGGATAAACAATGGATTTAGAAGAAAATAGGAAAATACCATTTACTAAAATGACAATTCCCTAGAATTGCCCATGTCCAATGTGGATGTTTAACCTAGACTGACAAATCTATTGCTATACCTTCCCCCAAAGATGAACTGTGGCATCTGAGCACTATTTCAGGTCCTTCCCTGAGTGTCATGATCTATCTTGAGTGTTCTTGAGTTGTACTCACTTATAATCTGCTCTTCCTCTCTTATTTATGGTTTAACTCCTTCCTATTAATTTCATCATCTGTATTTGTTCTTCCTTCATTAACTCTTGGATCTCTCTCAGGGATGTAGTTTAACTTTCCTACTGACTCTTACTGTTCCCAGCTCCACATTCAACTAGTCAAAGACTCATGGTGCTTTTCCCCTTAAGTATTTATAGAATGTGTCTCCTGCTCTCCTCATTACCACCAGCTGCTTAGTTCACAATTACATCTTTTCTCACTTCAAATATTACAACACTCTGCTTACCAGTTTTTTGGCCATAGTCCTTGTCAACTTCTAGTCTATACACTACACTTTTCTAGAGTAATCTTTCTAAAAGAAAATGTATATTATTTCCCTGCTTAAAACCATTTGATGCTTCCCTGAGCCTTTTTGGATATCATGCAGACTCCATTGCATGATGTCAAGGTTCTTCATGGTCTGGCTCCTGCCTTACTTGTTTATGACTTTCTCTTAACAGTCTTCAGAAGGACAACAGTACTTCAGCCATACTGAGCTACTTTCTCTTCTTTGAACATGTTGTGTTGTTTCAAAACTGTGTGCCTTTGTACTTGTTGACTTCTCTGCTTAAAATACCCTTCTTTGTTTATCTGTGAGAAATTTAAATAAAGTTTGAGTATGAAGATCAAATGTTCTCTGTCATAGGTAGGGAAAATGTTGTGGATGAGTTGAGACATGAATAACCCTCAGTGTATGAATACTGTCAGAGAGTAGTAAGAACCCAGGTTTTGCCTGAGAACTAGGGAGCCCAACAGTCCCAGTTTGCATAGGACTGAGGGGTTCCCAGGACACACGATTTTCAAAACCAGATAGTCCTGAGCAAAGCAGGATGGTTGGTCATCCTAACTGAGACTCAGGAGCTAGAAAGAAACAAATCTTCCTCTTATATATCCCCAATGTTTCCTAAATCTCTGAGCCTTATCACTGTCTATTGCAGCTGCTTTATGTTTGTGTCTGATTCCCACAGCAGGCTATGAGCCTCTTCGGGGATTGGGTCTTATTCACCTTCGTGTCTTTAGCAACTGCTTTGTTTTTTCCCCAGGAAATGTGTTTTTTCCCCAGGAAATGTTTGATAACCATGAGTGAAAGAATTGATGAGCAGATGAATGCATAATTGAATGATATAGAAAAATTGAAAAGGGGAGGACAGGACTCATGTCCCAAGAGTTCTAGATAAATTAACAAAATTGATCAAGAAATTAAGACCTGCTGTAGGGATCTCAGAACAAGCAAGAAACCCACTTCTCAGATTCTGGGGCACATTGAGTATTTACATCAACAGAAGTCTCTTGCCTCTAGAAATGTCAGGGTTGTTATTTTAAACTCGGGTTCCTCCATTGCATGGAAGTCTAAGTCTCTCTCCAGTACATTCATAAATTCTGGGAGTGAGGAAGATTATATTCTGACTGTCACATCTGTCTTTGGGTTCTTGGTTCCTCAAGTACCAAATGTGTTTGTACCAGCCAAAAACAGATGAAAAGCCAAGTGTTGCCCATGGTTTCCAAAAACAATTCACTCACTCAAAGCATTTGCAAAGTTGTAGAATTTACTGAAGATTTGGGGTCAGGGAGAAGAAATGCTTATATTACAAAAATGTGGAAAACAGAAGCAAAAACACCAAAACTTCAAATTGAACTTTGGCATCTGTGATCCTGTACTCAGATATCCTCTGGCCATCTACACCTGGAGAATTTCCGCTCACTTTTCCCCTGAGAGCCCGTCCCCTCATACTGCCTCTGTTGTTCCTGTCCCTCTCCCTTTTCTTGTCTGCTCTTGTTTTTCTTCTCTCTCCCTCCTTCACAGAAATAATTTATCCTTTTGTCTCCTACTGAACAGTGAACCTTGGTTCTTTCAAACATCCAAGTTTTCTTGGACCCACTCTCTACTCCAAGGGGCTTAACCAAGGTATAGTCCCAAGAAAAGACAGTTCCCTCCCTGCAAAGTTCTTGCCAGTCTTGATGATTACATTTCAATCCCATTATCAAAGGTTAGAAGCATATTAATCACAAAAGTGCAAGGACAATGAATCTCAGAGTCAAATAAAAGCTAATAATTTCTTGTTACCTAATGATAGGCAGGACAGATCATGAATGGAACTGAATTCTGCTCTGCTTGAGGGTAGAGACCATTTCTGACTTATCTACACTGTATCATCAGCACTTAGCCCAATTCGTGACACGTAGTAAATACTCACTGAATGTTTTAAAATTTTGAATAAATAAATGAGTTTGCAAATGTGGTGACATAAGCATTTGATCAAATTAAGTCATTGAAATAAGTGGTCCGTTCAGAGTAAAACAATCGGTTAATCCACTTACTTAACACAACAGCCAGTTTATTAAACACAATCAGTTGTTAGCGATTCTGAGACCTACCGATGAAATTCCACAATTTTTTGAAAAGTGGAAAAATAAAATTACTGAATGCTTCTTGTCACTTCATTTGAAAACAAATTTTTATGTTAACTATATTAATTATTACCTTAAGAAATTGTACAGGCAGAAATAAAACCACAAATAAGCATTTTTGCCTAAGTGTACTGCAGCAGAAGGCATGTAATTGATTTGGGCTCAAAATTAATATTAAGGGATTAAACAAATAAGTGTACATATAACTTGGAAATTTATAATTAAATTATTAAAGCAAACAGGCCCATTACAGAATGCTTTAATATTGCTAACACTGCTTATTCAGAGTTATGTAAAATGGTAAAGGCTTAATTTGTTTCAACAAGTAATTCATAAATCCACAGTGATGTCAGCATTACCAAAACTATAGGAGTGATTTCTTATCCTATCAAGGTTAAAAGACTATCTTCACTGATAACATTAGTCATTAATGTATGTGAAATACATTTAAAAAAACAAAACAAAACAAGAATCTTAACTGCACAGTCACAATTACATAAAAGCAATAGTTTAGTAGGAATTGTTTCAGAAGCTTTTGTCATTTATAAAATCCTTTTGTAGTTCAAATATACATATATTAAAAATATTTTTTAAAAAAAATTTTACTTTGGGGAGCCCTGGAAACAATGTTTTGATATTTTATTTCATTTCAGTTATTCTTCCCATGGATTATTTTTACACTTTTTAAATTCAGAGTCAAAGGAACAATTCTAATGACTTTTTTTTGTTTTTATTCTGTTGTTAACAGAGACAATTATAGGTATTACCTAGTGGGATTCTGTTTCTAATATTCAAAAGAACCTTCAATAACTAAGAGACAGAGAATGACAGAGAATATAGATATTGTTTCAGCTCACTAAATCTGAACATTAAATAATCATGAAAGCATTTAAAACCATCAATGGGTTTTCTCATAAAATGTCTCTTTCAAGTGTCTGTTCTTCCCTCCTTCCATTTTACAGAATTCAAGATGGGAAAGCACATGACTTTCTTTTGTTCTGGCCTTCGTTTTTCACTGGCCCCAAGTGTAACTCAGACATCACAGCTATTTTAGCTAAAACAGGAAACTATTCTGTAATGTGAGTAAACTCAGATTGTTAAGCAGCTCTTATTACAAAAATTCCTGCTTTGCTATTTTTCTCAAGGATAGCAAGAGTTGCTAGGATTCCAATTTGGAGGAAAAAAAAAACTATAAGGGGAAATGGAACTAGTCCATCATGTTTTTTAAGTCTGGTGTGGTGAAAAGGAAACAACTTTGATTTGTTGAGTGGATCATTTTTATAAATCTTTTGAATGATTGAAGTCCAAAAACATATATAACACATATATATTCATTTTGATATGTCCTTTTTAGGATATTAGAATTTAAAAATTGAAATAACTGCAAATATGGGGCAAAATGGGTGATTTAAAATATTTCTTCTGAAAGGCTCACCCACCCTCTGCTTTGCCTTTCATCAATTATGGATCCAAAGAGACTGTTGATTTTACTTGGATTATTTATGGCAACCCAGTCTGTTTCTGACTTCTTTTGGTGGAAAAGTGTCTGAGGAACATTTTTATTCAGTTCTTAAAATTGCCATATCATCCATCTCTTTTTTTTCTCTAATGAACACTTTAGTTGTGTCCATACAACATCAGACAGAGCTAAAGTTCAGTATCTCAAAGTGACATAAGACTGACCTTAAAAAGAAAAATAACAATATTCACTAGAGGAAATACTATGTATATATTTACTTACTTATTTGTTTGCTTTGCTTTCTGTAGATGAAATAGGATCACCCTGGGCCTATGTTATGAGCAAGCAAGCTGTCCTAGTTATGCTCTGGTGGGCACCTTGGAGAGTTGCCTTAAGTGGAAGGGAGATATGTGACCTGGCTGCCAGTGAGTTGAAAGAGTTCAAGCAACTTCCAGGGGTACATCCTAGAATGTAATTTATATGCATAGAAAATCCACCTCATTTTTCTTAAAGACCAAAATGTACGCCCTATCCCCTAGCATATTTTGAAGCATTATTTATTATCATAGATGTTGGAAAAGGAAACACTTATTCATACTACCATTTTCCCAGAAGTATATTTTTTCAAGATACCCTGACAGCTTTGCCTAGTCGAACTCTAAAGGATTGCAGGGGTTTTCTTTTTTTTTTTTTTATCACCAACTTGAAAAAATTTTAAATTAGCATCCTAAGTTTTTCCCTTGATATCTGTAATTAATCCCTCAACTTTACTGAAACCAGTTTACCTAAATTAGTCTTCCGTGCTGATAGTCTTCAATGTTTGTGGGGTAGAACAACTAAAATTCCTTTGTTTTCTGATCCATAGAAAATTTTTGAAGTTATTAGTCAAGTATTTGTCTTCTTTGAGTTGTTATATGCATTTTACTACATTTTAAAGTCCAGAGTATCTGTGCTACATTTAATTTTGGAAATTTCATTATTGTTTTGCTCTCAAGAAGTATTATTGAATTATGTACAGATCAGTCAATTATTCATTCTATTATATCCTTGTACTGCAAGTACTGGTCAGTGCATCTTTCTAAAGAAGTAGTTTAATCTTAAATACAATACTTTTATTTTCCTTATTTTCTTTAAATTGGTTAAAAGTTTAAATGTACTCCTTGCCTGTATGTATACACATATTAAATACATTTGCTATTCCTGTACGTATACACATATTAAATACATTTGCTATTCCTGCATTTATTTACCTAATAGCCATTGAAGGTTACCTATGCCACTATTCTAGGCATTAAGAGATATTTGTCTCAATAACTTGAAAAAATTATTTTGTCTATGATAACATCTAATCATTCTTAAAATTTCAGATAATTACCCCTATTGTATCATTGCAAATGATTTATATGTTACCTATTAATCTTATGATCTTATGCTTAATAGATGCTTAAATGGCAAATATTAATTCCTAATAATGCAAATGCTCACTTATAAGTCTATCCACAATGTTTTCCATTAGTGGTATTTGCAGCAGATATGCAAGGTGACATCAGTAACTTTCCACAGGGTCATTTGGGGTGAGAAAGTATGCAAGTCTTACCAAGGAAAATTAACTTGAAGGCAAATTGCCTATTATTTTGTAGCGCAGAAATTGGAAAACCCAGATATGTGGTTCTTTTGTCCATTTGCACATTTTCTATTGGTAATGAGATATATTGGGCTTGGAAAAAAGAATTTGACTTCTTAACATAAAAAAAAGTATCTTAAACCTATGCGATCAAATGTTCTTGAGTCGTTCACTAGAACATGGCAAACCTTGGGTGCGGATGGTTTATCTTCTTACCTGAGGAAATGATTTTTTTAAAGCGATGATTCATAACAATCGCAGATTAAACACTTTTCATACTAGGCATTCCAACATCGTAAAGAGTTAAATCACAATGTAAGTTGTTAGTTATTGTAAATTGTGTCAGTTACTATACTCCAGACAGCATGTCCTCTATTGAAAAGAGTTTTGAAAAGAATAGCTCACTTTTATGGCTACCTAATCGTTCTGCAATATCAAATCCATCTCACAGAAGCTAGAACTCAAGTGAAAAATAAAATGAGACAGAGAAAACTTCAAAAATTGAATTGTGTGATAGCTACTCAAGTGTATGTATATGTCTCTGTGTGTGTGCATTATGTATAGAGAGAAAATTCCTCTTTTGTACTGGGCTGTAACCTCCCATAGAGTCTGAATTTAGCTCTTAACAGGGAAAGAAATAGGAGACAAAAGACACAAGTCTAAAACAACAAACATTCGCATAAACCTCAAAGTTAAGAACTTGCGGACCTGACACTCTTTTACAAAAGTATATGCCTACTATTTAATATTGATTTCAAGTTTCTCTATAGGCTTTTTGAATTCCTACAGGTGTGTATGTGTGTGTGTGTGTGTATGTGTGACCTATATCTCATGGGACAACATGCTAAATTCTCCTAAGAGCTTAATTTACCTATTCTGTATTTTTTCAATCACATAAAAATCAGAGTGGAAATGAACTAATCTTAAGATAATTGATGAGTTAAAATTTGACTGTTGACATAACAAATAATTTTAATTAAATGTATCCAGTAAATACACATCAAAGGCAGAGTGTAAGTACTTGAAAGTTAATGTTATATATGTGCTTGCTAGACTTCAGCGGACTTATTGAAAGTTTTTATAATGGAATACACACACACACACATGCTCTTGCATATTTAGAATAAGCTCCCAAAAGTTAGATTCATTTCTCAATAAAAATGTCTCAACTCACACATACTGAAGTATTAACATCTTTCTCTTTGATATTACTAAATATCTATGTATAGTATAGAAATAATATTGCATTTATTGTTTTGTGAGGCTTAGCACCCTGGAAAAATATTGGAGAAGACCTACATTCTTTCCTGCTTTTAAAATTTGTGAGACCAATTTTATGCCACATGAGATTCAATTTCATAGTCTCAGATGCCCCTGAAATGTTTTAGAGATGCATTCCCTGAACAAGACATATTGTCTGTCCTCACCAGGTGACAGTTTCATGCTCAAATATCAAATATTCTCAGACAAGATAGTAACAACAGTATTTTTTCACACAACTGTAAAATACTTGATTTTCTCACAAGGAATCAATTGTGACGTTTGAGAATCTTTATGGTCAAGCCATATCATTGCACAGTTAGCTGTAGTCCCTCATGTTGGAACTAAATCTCACTTTGTTCCTCGTGCTCTCCGTAGAAACAAAGTTTCTGACAATGATAAACTCTAAATGTATTTATTGAATGAATGAATGACAAATAGCCAGTTACGTGTTTTGCTTATGAACCTCTATTGGCCAATTAACTATAAAAATTAATAACTCAAATTGAAGTTTCTCATTTTTCATATTTTCATTGCATTGAGCTCTGTTGTAATATACTAAATATAATATAGCAGTGCATTAAAGCTGAAAATTTCATGTGTGAAATAAGTATCCTCAATTTCTTTCCTGCTCCCAAACTCATAGACTCCTATCTGTGCTCTCCTGGTCTCCCTCTATCCTTTCTCTTTCTAGCCCAAGTCCAATCTCCTGCTTGTGCACCATATTTCACCCTCCTGCCCTAAGGCAACTTGCTCTACCAGTGATCCTGTTTCCTCCTCTGTGATTGCATTTTCTCCTTCTTTTACCTAAGAATATTTTCGGTATCAAGTATCTCCTAGCTTAAAACAGTGAATCTGAAGTGGTTCACACTTTGCGGCCTGTCCTTCCTTCTTTGCTTTTCATACCTAATAAAGATTCAGACTCCTCCTTCATCAACCCATGTAAGCTATTCATTTGGTTTCATTACTGGCCACTTTGCTGTACATTTTCCAGTTTTCATCTTACTTGACTTTTCAGTGGCATTGATGGGATGACCAATGATATCTTCCTTGTTGGAAACTTGCTCTCAGAAAAAAACATTTGGTTTAGGTTCTTTTCCTAATTTGCTAGGTATCGCTTCTCAAGTTTGGGTAGACTTATCTTTTCATGCACTCCTTAAATACCATTCCTTTCCTTCCTCCAGAGTACAGTGGTCTGTCTTCTCGTGAATACGATCATGAGTCTTTATTTATTCTCATCTGCAAATTCTCTCTGTGAATCCATCCTTACTGACAGCTTCCACTGCCACTGAAAGGAATGTTGACTTTCTGAAAAAAAAAAAATCTAAATTTCAAGCCCAGAATTCCTTCCTGTGACATTTGGGGCAAGGTGGAGTCTTATAGTCCCAGAAGTACCTTTTGGCTTACCCCTTCAGTTTCTAGGAGGTAGCTACTATAGTTCTCCTAATTCTAACTGACTTGACTTAACTCTTTATGTTTTGAAATTTTTTTCATACTCAATTTTCTGTGATTCAAAATAAAAACAAAGCTCTTGATTTAAATTTTAACTCTATCAATATTATGATTTTTAATTCTATTTTATAAATAGCAGTAAAACTTAAGGATTTAATTGAATAAACATGAGCATAGATTATAATAATATAATGTTACATTTATATAATTTTATTATTTTCAAAGGATGTTCTCATATTTAGACAATAAATTCTCATAACCATCATGTAACTTTATTATTATTATTTATTTTATTGTAGGAAACTTAGGCTTCTAGAAGTTTGGAGGCTTGCCAAAGATCACACTAGAAAGTGACAGAACAAGGCTTGAAATATTTAGGAAAAATTAAATATCTTTGCATAAATATTACAAAGTGTTTAATTGTTACCAATCACAAATTAATCAAATCCTGTACCATACCTGAGGATAGTTTTCCTCAAAGATGTTACAAAGAAGGAAGTATTAAGTTTCTTATTTTTACTAGCTTGTCCATTTTTTTGATGGAAGTAATAATTTAGTCCTAAGGCATAAGACAAAGTGGAAGATTAGAGAGGTAAATCAAAGACCATATATCACCTATAACTTGAGTTTTATATTCTAAATAATCAACAGTTAGTGACTGTGTATATGCTTTCTTTTGAATGAGATTCAAAAAAAAAAAAATACATGCTGGACAGTATCTAAAATTGGAAAATAGAGCTTACATTTTTTTTTCTTAAAGGATTCAAAAGCTCCTTCCCCAAGATTCAGAGAAGTTGCCTGTCCCTAGTGGGTTTTGCTCAATTTGCTCATACGGCGATGGCCTTTTGACATTTGCCCTAAGGGCCTTTGCTGATCTTGCCACCCACTCCACAGGTTTAAATAAAGCACGTAGTTTTGCCAGTGTCCTGCCACCAACCAACCAGGAAACGTAATCTCTGAATGAGACAGGAGCCAAGACCCCAGAAGTTCTTCAGAGTTATGCTGGGATGAGACTCCCGGCTAGCAATGAAGGGGCATTAAATTCCTTCCTGGCACCTGCTGAAGCCAATCTCAAGAATGGCAACAGGCTTGTTTTAGGGGTTTTAAACTATCAGTCTGGGATCAGCAGCCTGTTCTGAGAGGCTGGGGATGTCAAATTCCAGCTGTCACAACTTGCTTCTGTGAGAACCTCGTGGCCAGTCAGTCAGAGACGTGGAAGACGAACTTCGTTAAGACCGTGCACCACAACTCTTTTTATAGACAGACCAAACCGAAACCACAAATCTCCCTCTTGAAAACCCCGGCCCTTCTTTCCTAGTTTGGAATACAGGGTCAACACAGGGTTATCTGTAGGTTGGGTGTGAGCACCCAAACAAAATATTTAGCCAACTGCATGACTAGTTTGTGGTTTCAGGTTTTCATTTCAAAATCTTTGCAGCCCATTAATCACTATCATGAAAGAGTCTTCATCAAGAGTTCATGCTCAGTTCACTCACTGGGCTACAGCATCAGTGTTTGTATTTTCAAAGCCCAAAGAGAAAAGCAATAATTGACTAAATTGAATCAGAAACATGCCGTGAATTTGGAACTTCCAAGCAAAGATTTTCCTCTGGACAAGATTTTCATTTATCTACACATGACTCTACAGTAGTTACTTGGGTGATATTAGTTTTCTTAGGGAGGAAAAGGTAAGGTTTCAGCTCCACGTGCGTTTTCCCAGGACCAGAACCATGACTAATGATTTGTTCATCAACAGGAATAATAGCTGAGCTTCAGCAAGTTAGGAATGTTTCACTGGTTAGCTGCAGTGAACCTTTATACTTTATTTAAATAAAGTGTTTATTGGACCTGACAGGTCTCTGATTATACTCCTTAAACAGAATTTCCTAAATTATTATCAAGAGCAGTTAAGTAATAGTTAAAAATAATTGAATTCTTAGTAAGTACAGTGCACTGTTCTGAATCTTTTACTTGTATTAATGCTTTTAATCCTCACAATACTACTATGAGGTGGCTATTTTCATTATGCCCATTTTATTAATGAGAAATATTAGGCCCAGAGAAGTTAAATAACTTGCCCAAGATATCACAGCTAGAAGGTAGAAAAAAAATAGGATTTAACCTTGATGTTGCAATTTAAAATAATAGAAAGCAATAAATGGAATTTATTACTGCTGAACTTATTCAGTCGTTTGGCTTCCCTCTCAAAACTTGTAAGAGCTACTTATATGCTAGGTATGTCTATGCAATAATGTGATGATTGGATTTTCAGTAACATTGCTCTTCCCATTATTATAGTTTAACTTTGTTGTATTGAGTGGTCATTTTCAATAAGTCAATGACAGTGTTGATACTCTTGGTCAGTGTTTTGGATGGAGCGTGAGGTTAGGAGTCAGAAGGCCTGGGTTTTAGATTCATCTCTGCCATAGACAAAGTCTTTGTCCTGCACAAGTCACTTAACCATTCTGATCCTGTTTCCTTTCTCTCTCTCTCTTATGGTCCTAAGGCTTCTCCTGTTCTGCCCATTTAATGGAACTGCTTAGACATCAGAGACAAGAAATGTGTTAAAGGATTGTGTCCATAAAAATATCATATGGATGTAAGCTGTTATTATTTATTGATGAAATAAATACCCACTCATCTTAAAGCCATGAGTGACTTTGACAAAAACTAATAGCTATTTACTTATAAAGCCAGCAATTCTGTCAGATGTTACAAAACTTAATTTTGATAAAGTACAACTTATCCATATTTTTCTTTAGTGCTTTTGGTGTTGTATCTAAAAACTCATTATCAAAAGCAAAGTCATCTAGATTTTATCCTATGATTTCTTCTGGAAGCTTTATAGTTTTGCATTTTACATTTAAGTCTACAGTGCAGTTTGAGTTAATTTTTGTGAAAGATATAAACCTTTATGTCTAGATTCTTTTTTTTTGCATATGGATATCCAATTATTAGTATAATTTGTTGAAGAGACAATTAATGCCTTAGCTCCTTTGTCAAAGATCAGTTAACTATATTAGTGTAGGTCCGTTTCTGGGCCCTCAATCCTGTTTCATTGATCTATGTCTATTCTTTAATCAGTCAGTCAATCAACACTGCACTATCTAGATTCCTGCAGCTTTATGGTGTCTTAAAATTGGTGCTGTGAGCTCTCCAATTTTGTTCTTCTCCAGAACCCTGTTGGCTATGCTAGGTCTTTTACATTTTCATATAAATTTTAGAATAAGGTTGTTGGTATCTACAAAATAGCTAGCTGGAATTTTGTTCAGGATTATATTGAATCTATAGAACAAGTTACAAAGAATTAATATTTTAACAATATCGAGTCTTTCAATATATGAACATAAAATACCTCTTCATTTATTCAGGTCTTTTTTCATTTCTTTCATCAGTTTTGTAGTTTTTGCATATAGATTCAGTACATACTTTGTTAGATACCTAAGTACTTTATAAAATACTAATTTTATTTGCTGATACTATTGTAAATGTCATTTTTCCCCCTAAATTTCAAATTCTAATTTTTCATTGCTAGTATAGAGGAAAGCAAGTGACTTTTATATATTTACCTGTATCTTGCAACCTTGCTATATACTTCATTATTAATTCAAAAATTTTTCTTTTTTATCAATTCTTTCAGACTTTCTACATACAAATGTATGTCATCATATATAATTCTTTGTATACATTATTGGATTTGATTTGTTAATATTTTATTGAGGAATTTTGCATCTATGTTCATGCAAGATATTAGTTTGTAACTTTCCTTTCTTATGAAGTTTTCATGATAGTATTTAAATGTATCAGAGAACTAGTTGCAGTATAAATCAGGATGCTAAATCCAGTCAGCAAAGCTAATTTATGGGTGCAGTCAATAGCACATTTTAGGCAGTTTTTTTTCTCAATTGCTGATCCATATTAATGTTACATCTATTTGGCATCCTCATCTCACTAGAAATAGCCCAGAACCTAAAGTTTAAAAGGTCTTTGATGGCCTACAATATATATCTATTAATGAAAATACAGAGGAGATCACCATCAGATCTTATTTACTTCTATTTGATATAAAATATTAATAATCTTGGTAACATGACCTTTAAGTCCATAGACTAGAAAACACAAATAATTTGATTGAGGCTGGAGGAACACCAAAAGAAATCTTACTTACAGAAGTGAGAAGTTATAGCTGCCAATTTTGGAGCACTGGCCACATGAACGGCAGTCCCAGGAACACTGGTATAGGTATAAGTTCAAAGACTTTTCACATCTCATCAGACAATAGAACTACTACTGTGTTATAAGTATACACATTAATTGCTTTCACACTGATGTCACTAAGTCCTCAAGAAAAGCTGGAACTGCATCTCTGATGTTTTCATTCTGCATACGTATCCATTTTAGATGTGATACTTGATGTGGTTCAGAAAAACTGCCGTAAAAATAGATAAAGGAACAAATTGTTGTGTAATACAATTTTATTTATCTTCAAAATACCAAGGCAGAGCACCATCTTCTCTGTATTTTTGGATACAGCATTTCTTCTGAGCTTTTTCTTTCTAAGAAAGCAAACTGGAATTAAGGATATAGGACTGAGCAGTGACAGGCCAGGTAAACAGTACCTTTCAGACTCCACTCACACAGGACCAAGTCATCTAAGTCAAGTTTTTGAGACCATATTTGGCACTTGGTGTCTTCACTTCTTTCCCTCTAATTTTCTGCTCAGTCAACAGTGGTCTGGGTTTCACCTCCTACTACTTAAGTAAACTTACTCTCACTGTTGATTCCAAAGTACACTCTCCCATCATTCTATCACTTGAACTTTGGGGTATTGGACATTATTGACCAATGTCTTTCTTTAATGCCCTTTTTCCTTGGTTTCTTGGACATTAGACTGTCCTGGTTTTTATCATATACCTCTGGCCAAATCCTCTTGGTCATCTTCACAATCTCTTCTTCTTCCCCTAATTCATAGATATATAAATCACTCTTCCTTAAAATTTTATGCTGCCCAAACTAAATTTTATCATTTTCCTTGTGACTCATTCTTCTAAAAATATTCCCTACTGTATTTATTTTATACTGCTGTTGTAATGATTTACCACAAGCTTTGTGGCTTAATACAACGCATGCTTATTGTTTTATGATTCTGGAGAGTAGAAGTCTGAAATTGGTCTCAAAATCAAGGTGTTGGCAGAACTATGCTCCTTCCCAATGCTCTAGGGGAAAATCTGTTTCCTTTCCTTTTCCAGCTTCTAGAGACCACTGAAGTTCCTTGGTTCATGCCCTTTATTCCAACATGTAGCATCTTCAAATATCTCTTTGATTTTTACCTCCTTTTCTTGCCTTACCCTTTCATGTTAAAGTACTCTTATGATTACATTGGGCCTATCAGAATAATCCAGAATAATCTCCTTGTTTTAGGGCCAGTTTATTAGCAACCTTAATTCCATGAACAGCTTCATTCCACCTTACCATATTATATAACATGTCATAAGTTCCAGGAATTGGGACCAAGACATATTTGGAGAAGGCCATTATTCTGTTTACCACACCAACTTGTGTGCATGGCAAACCCACAAGCCAAAAGCCTGGAGGTTTTCCTAGACTCCAGCTCTTTCTCAAATCTGAACACAGTATGTTGCCAAGACTTGTCAGTGCTACACTCTGATTTTTCGTAAATCATCCTCTCCTCCACACAATCTCTGATTCCTTCTCAAACATAGAAGTTCATGTTTTTAGCACTCCTTAGTCAGGTAACCGAGGTACCCTCCTAATCATTCTCCCTGTGGTCAGTCTTACACCATCCTTGCTCCCATAATCCTAACATCCCTGCATATTGAAACATCTGCCTTATACTCTACAGGCAGATAGATACATAGATATGAATATGGATAGAGATATGTAGTTTAAGATTCAGAGTTGACTATTTTATTTTCATTAAAAGCTTCTTTCAGTGGGTCTCTACAGCTCAGACTGTGACAGTCAAATATCTGAGACTGCCACTCAAGGCATTCAGGCCTGGCTCCTGCAAACCTATTCATGCTCACCCCCAACACACTCTCTGCTACAGCATATTCAACTCAGCTCCTGATTAGGTGATGCTACTTCTTGCTTTATTTTCTTTTGTACTTTCTATATCTTCTCTGTCTTTCCTCCTCTGTCATCTTTCTTCTAGCTAGCCACACTCATCCTTCAAGACTCTGCACAAACAAATCTTTCTTCAGGACTCGCTTGCCCTGCCTGGGTGGAGAGTTAGTCTTTATCTGTGCTCACAGAGTACTGCATTTCTGTCAGTGCTCTTCCTGTGTTATAATCTGGTTTACTTGTCTGTCTCCTCATGACCTTCTTGAAAACAGGAACTTTGACCTTTGTTTGGTACCATCAGACCTACAGAGTGATTGGTAGAAAATAGATACACAGAAACTGCTTAATGAATGAATGAGTCCTGGGGATATTGATCTATTCTAGGAGCTAAAGGAATATTTCATCTTGAGCTTGGTGAGAACAGTACTGGTGTTAATCTATTCTTCAAGGCTTTCCCCAGGTAGAAGCAGAAATTCTAATCCTTGACATCCTAAGAACTGTGCCAGCATTTAGATTCTTCCTCTAAGAGGAGGCCAGGAAAACGTTTCTTCTAGCTCTTGTTTAGAGCCACAGACCATGAAGTAGGCTTATGAAAGGCAGCAAGGATGCATGCACCAGATAAATGTTACAGGAGTTGAAATGACGTTTCCCTCTTGTCTCAATTCTTAATTGGCTGCTCATGGTCGCTGGGATGTTTATATGGCCTCAAGGCTGGCTCCATTCTGCTGCCATCTGTCTTAGTTATAAGTACACTACAAATTCCATATGGCTGCTTAATTCCAATGACCCTAGAACATTCTCATATTCCACAGGGCCACTTGAGACAAATGACTTACCTAATTTGTTTGGGTTTGGAATAACTAGGAAATGAAATTAGTAGTACCCCAAATTTCTCAAAATGCTTTTCCTTTAATAGAGGAGGATACTATGGGCAGCTGGCCTCACTGCTACATCTTCTCACATGTTTATCTACTCTCTAAATGGAGAGGACATGTTTGCTCTTAAAGGAATGGAAAGAAGGTTACATTTTTATTTGTAGTCAAGAAAACTAACAGTATCCACTGGATTCATGTTCAACTTACTATTTCTTTCATAGTATAGATCATTATTCTTTTTAAATGATGATGACGATAGCTATTTTACCTTGCCTGTGTACCTCATGATCAGAAATTACATATGCATTTATTCAATCAAAGATTTTTATTCAGTGCAAAGATTTCTCAGTTAATTACCTGAATTGTTCGTTCATGAGAACCCTTTGAACCTTCATTTTCCTTACTCTTTTATCTGTTTCATAACTGCCCTGCAGAGTCCTAATCCTTGATTTATGCAACCATCTGCCTCACCAATTATAACTAAACTGGAGAATTTATGAAACTATGCAACTTGGCCTCAGTACACATTTACTGTGTCCCAGGCCTGATGGGACCTCAGTCTATTACCAATTCCTTTCTTGTCCTTCAAAAGCTTCTATCCTAGTGCCTCAACAAAAATTCTGAAGCCTTACCATTCTTTTCATGACCCAAACTCTTCCTTTCCTCTCCCACACCCCTACTCAACTTCCCACTTATTACAGCTACAGACTACTCAATGGTTATTCTAATCTAGGAGGATTAGTTATTCCATGAAGGCTAATCCTTCCAACTGTGGTCTCCAATACACTTCTCGTCTTCTCAGGGGGCCTTGCTTTATCGGTTGCCTACTCTGTTTTGAATCATGACCCATTCATTGTTACTAGATTCTTCTCTTCATCAATAAAACATTCAGGTCATCATATCCTCTGTATATAAACCATAAAACAAAGACCCAGTACTAATACTGTCTCTAGATTATACGAAGATCTTACATTCTTTTGTCATCAAAAGTTCTTGAATTCCTTCTCTATACTTGCTATCTTCACCTCCTCCCTCTTTTCCTTCCCCCATCTCCACCTTTGTTAACTGTCTTACGTGATGCACTCTTATCTGTCATGGAACTTCATGTTCTCTTTATACCTCTGTCATTTATGTGGGCTCCTTTTCTCTGTCCCTTAAACTATCAGTATTTCTAAGATGTTGCAAACTGACCTCAGTTAATTAGGCAATTCATGATCCTAAGTTTTTTTTTTTTTGGTAGGCAATGGTAGTCACTCTAAGGGTTTAAGTTGGTAAGAGTTAGCTACTTCTCTAGATTTGCTACTAGATTATAACGAAAGCAAATTACAGACCAAATTCTGCACAGGGACTACAGATGCTTATTCAACAAATGTTCACTAGAAAAGCAGACATTAAATGAGTCTTTACGATTGATTTAATCTTTGATTTTTATACTGAAATCCCTCTGCATCTTTTAGTTTCATTAGTTATCATCATGATTTGAGTTATGTTATATGTGTATGGATGGGCTGGGTAAATAAGTGTGTGTGACTCCTTCTGTGTTTATGTTGGCATGTCATGAAACAGGTGGAAAAATTCAGTTACAAAATCTCAAATACATTTCCACATTCATCTGTGCTAACTGGGGAGAGAGAGAGAGAGAACATGCAACTCAAAAAATACTTCTTTTTATATTCATGACCCATCAGGTACCTATTATATTTTTACTCTGTAAATTCTCCTTCTTTTGGCTAATTTCTATGTGTTTCTAAATCTTCACTTTTTTCTAGGTGGCCTTTTCTCTCCACCCACTCTTCCCTAGTCCTGATTGGGTGCTCTCTTTATGTGCTCTCCTTGCCCTACCTTTTATTATGTTACAACCTAATTTCCATTCTGACTGAAGCCACCATGAACTTTATGAGTCAAAGATAGTGTCTTTTTTCTCTGAATCCTTAAGGCTAAACATAATAACCTCTGAGAAGGTTATTCTAATATAGAATATGTTATACCATATGTTAATATTGCTATGAAATGTAAGCTAAAAGGAGTTTAATGACTCTTGGAATTTACCCCTTTCAAGCCCTAATTCCTGTGCTAAGGATCGAAATGATTCTATTTCAATATTTTTCAGCAAAATTTACTTTGGTGACAACAACTCTAAGTGACAGTCACCACATGATGGTCATGTGAGGGCACAACTATAGTTTCCATGTTGAAATTATCATAATAAAATTGGTCAAGGCCCTCACAAAATACTTTTTACCTATTTTAGAGTTTGGAAAGTAAGATGAAATCTCCAGTTGCATTTTAGGAAGACTTTTGCATTTTGGTTGCACACATAGATAACAGAATTTACATTTGGAACTCTGGTCTTTTAGAAACATCATGGTCAGAGAGATGGTATGTGGGCTTCCATGAGCTGACTGCAGCTCCCTGTGGATATCAAATGGTGGGTAGACTGCAGTTTCTGCATTTGACACACAGAGAGCTTTCATCACTTAAATAATTATGGACAGGAATGTGAAAAAGAAGCTAAAGAGGAACTCATGACACTGAGGTTTTGGAAAAATGTTATGCTGGTGAAACATTAGCAGCCTGGCCTAGTTTGGGATTTTAACTATTTGTTGCTTCCATTCCTCTGGTTTTGCTGGTTCTACTCGTGATTTTTTATCTTCAGAAGTGGCTATAACTATCACTGTTAGGTTTTCCGTGGTCTCATAATATTCAAAATCAACATTAAAGGTATCATCTTGATTCTGAGAAACATAACCAGTTTAAACTTATGAATAGCTATAATAGTTACTTTTTAGGTAGGCATTTTTTAACTTTATGGTTTACTGTGATAATAATGATCACATTCTTGCCTTCTTTCCAGGTAAAACAATGAACATACCAAAGGCATTTGATAAATTATTTATAATATCCTCCATAGGCAAGAAAGCAACAAGAAAAATGGGCTCCATTTCTTAGAAAAGCAAACAAGTCATGGTGATGTTTTATGACTTACTCGTGGCACATGCCCTACAGATCAGTAACAACCAAGGAAGCAAAGTGGCAGCCACATAACTACTTGCAGATTCTCGAACATACCAAACCCAATGGCAGGCATGGTAATAAATCACTGAGTTAAGAACATTCTTTCTAAAAATATTCCCAAGTGAAATATTCCCCAGATACAGTTGGTTTTTTTTTTTTTTTTTTTTCACAAAAAGAAATAGGTATGAAGTATAAAGTTTTACCTCAGGCAACGGTTTTATTCATTTTAATGCATTCTTCAAATTATTTATTTACATACTTATTCATTTAAATAGATAAATGAATGCACACAGTATTTACATGCACACAGTAAAACAAATCATTAAGTACAAGGAGTATACATGGAAAATACAGTTTCATCTCACCCCTTCCCTGGCTCCCACTTCTCTCCACAGAGTCAACTAGTTACGGGTTCTTGACTGATGGTTAAGACTTGTGTTTGTATGTTTATACATACATTTTTCCTTGTTTAAGAGACTTAAATATGTTCTAGTCTCAATTTAAAATTTTTAACCTCTAAAAGAAGGCTGATATTAAAATAATATCTATTCTCTTTTCAAGGAAAACCACAAACTCAGAGCCATTATCAGTGCTAACCAGTTATCTATCTTTAAAAAGAAACACATTTGTTTCAGTCAAAGCCAGCTGTACTTGTAAGGAACACATAAATATTTAAAGAAACAGCAAAAGCTGCAAAGTAAAAAGAGTGATATTGGCTGAACTGAACTCTCACAGTACATCTTATGTACAATATTAGATGCCTCTTTTAGAGTCATTCTGGAAAGGTTCTTATAGAGGTCTGTTGAGGAAGTAAACTTTAATGCTTAGGTTTGGAAATACTGAATGTCCTCGACTGCATATTAAAAAGGAAGTTGTTGTAAGAGTATTACGACATTATTGTCAAGACAGAATAAAGTGAAATAGAAAAATTCATTTTTCACTTCAGGAAGTCCTCGGTTTACTTGACTTTATTTTGTTTTCATATCTAATGTGAATCCACAGGCAAAATAGAGGATCTGGAGAAATTAAGGAAGAGGGTATTATGTTTGCTTTTATCATCTTCTAATTCTGAATATATGGGGTCAAGTATTTACTCAGTGGAAATATTGCATTTTGGAAGCTAGAGAGCTTAGAAAACTCTTGTAAAAGAGTGGTGAATTAATTGGGAATATCTTCTATATTTAATCACAAGGATAAATGGATCTTAGTAAAATTTTAGTTCTGTGGTCAGGATTTGGTCATGATGGTTGACTAAGTATTCAGTTAGATTATTTGGGGTAGGTTTTCTTTGGTTAATTTTATATACTAAATTATGCAAAATTATGAACATTAATTTGGTTTTGGTATGATTTGTAAATCTATTTTCCTAAAATTGTAATTACCCAATTATAATTTATATTAAAATTTAGTAAGTAATATTTTCCCATTATTTATAATGCTTTCTTTCCCATATGTCAAATACTCTGACATATGCTAGATTCTTATAATGAATATTCTTTTGTGACCCATTGATATGTATGTGTGATATAATTATGAAATTTTAATTACTTTGTCTCATAACGAGTTGTAATATATGCCAAAGAGATAGTATAGGTTCCTTTACAATTCCTCTACAATCCATTTATGTAATATGTACTTGTGATAGTATTGTAGCATTTAACTATTTTGTGGTGGAGATATATCTCATTGTTGCTTCATTTTAAAATATTTTGAAAATATAATTTGATAATCTTTTATAGTTCCAGATGAATCTTAAATTAATTTTGTTTTTCTTCAGGAAAAATCAGTTGATTTTATTTTGTTATTGTATTAACTGTATGCATTAAATTTGGAAAAACGAATAACATGTATAATTTACTCATCAAGAAAACATTTGAAATCACTGTTTAAGACAGTTTTTTTAAAGTTACAGTTCTTTTCTAAGAAATATTAATAATAGGAAATTGTTTTGTTTGATACAATACCGAGCGAAAAAAGAAAAAAAATATGGTTCGTTGAAATCATGTTACCTTATATGATTATTTTATTTTAATTTAACTTTCCATTTTACATTTTACAGTTAAATCTGTGATCCATTTTGTGTTAACTTATGTAATAGATGTGAGACTTAAGTTTATTTTTTTCCAGTGGATGTCCAATTCCTCCAGCATCATTTGCTGCAAAGACTTTTCTCTGTTTAATTGCCTTTTTACCTTTTTTTCAAAAATCAGTAAGGAATATTTGTGTGGGTCAATTTGTGGGTCTCTGTTCTGCTCCATGATTTATGTCTATCCCTCATCTAACACCACACAGTTTTGATTACTGTAGCTGTGAAATTAGTATCATAATCAGGTAAACTGATTCCTCCTATTTTATTCCTCTTTTTCAAAATTGTTTTAGCTATTCTAGTTCCTTTGCTTTTCCATAAATTTTAGAATAATTTTGTCCGGATCTTAAAAAATTATTTTGGGATTGTGTTAAATCTGTATTTTAATTTGTGGAAAATTGATATCATTATTATGTTGAGTCTTCCATTTACTTAGTCCTTTTTGATTTCTTTCATCAACATTTTGTAGTTTTCACCATGCAAATCCTGTGCTTGTTATGTTAGATTTAGGCCTAAGTATTAAATTTTTTGAGCTATTGTAAAAAGTATTGTATTTTTAATTTTCATTTCCACATGATTGTTGTTAGAATATTAAACTATGATTGATTTCTGCATGGTGATCTTACATACTCTGACCTTACTGAACTCACTTATTAGTTCTAGGAGGTTTATGTAGATTCCTTGTTTTATTCCATGTAGATAATTGTTATGGACTGAAAGTGTACACTCAATATTCATATGTTGAAATCTAATCCCCAATGGTATTTGGAGGTGGGACTTTTGGGAGATAATTAGGTCATGAGGGTGGAGCCCTCATGAATAAGATTACTGTCTTTATAAGAAGAGACCAAAGAGCTAGCTTGCTTTCTTTCTGCCTTGTGAGGATACAGCAAGTAGAGAATATTTCACTCTTTTTTGTTTTTGGCTGAGTAATATTCCAGAGTGTGTGTGTGTGTGTGTGTGTGTGTGTATGAGTGTGTCTGTAGCTATATCACATCTTCTTAAACCAGTCATCTGTTGATGGGCACTTGGGTTGTTTCCATGTCTTGGCTTTTGTAAATAGTGCTGCTATGAACGTTGGGGTGCATATATCTTTTCAAATTAGTGTTTTCAGTTTTTTCTGGATATGTACCCAGGAGTGGAATTACTGGATCATATAGCCATTTGCAGCAACATAGATAGGCCTAGAGAATATCATACTAAGTGAAGTAAGTCAGACAGAGAAAGACAAATGTATAATATCACTAAAAAATAATACAAATCAGTCGATATACAAAACAAACAGACTCACAGACATAGAAAACTAATTTATGGTTATCAAAGGGGAAAGGGGGGAGGGATAAATTAGGAGTATGGGATTAACAGATACAAACTACTATACATAAAATAGATGAACAATAAGGTTCTACTCTATAGCACAGATAACTATATTCAATATCTTGTAATAACCTATAATGGGGAGAATAATCTGAAATATATATATATATAAAACTGAACCACTTTGCTGTACACCTGAAACTAACACAATATTGTAAATCAAGTGTATTTCAAAAAACAAGAAGTAGACATTCTGCAACCCAGAGGACGCAACTCACCAGAACCTGACCATGCTGTCACCCTGATCTCAGACTTCCAGCTTCTAGAACTGTGAGAAATAAATTTCTGCTGTTTATATGCTACCTGGTCTATGATACTTTGTTGTAGCAGCCCTAAATGGCTAAGACAATAATAATGTTATCTGTAAATATGTACAGTTTTACTTCTTCCTCTTTGATCTGTATGTTGTTTATTTCCTTTTCTTGCCTTTTTAGCTAACTAGAACTTGCAGTACTATGTTGAATAAGAGTGGTTAAGAATGGGTATCTATCTTTGCCTTGTTCTCAGTCTTAGGGTAAAAATACAGTATTTTACCAATAAGCATAATATGAATTGTAGAGGTTATATACATGATCTTTATCAAGTTGAGGAAGTTTCCTTCTATTCTTAAGTTGCTGAGAGTTCTTTTTCATGAATGTGTTTTTAATTTTGTTAATTTTTTTTTTTACATAAGTTAATATTATCTTGTGATTTTTCTTCTTTTGCCTGATAATATGGATGAGTACATTGATTGATTTTTGAATACTGAACCAGTCTTGTAACTCTGGAATAAAAAAAACAGTCATGGTGTAAATCTTTTTATATATTGCTAAATTATATTTGGTAATATTTTATTACGGATTTTTGGTCTATATTAATGAGAAATATATATATATATATTTTACTGTCTTTGTCTCATTTTGATATCAGGGAAATGAATTGAATTTTCATTATAAAATGAAATTGGAAAGTGTTCCCTCCTCTTTTATTTTCTAGAAGAGATTGTGCAGAATTGATGTTAATTTTTCTTCAAATCTTTGGTAGCATTCCCCAGTGAAACAATCTGGGCCTAGAGAATTCTTTTTGGAAAATTTTCATCATAAATTAAATTTTGGGTGAGTTGTGGTAGATTGTGTTTATAAGGACTGTTCCATTTCATCTAAGCTTTAAAATGTATGTGTGTAGAATTATTCATAATATTCCTTATTATCATTTTGGTGTGTACAGGGTCTGTTTCACTCCTGCTATTGGTGATTTGTGTCTTTTCCCTTTTTTCTATGTTAGTCTTATGAGAGTTTGTTAATTTTATTGATTTATCCAAAGAATTAGCTCTTCATTCATTGGGTTTATTATCTTTCTCTTCTTAATTTCATTGATTTCTGCTCTTATATTTGCTTTCCTCCACTTGTTTGGGTTTATTTTGCTAATCTTTTTTAAGTTCTTGAGTTAGGCTCTTAGATTATTGAATTGAGATTTTTCCTCTTTTCTATTGTATTCAGTTAGTGCTATAAATTCAGCTCTCAGCATTGTTTTAGCTACCTCTTTGACTCAAGGAATATTTAGAAGTGTGTTTAGTTTCCAAGTGTTTAGATACGTTCTTATTATCTTCTTGTCAATGATTTCTAATTTGATTCCAGAGAATCAAATGCTCAGAGAATTTGAGAATACGCTATGTATGATTTTTAATTCTTTTAAATTTGTTCTTTCATGACCCAGTATATGTATTTCATGGTCACTTGGAAAAGAAATGTGTGTTCTGCTACTATTCGGTACAGTGTTCTAGAAATGTTGATTACATTATGCTAGTTGATGGTGGTGGTGAGTTTTTGCATACCGTTGTTGATTTTTCTATCAATTGTTGACAGAGAAAAGTTGAAGTCTCCAAATATAATTGTGCATTTGTCAATTTTTTCCTTCAGTTCTATTGGTTTTGCTTCATATATTTTGCAGTTCTGGTTTCTGGTGCATACATGTTTAGAATTGTTATGTCTTGTTGGTGGATTGACATCTGTTTTATTAAATAATGTCCTCCCTGCCTCTGGTAATTTTCTGTGCTCTGAAGTCTGCTTTATCTAATATTAATATAGCTACTCCTTCTTTCTTTTGATTAATGTTTACATAATAGATCTTTTCCCTTTCTTTTAACTTCAACTTGCCTATATTATATTTTAAGTAAGTTCCTTTTATATAGTATATGTTTAAGCTATGTTTTTAAATGTCTTGTTATTTATGTATTTTGATCATTTACATTTAATGTAATTATTGATATGTTAGGCCTTAAATATGTTTTTTTATTTTTTGTTTTCTATTTGTTTCCTTTGTTTTTTATTTCTCTGTTTTCTTTTGCTTTATTTCTCTGCTTTCCTGTAGGTTATCAGAACACATTTTTGAACTTTATTTTGATTTATCTATATTGTTTTCTTAGTGAAAACATTTAAGTGGTCTCTCTGTGTATAATGTTATATACAAATAACATGGTCTACTGGTTTTGTCATTTCCCCAGTTTAAGTGAGGTATACAAATTATCCCTGCTTTTGTGTTCCTTTTCTCTACCTAGTTATAATATGATTGTCTTAAATATTTCTTCTTTTGTCTTCATAATATATGTCTTAAATATTACATATATTTAGAACTACATCAGGTGGTACTCTAATTTCTGCTTCAATTGTTAAACATAATTTAGAAAATTTATGAAGAGAAGCCTTCATTTATCCATAATTTTGCTTACCATGTGATTTCTTCCTGATGTCCCAAGGACTCTTCTTTTACCATTTCTGTTTAGAGAACTTACCTTAGTCATTCTTTTAGTTTAGATTTGTTGGAAACAAATTCTTAATATTCCCTTAACTGAAAATGTCTTTTTTTCCCCCTTATTCTTGAAGGATATGTTCAATGGATATAAGATTATAAGTTGAAGTTCTTTTCTTTCAGCACTTGGAAAGTGGTTGTGCCACTTACCTCTAACTTCTATGGTTTCTGATGAGAAATCTGCTGTTATTGAATTGGTTTTCTCTGTTAGGTAAGGTATTGTTTTCTTTTTCTGCCTTTTTTTCTTTGTCTTTGCCTTTCAGAAGTATAAGTATGTTATAGTATAGATTTCTTTTGGTTTATTCTATTTGAGGTTTCTTCAGTTTCTGGAATTTGTAAGTTTATATATTTAACCAAATTTGGTATGTCTTTTACCTCACTGTCCAGTTTCCAATGACATAAATGTTAATTTTTTTTAATAGTCCCACAGTATTCCAAGGTTCTGCTTCTATATTTTTCAACCTATTTTCTCTCTGTTGTTCAGATTGGGTGATTTCTACTGTTTTACCTTTCAGTTCACTGATTCTTTCCTCTCTTCCCTCCATCCTTCTGTTGAGAGCATCAGTTAAGTAATTTAATTTTGGTTATTATATTTTTTCAGCTCTAAAATTTCTATTTTGTTTTTATTTATAACTTCTTTTTCTTTTCTGAGACATTCCATTTTTTTCATTTATTTCAAGTGTATTTGTAATTACTATTAAAACATCTTTATGATGGCTACTTAAAATCATTGTAAGGTAATTCTTACACCACTGTCACCTTGGTGTGGGCATCTATTGACAGTCTTGATTCAGTTTTAGATGTTCCTGGTTCTTGGTATGATGTGTGATTATTTCTCTTGAAACTTGAAACTTTATGGCACTATGATAATAGACCCTGGATCTTATATAAACCTTCTATTTTAGCTAGTTTTGTCTGGCATGACTCCATCAGTAGAAGAAGGGGATCTCTGCTTTGTTACTACCAGGTGGGGGCAGAAGTTCAGGTTCTGCCAGTAGGAGTAGAAGTTCAGGTTCCCCATTCAGCCTTTGCTGATATTAAGTGGAAGGGGCTTTTCCTTCTGTGAAGTGGGAGTGAGATTTCTGGCTCCCCACCAGGCCTCTATTGATACACCCTGGCTTAAAGGGGTAGAAATGCCTCATTACTCCCCATGTAGCCACCGGCTACATCACTGGTTGGGGGGGGTGGGGTCGTACCCCTTACCTGGCAGTGGTGAAAGTCCTGGGCTGAGTGGTCACGAAAGTCCTGATTCTTCTGGATTTCCTCCTACACTGCCCAAGCAGAGAGAGGGAGGGCTGGCTTATTAATACTGAGTGGGAGTGAAAGTCCAGATGCTCCCATGATACCTACTAACACCATTCACTGGGGGACAGATGATCTTGTTAATGCCAAATGGGATGAAAATTCTGGCTCCCTACTTGGCCTTCTCTGACACCACCTTAGTGGTCAAGGGGAGGTAGATTGGGTCACCTCATTGCAGCCTGGAAAGCATGGAAATCTAGGCTGACCATTCAGCCTTTGTTGACATGGATGGGGATGGGGCCACATTTTATTTCCATGTGGTGTTAGGTTGGAGTAGAGTGGCTATTGTGCAAAATTTTTTATGTTGCCTCTTTTCCTGTCCTTTGGCTGAGAGAACAGTTTTTGTTGGAATTTATTTATTTTTTATTTATTCATCCATCCTGAACCTATTGGTGTTTCTGGGTTGTAGGCTTCTTTAGCTCCAAGTCTGATACATATGAGGTACATATGAGGCAAAAAAGAAAACGCAGGGAACTCACCACCTCCCCTGTCCTAGATGGTCTGCAATCTCTGCTTCACCTTCCAGAGTCTTATGTTTGTTTTATATATTATGTCCAGGATGTTTAGTTGTACTTAGCAAGAGAAATAGGAAAGTATATCTATTTCATCTTCCCAGAAGCAGATGTCTGAAAATTTTTAAGACTTTTGAAGTCCATAAAGTATAACATTTTAATATATATATATATTTATACTTAGGTGAAAGCTAAATGCATATTTTAGTAGTGTAGCAATCCAGTATTACTTAAGATAACAAATCTGTCACAATTACTTAATCACCAATAAAGTAATCACAGATCTTATTCAGAAATGTCCGATTTTAACTTGGAAATGAGCTAACGAAATATTGACATCAGGTCCACCATAGAAAGTGTCCAAAGGCTGGAAAGTCTGCTGATTAAAGAATCTCATGGGGGTATCATTTATCTTTCTCCATTTCTCTGTTTTCTTAAAATTACACTAACATTCCTATCCTGGTCCAATGTGATTTCATTTGGGAGGAGTACAACTGCAAAGATAAAAACCCCAGAGTTTTAAATTTGTTAACGTGTTTTACATTATTTTCCTTTTAATCTTTTTTTTTTCTGTGTCCTACTTGGGCTGGTGTAAGAGCAAAGACTTGCTCAACGTTGCTTAGATTAAGCCCCCAGTTTGATGAAACAGTAAGTTGGTAAAAAAGCAGCAGCTTGTTTGAGATATAAAGGGTGAGCACAGTGCCTGTGAAGGCCTTTCTCCTTTTTAGCATATGGAGGTGGGCTTGTGACCCGTGGGGGTGTGTACATTGGGGCTGGGGGAGCCAGTGGAAAGCACTGCCTGTGAATGTTTGCGTCTGGAAGATCTTTCTCTCTGCTTGGAAGTCAGTACTCAACCATGAGCCTGTGCAGATGGCCACTGAAAGGGCCACACCTTAAGTCTGTTCAGATAGTTCCATGTCATCAGCAGTGGAACAACATTATTATGTCATTCCCTGCCGATTTTTCCACCTACTTCCATTTACTTACTAAAGAATACACTCTTATTTCATAGTAATAGTAATAAACTATCCCATCCTTAACCAGATGAAAGAAAGTGTTTCAATAATTCCTGTAGGAAAAAAATTCGTAGTTCAAGATAAATTCAGTCTTGGTAAGCTTAGATGGATCAGAATATGAAATATTAAAGAGGCATGCGAGCGCGCACACACACACACACACACACACACTTCAGTCTGTCACATCACATATACTCAATAACATCCCATAAGCAACCTTCCAAATATTTTTCAGAGGCATCCTCCTAGAAATTGGTAACCATTGCCTGTGCTAATTTTCCTTCTTGCTCAAAGCATCAAATGTTTATTTAAATTACAGCCACTTTGGAATGCACAGGAGATTTTCAAAACAGTGAGCTCTTAAAGTTCTTTTCCATATGCTCAGTATGCTTTTAGGAATCATCAATATTTAAATTTTCCCCATTGAGAAATCAGTTCCAGTGGAGGTAAACATAGGAAATTATTTCTGTTCCTTTATCTTATATTGTTGTTGCTCTGCTAAGAACTGCAATAGAAAACAGAGAACAAAACACAATATTTATATATTTGATGCAAGTCATTACTTTAAGCTATGTTGACATCTAACTAGTATGTCCTAGTTTCCAGCCATGTAAGATCACCAGATATTACTTTTGAGTGAAGTTTACTTTCAGAAGTGCCACAAGAGAGGGAGAACATGTAATTTGGATTTTGTTTTAGATGTTGTAAGATAATTCCATACATACTTCAGAAAAGCCACATGTGAAAGATATATCTATTAAGATAGAAATTTGTAAATAAGGATTAATAACTTTTTAAAAACTATGCATATTAAAGAGATGAGGGAAAAAGGACTAATTGTAAACAACTTTTTTTCCTTTCTCCAAACTATAATTCTGAGAAAGGAACACTATGCCAGATTAATGGGGCATTGAATGTGAGAATTCAATGCCTCTCTTTTAAGAGTGATGTCCTGAGCATCAGGACTCAGCATAAGCATGACGTCACCCTCTAGCAGTCTTCATTCAGGTTAGATTTCATGCACTGTTTCAGCTTTGCGATGATCACTGGAGTCAGGCACTTAGATTTCTCTGTTATGTGGATACTGATATTGCTGGACTATCACCTGATTAGAGAAATTGGTATCTGTTTTTTTCAGCAGGCATTCTGGAAAACAGAGCACATGATCAATGATGGAGATTGTTGTTATGGTACATAACTAAGCTGAATTGCTGTTACTGTTTGTTTCTTTATACAAGTTATAAGATGTTAACATTCAACTTAAAAAATATTACTCCTGGAAAGAAAGATGGAAATATGCTCTCCTTATACATAAAGATGACAGATGCCTTGCCCACCAGAGGTTCAGATTCAGTTCACGTTTAGCTTGTGTCTTGTCAGGAAAAGGCAGGCAGAGATGAAAGGCCTAAATTAACCCCAAAAAGCCAGCCCAGTTATGTAGCACATTGCAGCAAGTTTATGTTTATATGCCTTTAAATAATTTCTCAGTCTGTAAAATTTAGCAATATGTTAATAATTCAACATCAGGCAATTTGTAACTTTTGGAATATAATAAAAATAGTTTAGTAATGTAATCATATAGGACTTTCCATTTTCAAAAGTGCTTTTATATGTATAATCTCATTTGTTCCTTACAATAGCATACTATAGAGACCGGGGAAATGTCATTTTCCTCATTTTTCAAAGGAAACTAATGTTCACAGTGTTGATTGACACAAACAAGAAAACACAGAATCAGTCTGGTAACCAGGCTTTCTGATTCCTCCTGGTCTAGTGTTCTAATCAACAGATTAATTCCCATCAATTCCAAAATAAAATTGTTTAAAGCTGAGTTCCCTAGAAGCAGAATCCAAAAAATTATTTTGCAGATAACTTACTGAGGGAGTATTCTCAGGACAGTCTTCTAGGGTGGTGAGGAAAGCAGGGTAGAGCAGGGAGAGAAGCCAGGGAAAGATGGGGTCTCAGGAGAAGGCTAGCCTCAGCCTGATCCTGCAGGCAGCTTTGGCGTGTGAATTGTACCTATGGTTTCCCGCTGAAAGGTGAGAGCTGTTGTACTGCTTTCTCCCCGTCAGTCATTCATTAGCTGTGGACACCCGTGAGGGTGGGATGGCGTGGGATGGGGGCAGCTCTCTTGGGCAGAGTCATGGGTGATGACTCCCAAAGTAAACTAAGGACCACGCTCTGAAGAGGGGTGACAGGAGAGCAGCAGATGGGGGGGGCACCAGACCACTAAAAATACCCAATAGAATCTGCTACAGATAACTAATTATAATTATTCTTTGAGAATTGTTTCATTTTTCAATTTGTTTTGTGAATAATTTGAAAAATGTATCAAGGTAGAGAGAAAAGCATAATGAACTCCTATGTACTTATACCCGCATCAGTAATAATCAACACGTGACCAATAATATTTCCTCTGTGAACGTTGTTTTGAAATACAGTGCAGTGCCTGTTACTCTCTGTGTTCAGGACACCAACATACACAGCATAGTTTAAATAATTATTTTGATTGAAATAGTTCCTTGTTGTTGAGGAACTATTTAGTCTACTACATTGAGACTAGGATTTATGATATACATGTTTCAGTCTTTCTTCTGCAAAGTTAGGGAACTGGACAGATTACCCCCTATGATCCTTTGTAGCTTAAACACTTGATAGTTTCCTAACCAAAGGTAGCATAGAATAAATCGCTTATATTCTCAAATGCATTCAGAAGTTTTCCACTAGTTCTCTGATGACTGTTGAACCCAAGACAGACTCCCAAGTACAGCTTGTACACAGTGGCCTTCTTCAGATCATCATAGCATTCAGATCATGCCCCAGTTGGGCATGCCAATTGGAGCCCTAGGGCAGGGGATCTTAGCAGATTCCTGTTGTTCATAGGATGAACTCCACACTCTTAGGTGAGATGCAAGGGTCTACACAATCCTGCCGCCACATCTCTTTCCTGCTTCACCATCCTCAAGTCTCCCACATCTATGCTGTGTTCCTGGCACTCCTACTCCTAAGTCACCATGCCCTTTGGTGTGACTCTGGGCCTTTTAACTTTCTATTCCTCTGCCTAGACTCTGAGTCTCCACATTGCTGTGTGAAAAAATTAGTAATAGTACAGAATATCGTCTACCCTCAGAAATATTTTTCAGCCTCCATTATTTCCTCTTTTCACACTTTCTTTTTCCTTCTTTCCCTCTTCTCTCCACTCTCACCCCATCTCTTCCTAGGCAAAGAGTGATTTCTTTGTCCCCAATTAATAATCTACATTCCTAGAAGTATCTAGGACAGTGCCTTGGTGCCTTGTTTACATTTGCATGAATTGGGAACCTAGAAAATGGTGCCCAACAAATTACTGTTAAAAATGAACAGATGAATGTAGCTCCCTCCTTTGATTCCCTTGACGTTTTTAACATATATTTACATTTTTTTTGGTGATTATCTGCTTCCATGCCTGCCTTACCTACTGTGATGATTAATTTTACGTTTCAACTTCACTGGCTAAGGGATGTCAGATAGCTGGTAAACTATCTATTTCCGGGTATGTCTGTGAGGATGTTTACAGAAGAAGAAGATCACCCTCACCAATGTGGGTGGGCATCATCCAGTCCCGTGAGTGCCCCACTAGAACAAAAAGGCGAAGGGAAGACAGATTCCCTCTCTCTCTCTTTGAGTTGGGACATCCATCTTCAGTCCTCAGACACTGGAGCTCCTGGTTCTCAGGCCTTTGAGCTCAGGCTGAATTATACCTCCAGCTTTCCTGGTTCTTCAGCTTACACATGGCATATTGACAAAGAAACTAATATCTCGGACTCAACAATCACATGAGCCAAGTCTCATAATAAATCTTCTCATATATCTGCATGCAGTTGATCCCTGAATAAGGCCGGGGTTAGGGGTACCGACCTGCACAGTGGAAAATGCACGTATAACTTTACACATGGCCCTCTGTATACACGGTTCTGCATCCACAGATTGAACCAACCGCAGATCATGTAGTACTGAAGTATGGATTTATTTTTAAAAGTTTGCATACAAGTGGACCTGCGCAATTCAGACAGTGTTGTTCAAGGATCACCTGTATACCCCATTGGTTCTGTTTCTCTGAAGAATCCTGACTAATATACCTATTGTCTTAATTTGCATTTTTCCAGAACAGACCCTGTGTTAAGGATTCTAGAACACGTAGCTTATTTGTGTCATGATATTAGGAAACATGAATAGGGGAGTGGAGAAACAAGATAGGAAAGGAAAAACCAACACCGTGGGCAATTAGAACTTCAACCTGATGGGGATCTCTGGAATCTGTAGAACATGGACTTCAGTGCTATCCCATCTGCAGAGATTGGTTTAGGACTGTTTCTGAGAAACGTTAATTTCCAGCATTTTGGCCTACTGCACATGGGCAGAGCAGGATTTGATGGCCAGAGAGAACCCTCTGATAAAGAGATTCAAGTGCTGGCTTTTGGAAGTTAGTCAGGCATGGAGGAAAATAGTAGCACCAAGGGCATCGGGTGTGGCACCGAGGGCATTTATTTTACATACAGATTGTGGGAGTTGCTGGATTTTAATCAAGGTCAGTTTTGCTTTTACCCTATCCCATCAAGCTAATGATAGTGTAGAGGACCAAAATAAATGCTATAAAATGAATGAATAAATTGATAAGTGAGTGGTATGACGAATGGCTCCACTAAGTTGTAGTCATGCTAAATCCGACCAGGCTCAGGGTCCTGCGAGGAAACCTCAGACCAGCACAACAACCCTGTCCTGGAATGTGATTTACTCTCCGATACTGACAGATTTTAAGACCCTCAAGCTGAGTTCTTTACAACACATGCATACCACTGCAATGCCACCCCTGCTATATGTGGTAATTCTACTCTCCAATTGTGGCTTGTTAGCTGAAACCGTAAAACATAGTCATAAAAGGCCTTGATATGGGTAACCTAACACATTCCAAATTTTTTCCAAGCCCATTTTCCATTAAGTTGCCAATGTGTGGTTATTTCAAGTGGAATACAATCCATATGGCTCATTTACATTTACCTCTCTGAATATTGCTTTATAAAAACAAGTTAATATCCTGAGGTACATTTTCAAAGATGTTTTAATTTGAATATATTTCTCTTTGCCTTGGAGATAACTTGACCCAGAAAAACGAAGTTGATTTTTGTGGGTTTTGAGTATCAAAAGGTTTTAGGATTGAGTTAGGTATGCACTTAACACAACCCAGATTTTGCCATCATTGCTGTATAAGGCAATGGGGAGTTTTTATCATAGTTAACATATTTGGAAAATGAGTGTGATTATAATGATTTGGTGTTAAAAAATTTTTGACTAGGAAAAAATGCGTTACAGCAAATCTTCCACAGTGAATGAAAGATATGTGACTCTGGTTTCTCTGAGATATTTGGTATAAAATGATTTTTTAGCATATTCTGAAGATATTAAGAAAAAAACAACAAAACTCTCCATGGACCTTGAAAAAGCAGATAGCAAAATATCTGCTTTTTCAGAAGGTAAATAAACTTACCTTCGATTTTATTTGTCTTATGTTGGATTTTACGAACATATATATCTTCATAAACATACATAATGTGTGTATGTGCATGCTCACATACACACACATACATATACACAGGGGAGAAACTTGTATTTTCTTTTACTTGTGAATATAATATTGTTGCTATAGCTTAAGATATATTGGTATCACGTATTGTAAAGTTGATAGGCTTGGTAACATCATAGGTAACCTCTTTTATTTGCCTGAAATCTGTGAGAGTTTAAGATTTTATGTTAAAATTTGTTTCTCACCACTTTGTTATGAAAAATTTCAAATATACAGAAAAGTTCAAATAAATTTACAGTGAATGCCCATACGCCCATCACCTAGATCATATTATTAACATTTTACTATACTTGATTTATCACATGTCTACACGTCTCTATCCTTTCCATCAATCTTCAATTTTTGTATGATTCATTTCAACAAAAATTACAGATCTCAGTACTTCTTAAATACTTCAGCATAATAGATTTCATCATACATTACCTTTGAACAAAACCATGTTTTGGAAGATAAATAATGAAAATAATTTTAATACTGTTGCATTTTATTACCTTTCATAGTTTGCAAAATCTCAAAAACAATTTTATGAAACTCATAAGAAAGATTTTATGTTCCCATTTGAAGAAAAAGAAAATAACAGAAAAGAATTTGTCATAGTTTGTAAAACTAATATGTAATAGTTCCTATAGATCACAAAGGTAGGTCTTGTGTCTCCCAATCTGATCTATTGCCAAATATATTATAAGGCTGAGGTATTTGTGCTAAAGCTATATGGGCAGTGTTGTTTAAATATATAGATATTCTTTGCTTCAACCATCAAACATAATTTAGAAAACTCAAAAGGAGGAGGGAAGTCTATAATATTTATCTATATTTTTCACTATTTCTTCAAGATTTCTTAAGGTTTTTTCCTTTATTGTTTATTTCTTTTTCAAGAACTTCCATTAGCTGTTCTTTTAATGCAGGTTTTCTGGTGACAGATTCTCTTAGTGTTCCTTCATGTGAGAATTTCTTGATTTCCCCTTAATTCCTGAAGGATATTTTGCTAGATGTGGAATTCTGGGTTGACAGTTCTTTCAACACTTGAAATGTAGTGTCACTTCCTTCTGGCCTCTGTTGTTTCTGGTTAGAAACCTGCTGTCATCCTAATTACTTTTCTACTTCTACTTTTCAAGATTTTTTTTTTTTGCATTTTTAGTTTTCAGAAGTTTGATTATGTTATTTGGCATGGCTTTTCTTGAGTTTATCCCGTTTATGGTTTGCCAAGCTTCTTGAATTTGCAGATTTATGTCTTTTACAAAATTTGGGAAATTTTTAGTCATCTCTTCAAATATTTTTTTCAATCCCACACCTTTTCTTCTCTCCTCCTGGGGCTCTAATGCCATGGATATTACGTCTTTTGTTTTAGTCTTATGAGTCCCTGAGGCTCTACTTACCTTTTCCAGTCTATTTTTCTGTTTGTTGTTCAAATTGGATAAATTCTATTGTTCTACTATCAAGTTCATTGATTTTTCTTCTGTCCCCTCTATTCTACTGTTGAGCCCATCTTTTTTTTTTTTTAATTTCAGGATTTTCTTTCTAAAATTTCAATTTGATTCTTTTTTATATTTTCTTTGCATTTTTTTTTTTTTTTGGCTGAGAATTTCTTTTTTTTTTTAAATTTTATTTACTTATTTTATTTTTGGCTGTGTTGGGTCTTTGTTTCTGTGCGAGGGCTTTCTCTAGTTGCGGCGAGCGGGGGCCACTCCTCATCGCGGTGCGCGGGCCTCTCACTATCGCGGCCTCTCTTGTTGCAGAGCACAGGCTCCAGATGCGCAGGCTCAGTAATTGTGGCTCATGGGCCTAGTTGCTCCGCGGCATGTGGAATCTTCCCAGACCAGGGCCCGAACCCGTGTCCCCTGCATTGGCAGGCAGACTCTCAACCACTGTGCCACCAGGGAAGCCCTGGCTGAGAGTTTCTATTTCATTTGTTTCAAGTGTTTCCTTGATTGCTCATGGAAGCATATTTATGATGACTGCTTTAAAATCTTTGCTAGTTAATTCTAATGTTTGTATTATCTTGGTTTTGTTATATGTTCATTATCTTTTCTCATTCAAGCTGATATTTTCCTGGTCTTGAAATATTGAGTGGTTTTTAAAATTGTATCATGGCTACGAGATTCTGGATTTTATTAAATATCTCACATTACACTGGAGGGAAAGAGTATACTGCCTTGTTACTTTCAAGGGAGTGGTAATTGATTTCCCTGCCTTGGTCTCTGTTGGTACCCCAGTGGGGGAGGATGCCTCATTACAGCTGAGCTTTGATGAGAGTTCAGGCTCCCCACTAGGTTTCCAATAACACCACCTTGATTGCAAAGGGAAGGAGTTCCTAGTTATTATACCCCATATAGCCTTCACTAACTCTGTGGTCAGGAGGAGACCTTATTCCTGCTGGAAGGTGAGGAAAGTTCCTGCTTCCTACTTGGCCTCCTCTGACACTATCCTGTAGGGAGAGAAAGTGGTGCCTTGTTACTTCTGGATGGAGGTTGAAGGATCCCCTCATGGTCTTTACTGACACTGCCAGTGGGGAATCCTCATTATTCCCTAGTGGAAATCAAAATCCCACCTTCTCACTTCTGTCTCCTCTGGTATTATACCTCTGACATAATCTTGGTGGGAGGGAGGTATGACTTGTTACAGTCAGGGCAAGGGTGGAAGTCTAATCTCCCCATTTGGCCTTCGCTGACATGGAAATACAGCCACTTCTGTGTGTGTGTGTTATTTTGCTGGAGTAGAGCAGTTGCTGTCTAAAAGTTTTCTATCTTACTAGAATGCCCTTTTCCTGGTCCTATGGTTACAGAGAGCAAGCTTTCCTGAGGCTTTTTTGTCTGAGCCATTGGTTGGCATTTCCATGTTGCTTGCTTCCTCAGTGCCCACTCTCTCTATAATAGAAAGCCCGGGGAATATACCACTGGGTCTTTTCTTGGGTCTTGGGGATCCTAGCTAGTCTGCCTTCAGAGTGCTCTTATGTTTGTCTCATTTACAGTGTCTATGGTGTTTAGCTATACTTAGCAGGAAAGATGAGAAGTGTGCCTACCATGCTTTACTGTAACTCAAGTTTGTTTTAATAGAAGCATAGAAAGAAAAAAGTAAAAATATCATTTAATGAGACCATACAGATTATATCTATTAATATTAATCAAATAAAATGGTTACAAAAACAGATGGAAGAGAAAATATAAATAATAATTAGAAATCTACTGTGCTTGATGTCTAGTCCCTTTTAACAAAAGTAACCATTATGAACAGATTTTGTTTTAATACATATATATGTCAAGAAAAATGACATAAACAGAATATGTTGATATAAAACCAAATATAAATATTGCTTTCTAGTATTTTTTTAGAAGGAGGGATAATGTTATACTCAGAGATCTATGTCTTTCCTATACTCAGTGTATCTTAGGAATCAAGACGTGAATACACTGATTTCTTTAGCAGCTATATGGATTCCATTACAGAGCTGCACCTTTGTTTATCCCATCCTCTAAAATCTCTTGGGCTTTTTTGGTCATAAATAATGTCAACTATTGAAATAACATAATTTTGTTGTCATATCTATAATATAATTTAGTAGCAGTGGATTTTGTTGGTCAAAGAGCACATACACTTTTGATAGATATTTCCTAAAAAGTTCTCCCAGTTTACACTTCCACTAATAGTATATGAAAGTGCCTCTCCCACAACTTCAACAATTGTCAGTATCACTAAACATCTATTTTTAAATGATTATGTATGTATCTAATGGCTGAAAATCATACATTATTGTCAATTTCACTTGCATTTAATTATGAACAAGTTTGCAACTTTTTTCACTGTTTTCCCACTTGTAGCTCTTCATCTGTAAACTACCTATTGGACCATTTTTAAACTGAGCTCTTCATCTTATTTATTCTCAGGAACTCTTTTTCACAAGAAGAGATTGTCTTTTCTTTCGATTTTATCATGACGTTTTTGCTGAATAGAATGTTAACTTTTTTCTTCCTAGTCAAATTCGAAAACCTCATACTTCATGGCTTTTGGGTTTTGTGATTTTCCTCAAATGTCTCTTGAGATTTTGATTGAAATTGTATTAAATCTTTAGGTCAATTTGCAGAGATGACATCTTACAGTATTGAATTTTGAACATTATGTATCTTTGCATTTTTTAAGTCTTATTTCTTTCCTCTCTATAATATGTTGTAGTTTTTAGTGTAGAGATGTGCACATCTTCCCTTAGATTTATTCCTAGGAACAAGATTTTTATGGTACTGTAAATGTTATCATTTTTTAAATGTAATTTTTTTGATAACTTTTTGCTGGCACATAGAAATAGAATTGAATTTTGCTTGATGGTCTTGTACTCAGCATCTTACTGAATTCACTTATTGATCTGTGTGTTCTGTTTTTATGGTTTTCAAGTTTTCTGTGTGTAAAAACATACCAAGTGGAAACAATAATTATCTTATTTCTTCTTCAATCTTCATATCTTTTATTTATTTTATTTTATTTTTATTGCAATGGCAAACCTCCCTCCAAAGGGATCCTTGTCCTTTTCCTGATTCCACAGAGAATGTGTTCAGTAACTTACCAGTAAGCATAATGTATGCTGTAGTGTTTTTCACTTGTAGACATTCTTTATCAGGTAAAGGAAGGTCCCTTTTATTCTTACTTGGCTATGAGTTTTTATCGTGAATGGATATTGTCTTTTGTCAAATTCCACTTCCACATTTCTGAAAAAAAATTATGTTTTTCCTTCTTTGTGTGTGTTAATGTGGCAGATTACGTTGATTTATTTTCATATGTCAAACCATCTTTGCTTACATGGAATAATAATCATTCTTACTGGTAATTTTTTTTTTATGTTTGGGTTTCATGGTCATATCAACTTCACAATATGAATTGGGAAGTGTTTCTTCATTTTCCATGCAGAATGTATGGAAGCTTTCATCCTTGAAGCCAACTAGACCTGGAATTGTCTTTTTAGAACAGATTTAGATAACGGACTTAATTCTTTAATATGTATGTGTCCATTCATATTTTCTATTTTTCTTTTATTAGCTATGGTAAATTTTATGTTTCAAGGAATTTATCCATTTCACCTAAATTTTCATATGGATTTCTGTAAAGTTGTTCATAATATTCCATTGTGGGCTTTTGTGTGTGTGTGTGTGTGTGTGTAGTCAACAGGATCTCTAGTGATGTTCTTTTTTTTTTTAATAGAGAGGGTATTTTGTCTGTTAATGCAGTCTTGATAGATGTCACAGATAGGACTATCACTGCATTGTAAAGTAAGCTTTCCTTTGTGATTCTTGTCTTTAGCCGGGTGAACCTGAATAAGCTTCCTAAAAATAATCAAATATTAAGATAACCATTTCATAATGGGAGTCTCTTTTACAGGTTATAATTGAATTTTGATAAAATCTATTATTTGTTGGATAACATGATATTATAAAATAGATGTGACCACTTGAAATAAATGCCTATTTAATCAGTTTTTCTTTCTGATTTGACAATTGTTTTGCTTCCACAAAAATACATAGAAAATGCTATATTCACATATTGAGTAACTTCATAGAAAATTAAATTTTTTCTTTGGTTTTTTAATGAAATTTATTATTAAAACTTTGATAAAGCTTCAAAATAGATTTGAATGTAGAAAATATCAACCTTGCGTAATTTCTACTTATTGTCCATTCTTCTTTTTAAAAGTAGTTTCTTTCATCCTTCTGACCATTAAGCCATGACAGATGTATCTTCCTATGACGTTACAGAGCTATAGTATTTATTATAAAGACACCTTATAATAAGCCACTTAGGAAAGGCCCAAGAAGACTTCTGCAACCAAATTCCTAATCAGTCAAGTTATTATTTAAAAGTTGCTTTATTGTTTGTATTTTGCTGGATTCTAGTGAGAAAAAAAGAATTGTTGGTTGTTTTACTTGCTTCCAATGGCCTATATTATTATTATTTTTAATATCAGCTATATTCCCTGCACTGCACAATATATCCTTTTAGCTTTTTTATTTTATACATAGTATAAAATAATGGCCCATGTTATTTTACTGACAGAAAAACCTTATATGTAAAACAGCTAGAATATAATACAGAATATAATAAAGAGGAAGTTTTGTTAGAGTGTGGGATGGGATAGAATCTTGAAAAAAGATACTAGACCCTTTTAAAATCATTTAAGAAATGCCATGACCACATCTGTGCCTACATGATACCAGAATAATCTATTGAAATACAAAAAAAAAAAAAAAATTATCCATACTTGCTTGGTACAAACTGACAGCATATTAACAAAAATGATGTTTAAAATCAATATTTTCCTTAAAATGTTGGTCGAAAAAGTTATGTCTAAACAGATGTTGCTAACAGCTGGTTAAAAACTGAAGGAAATGATTGGGCAAATAATGAGTTAATCATTTTGTGTACATTAGTCTAGATAATAGTCTGGATGATTTTTGTTTTGTTTTACTAAACTGAGTGATTTTTGTGGACCTAAGTAAGCATGCTCTCAAAGGCTCTTTCAGGAACTACTGCAATTCATTTTTTATCCTAGAGAAGAGTCAGGATGATTAGGAGAGTACTCAACAATGAAGGTTAATACCAGATTACCAAAACAAATGAGGAGTCTATATACAGAGTCCAGTGGTAGCATGGAACCTGAAAGATAGATACAGATACTTCCCTCAGATTTAGAAATATATAACCTTTTAAACTAAATGCAGAGTTTATGAGGTCTCTATCTTGAACTCACTTCTCATTTAAATTTTTCTTGATCTGTGGATAGAAGATAAATAAGGGCTACGTTTAGTAGAACTGACATAAACAAGATTCTTTTGTCATGTCACATGATAAAGAATGATTACAGCTCCAATATGGGTACATAATCTCCAGAGCAATATTACATAGAAACTTCATAAAAACACTCTATTTCTAAAACACACTATTTCTATCCTGTGAAATTGAGATGATGACATAACCTTTATGAAAAATAGTAGCCTTACCTACCATAGTTTCAAAGTAAATTTGGGGCAATAACTATTTGAGGAATATAAACTGTCCTACATTTTGAGGTTAGGGTTTAAAAAAAAAAACGTGAAACACAAGATCTGTTAGCAGGATATGGACATCTTTAACCTACATATTTTTGGTGCAAGTATATAATAGTACAATTACTTTGGAAATCTGTCTGGCAGTTTCTCATAAAGTTTAACACACCCTACCATTCAACAATTTCACTCCTAAGTATATACTCAAATGAAATTAATACATAGCACACACACACGTACACATACATGCAGACAATGTGTACAGAAGTGCTTGTAGAAGTTTCATTCATAATAGCCTCGAACAGAAAGCAACTCAAATATCTATCAACAAGAGAATTGATAAACAAATTGTAGCATATTCATACAATGGAATATTATATACCCATAAAGAACATACTACTTATATACACAATGACACATATTAAGATAAAAAAATACTATGCTAGATGAAGAAGCCTGGAACAAAAGAGAATATACTGTATGATGCCATTCTTATGAAGTTTCAGATCAGCAAAATTAATCAATGGTGGTTGAAATTCAGAGTGGTTGCCAATGGATTAACTTGAAAGAACATGAAATAATTACTCTGGTGATGTAAATTTATATCTTGAGCTGGTTGATGGTAATAAGCAGTGTGTTCTGGTACATGCTTTAACAAGTGGCTCTCTGAAGGAAAAAGAAAGTCCTACTTTGCAGCACAAATTTCTGAGTTGTAAATACTCTCGCTATGGTCAGTTTCAAATTACCAATATGACATTCCTCAAGCAAAACCAGGAAGGGATGTACACAGCAGCTCTTGTGAGCCAGTACAAGTGGGCCTTCGTACATCACTGGTACAAGGTGTACACATTTAAAAAAATTCATCAAACTGCACACCAAAGATTTGTTACTGTGTTTAAATTATATCTCAAAATTCTAAAAAAAACTTGAAAAAAGAAAAAAACATGGAAAGTTCCTCTAACCCCTTTTAGTAACCTGAAATCCAACAGTGAAAGGTCACTCACTAACAGTGACATTTCTAAGACACATTCATGAAGCATCTAGCTTTGCTACATTATGTTTAGTGAGTTATCAAGATGAGTAAGCCTTGGTACTTATCCCCCAGTGAGCCTAAGGTGCAATTAGAGAAGTTAAACAAACACACTGAATAGTTGCAACATACAGTAAGAAGTGTAAATACAAAATACATATATACGTGCATACATACATCCATACCAAATGCCTGGTAATAAAACACATCTGATAGAAAAGGAAAAGAGGTGTCTTCACAGTATGTTCCCTCCAATTTCTTGCTAATTTAACTGAAACCTTATTCCCAAGTTAGCCTGGGTGAAAGCAGTACATTTTTCTAGCTCTCTGGTGATGTTCCATGACGTATATTCTTGTACCTCCATGTACCCATGATTTTTATTTATCATTCTGTACTTCTTCTTAAAGTACCTGCTCTTAGGGCACATACTGTATTCACTGAGGACTTTCCATCTGCTTACAGTGGCCTTCTGTACCTCAAATCCTGTCATCACAGGAAGTTATTTCAGCATCTATGAGGATGCCAGTCCAACTTGGGATTCACTTAATCCCTGTGACCTTCACCTTTGTTCTACCTTAGCCATCCTCTTTTAAGTGTATACAGCAGCATTTTTAGCTGAAACTTCTATAACTTTGAACTCAAATGTCCAACTTCCTGATCTCAAACTTCTATTTTCCAACTTTTTCCACACCTTATTTCTCACACCTGTTTAAAGTATCTTAGATTTCAAAAGCATTTCCAGCCCTTGCCCTTGACACTTAACACTTTCACTGGAGTTAATAGTTCTATGTCAGGTTTTCCTCTCCTCCTACTTCTTCTCTCTGGCTCCCAAGGTTGATTATTTAATTCTCTAGTTATTTGGCACTGGAAATAGACAAAGGTTTTGATAAATATTAGTTGAATGAATAATGAAAGTCCTTGATATTCATTGCCAGAAATAAGCACCCAGTGATTCTTGCTGACACGTGGTTTTAAGAAGAAACCATGACAAATTTAATTAATTGTGAGATAAAATTACACTTTAACACTTTAAATATACCTTTTCAGGAAAATTACAACATGCCTGTATGTTACTCGGCTGAGTTATGACAATGTATTAACCTTACATAATATTCTTTAAAACTGGTGGCCTTTCTGTGTTCTAAATATTTGCAAGTTATAATTAGAAGTGTCTTTAAAATTTCCAAACTGAATTTGTATGTATTGATACCAAGTGTTACCTGGCTTTAAGTTGTCCATACTTGATCAAGCTCCAGAAATCTTCTGTTAACCATTCAGGAAAGGTGGATATTTAAATATTAATGAACAATAGCAATGCCACTTATGGGGGTGGTGCCTTGCTGACAGTTTTGTACTCCTTTTCTTGTTTTTCTTAAAGGACCCAGTGCTGTAACATTATAGATTCATAATTTAAATTCTAACGTATGAATTGTCTATCCTGCCCCTAAAGTGATACATAGACTTAAAGTGCATTTCTGAGATTATTCTCAGTAATTTGGACATAACTATTAGAGCTATTTCACATTCCACAAGTGTTTCAATATCATTTACTTTCAAACTGAGTTACTGTATTTGAAAGATATGAAGCTACAGTGCAGGACACCCTATGCCAAACAACTAGCAAGACAGGAACACAACCCCACCCATTAGCAGAGAGGCTGCCTAAGATCATAATAAGGTCACAGACACCCGAAAACACACCACCAGACGTGGACCTGCCCAACAGAAAGACAAGATCCAGCCTCATCGACCAGAACACAGGCACTAGTTCCCTCCACCAGGAAGCCTATACAACCCACTGAAGCAAACTTAGCCACTGGGGGCAGACACCAACAACAACAGGAACTACAAACCTACAGCCTGTGAAAAGAAGACCCCAAACACAGTAAGTTAAGCAAAATGAGAAGACACAGAAACACAGAGCAGTTGAAGGAGCAAGGCAAAAACCCACCAGACCTAACAAATGAAGAGGAAGTAGGCAGTCTACCTGTAAAAGAATTCAGAATAATGATAGTAAAGATGATCCAAAATCTTGGAAATAGAATGGAGAACATACAAGAAACGTTTAACAAGGACCTAGAAGAACTAAAGAGCAAACAAACAATGATGAACAACACAATAAATGAAATTTAAAACTCTCTAGAAGGAATCAATATCAGAATAACTGAGGCAGAAGAACGGATAAGTGACCTGGAAGATAAAATAGTGGAAATAACTACTGCAGAGCAGAATAAAGAAAAAAGAATGAAAAAAATTGAGGACAGTCTCAGAGACTTCTGGGACAACATTAAACGCACCAACATTTGAATTATAGGGGTCCCAGAAGAAGAAGAGGAAAAAAAAGGGACTGAGAAAATATTTGAAGAGATTGTAGTTGAAAACTTCCCTAATAAGGGAAAGGAAATAGTTAATCAAGTCCAGGAAACACAGAGAGTCCCATACAGGATAAATCCAAGGAGAAACACGCCAAGACACATATTAAACTATCAAAAATTAAATACAAAGAACAAGTATTAAAAGCAGCAAGGGAAAAACAACAAGTAACACATAAGGGAATCCCCATAAGGTTAACAGCTGATCTTTCAGCAGAAACTCTGCAAGCCAGAAGGGAATGGCAGGATATATTTAAAGTGATGAAAGAGAAAAACCTACAACCAAGATTACTGTACCCAGCAAGGATCTCATTCAGATTTGACAGAGAAATTAAAAGCTTAACAGACAAGCAAAAGCTAAGACAATTCAGCACCACCAAACCAGCTTTACAACAAATGCTAAAGGAAATTCTCTAGGCAGGAAACACAAGAGAAGGAAAAGACCTACAATAACAAACCCAAAATAATTAAGAAAATGGTAATAGGAATATACATATCGATAATTACCTTAAATGTAAATGGATTAAATGTTCCAACCGAAAGACATAGACTGGCTGAATGGATACAAAAACAAGACCCGTATATATCCTGTCTAGAAGAGACCCACTTCAGACCTAGGGACACATACAGACTGAAAGTGAGGGGATGGAAAAAGATATTCCATTCAAATAGAAATCAAAAGAAAGCTGGAGTAGCAATTCTCATATCAGACAAAATAGACTTTAAAACAAAGACTATTACAAGAGACAAAGAAGGACACTACATAATGATCAAGGGATCAATCCAAGAAGAAGATATAACATTTGTAAATATTTATGCACCCAACATAGGAGCACCTCAGTACATAAGGCAAATACTAACAGCCATAAAAGGGGAAATTGACAGTAACACAATCATAGTAGGGGACTTTAACACCCCACTTTCACTAATGGACAGATCATCCAAACTGAAAATAAATACGGAAACACAAGCTTTAAATGATGCATTAAACAAGATGGACTTAATTGATAATTATAGGACATTCCTTCCAAAAACAACAGAATACACATTCTTCTCAAGTGCTCATGGAACATTCTCCAGGATAGATCATATCTTGGGTCACAAATCAAGCCTTGGTAAATTTAAGAAAATTGAAATCGTATCAAGTATCTTTTCCAACCACAGCGCTATGAGACTAGATATCAGTTACAGGATAAAATCTGTAAGAAATACAAACACATGGAGGATAAACAACACACTACTTAATAACTAAGAGATCACTGAAGAAATCAAAGAGGAAATCAAAAAATACCTAGAAACAAATGACAATGAAAACACAACAACCCAAAACCTATGGGATGCAGCAAAAGCAGTTCTAAGAGGGAAGTTTATAGCTATACAAGCCTACCTTAAGAAACAAGAAACATCTCAAATAAACAACCTAACCTTACACCTAAAGCAATTAGAGAAAGAAGAACAAAAAAACCCCAAAGTTAGCAGAAGGAAAGAAATCATAAAGATCAGATCAGAAATAAATGAAAAAGAAATGAAAGAAACGATAGCAAAGATCAATAAAACTAAAAGGTGGTTCTTTGAGAAGATAAACAAAATTGATAAACCATTAGCCAGACTTATCAAGAAAAAAGGGAGAAGACTCAAATCAATAGAATTAGAAATGAAAAAGAAGAAGTAACAGCTGACACTGCAGAAATACAAAGAATCATGAGAGATTACTACAAGCAACTATATGCCAATAAAATGGACAACCTGGAAGAAATGGACAAATTCTTAGAAATGCACAACCTTTCAAGACTGAACCAGGAAGAAATAGAAAATATGAACAGACCAATCACAAGCACAGAAATTGAAACTGTGATTAAAAATCTTCCGACAAACAAAAGCCCAGGACCAGATGGCTTCACAGGCAAATTCTATCAAACATTTAAAGAAGAGCTAACACCTATCCTTCTCAAACTCTTCCAAAATATAGCAGAGGGAGGAACACTCCCAAACTCATTCTACAAGGCCACCATCACTCTGATACCAAAAGCAGGCAAAGAAGTCACAAAGAAAGAAAACTACAGGCCAATATCACTGATGAACATAGATGCCAAAATCCTCAACAAAATACTAGCAAACAGAATCCAACAGCACATTAAAAGGATCATACACCATGATCAAGTGGGGTTTATCCCAGGAATGCAAGGATTCTTCAATATACTCAAATCAATCAATGTGATACACCATATTAACAAATTGAAGGAGAAAAACCATATGATCATCTCAATAGATGCAGAGAAAGCTTTCGACAAAATTCAACACCCATTTATGATAAAAACCCTCCAGAAATTAGGAATACAGGGAACTTTCCTCAACATAATAAAGGCCATATATGACAAACCCACAGGCAACATCGTCCTCAATGGTGAAAAATTGAAATCATTTCCACTAAGATCAGGAACAAAGCAAGGTTGCCCACTCTCACTACTATTATTCAACATGGTTTTGCAAGTTTTAGCCACAGCAATCAGAGAAGAAAAAGAAATAAAAGGAATCCAAATCAGAAAAGAAGAAGTAAAGCTGTCACTGTTTGCAGATGACATGATACTATACATAGAGAATCCTAAAGATGCTACCAGAAAACTACTAGAGCTAATCAATGAACTTGGTAAAGTAGCAGGATACAAAATTAATGCACAGAAATCTCTTGCATTCCTGTACACTAATGGTGAAAAATTGAAAGAGAAATTAAGGAAACACTCCCATTTACCATGGCAACAAAAAGAATAAAATATCTAGGAATAAACAAAGCTAAGGAGACAAAAGCCTTGTATGCAGAAAATTATAAGACACTGATGAAAGAAATTAAAAATGATACAAATAGATGGAGAGATATACCATGTTCTTGGATTGGAAGATTCAACATTGTGAAAATGACTCTACTACCCAAAGCAATCTACAGATTCAATGCAATCCCTATCAAACTACCATTGGCATTTTTCACAGAAGTAGATCAAAAAATTTCACAATTTGTATGGAAACACAAAAGACCCCGAATAACCAAAGCAATCTTGAGAAAGAAAAACGGAGCTGGAGGAATCAGGCTCCCAGACTTCAGACTACACTACAAAGCTACAGTAATCAAGACAGTATGGTACTGGCACAAAAAGCGAAATATAGATTAATGGAACAGAATAGAAAGCCCAGAGATAAACCCATGCACATATGGTCACCTTATCTTTGATAAAGGAGGCAGGAATATACAGTGGAGAAAAGACAGCCTCTTCAATAAGTGATGCTGGGAAAACTGGATAGCTACATGTAAAAGAATGAAACTAGAACACTCCCTAACACCATACACAAAAATATAATGGATTAAAGACCTAAATGTAAGGCCAGACAGCATCAAACTCTTAGAGGAAAACATAGGCAGGACACTCTATGACATAAATCACAGCAAGATCCTTTTTGACCCACCTCCTGGAGAAATGGAAATAAAAACAAAAATAAACAAATGGGACCTAATGAAACTTAAAAGCTTTTGCACAGCAAAGGAAACCATAAACAAGACGAAAAGACAACCCTCAGAATGGGAGAAAATATTTGCAAATGAAGCAACTGACAAAGGATTAATCTCCAAAACATTCAAGCAACTCATGCAGCTCAATATAAAAAAAAACAAACAACCCAATCCAGAAATGGGCAGAAGACCTAAATAGACATCTCTCCAAAGAAGATATACAGATTGCCAGCAAACACTTGAAAGGATGCTCAACATCACTAACCATTAGAGAAATGCAAATCAAAACTACAATGAGATATCATCTCACACCGTTCAGAATGGCCATCATCCAAAAGTCTACAAACAATAAATGCTGGAGAGGGTGTGGAGAAAAGGGATCCCTCTTGCACTGTTGGTGGGAATGTAAATTGATACAGCCACTATGGAGAACAGTATGGAGGTTCCTTAAAAAACTAAAAATAGAACTACCACATGACCCAGCAATCCCACTACTGGGCATATACCCTGAGAAAACCATAATTCAAAAAGAGTCTTGTACCAAAATGTTCATTGCAGCTCTATTTACAATAGCCAGGACATTGAAGCAACCTAAGTGTCCATCAACAGATGAATGGATAAAGAAGATGTGGCACATATTTGCATTGGAATATTACTCAGCCATAAAAAGGAACGAAACTGAGTTATTTGTAGTGAGGTGGCTGGACCTAGAGACTGTCATACAGAGTGAAGTAAGTCCGAAAGAGAAAAACAAATACTGTATGCTAACACATATATATGCAGTCAAAAAAAAAAAAAAAAGAAAAAAAAGAAAATGGTCAGAAGAACCTAGGGGCAAGACGGGAATATAGATGCAGACCTACTAGAGAATGGACTTGAGGACATGGGGAGGGGGAAGGGTAAGCTGGGACAGAGTGAGAGAGTGGCATGGACATATATACAGTACCAAATGTAAAATAGCTAGCTAGTGGGAAGCAGCCGCATAGCACAGGGAGATCAGCTCGGTGCTTTGTGACCACCTAGAAGGGTGGGATAGGGAAAGTGGGAGGTAGGGAGATGCAAGAGGGAAGACATATGGGGACATATGTATATGTATAACTGATTCACTTTGTTATAAAGCAGAAACTGACACACTATTGTAAAGCAATTATACTGTAATAAAGATGTTAAAAAAAAAAAAGATATGGATTATTCCCCAACTCCAGACTTAAGTTAATAGACACCTAGAGATATGTAAAATGTATTTTTTATTATTAAGGACAATTAACGTTTGTCCAAAAAATATTACAAATAAAATCTGTTTCATTTGGAATGTTTTTCACCTTCTTGACTATCTAATTATATTAATTCCACTATATGAGAATCTGAAAATATTTTGCTGTTAAGAGTATATTGGGGTATAATAACAGGAAATAAAACTATTCTATCTCAATAGCTGATGAAACTACTTGGTATATAGGAATTGTCTTTTTCACTGTGAAGTGATACAATTAGCATAAGCTGAGGGATTTGCTAAGAAATAGCCAACAAAACTGCATGCTATGCTTTCACAGGTAGTGTCCAAGAGCATCTGTTACAGACATTTTTGACCAATTTGTCTATTTTTGTTTTATGTAATTTGTGACTCATGTAAGTGATTACATAGGACTTTTTACATTGACCGATAAAATTCTATTGGCTACTTTTAATTATGTTATCTGGTCACAGTAAAGAATACATTTCATTTCAATTTTTTTAATTTACTTTTTTGGTAAGGAGAAGATGTAAATAAACCAAGATACTAAATCAATTACTTAAGTACATTCATGTTCAAGGGATTTCCTAAGTACAAATTTAAACTGAGATTTATTTTATATTAGAAATGAGAGTACTTAGTGACATTTTAGGATTGTTCAAATTCTGGTTTAAGAGGGAATCAAACGTATCTTTCTCATATTGAGTCAGCATTCATTCAACCAAGTTTTGGAGCAATTCAGAGTCTATTTTATATTTAATATGCTTTATATTTGAAAATAAATATGAAAATATGTTTATATATATGAGGTAGAAGGGGATGAGATCAAAGGATTGAATTAATGTAGAATGTCTTGACAACGGATCTACGTTGGCACCAGGAATTGATTCTGCTTCTCGCAGGCCTATCTATTAAGTCGTTGGCACATTTAAATGTGTTCACACCCAGTAATGCCAGAGTACATTGATACGAATATGTTCAGCAAAGTATGAAAACTAGGTGTATCTCTATAATAATGTTTTTATTTTGTTTGTGGCATGTGATTAGATATTTATGGAAAGAAATAATTTTCTATCTCCAAATGGACTTTCAAATATAATGACTTTCACTTAAAAACAAATTAACTCCAGAGTTTACCATGTGTATTCAAAAAGAGTTTATTTTGCCGTCCCCAAATTATCATAGTACAATTGGATTCTATCTTTTAAAATCTCACTCTGTTATCCAGGGTTTAAATGCCAAAAATGTTTTTGTTTTGTTTTGCTTTGTTTTAAATGTTAGTTTATGTGAATTGCTTAAGTCTGCAAAATTCAGAAGGAAATCTCTGCAGTACAGACTTTGTTAAAATATTTCCAGTATTTCCTGCATCTGTTTGGGTGGAAATGGTACCCAATGCAGCTTTTACGACTCTTTCAGTAAAAAACAGAGGTGGTTAGAATATAAGTTTAAAACAATGGAAAAAAATGTTGGTTATTTTTAAAGTTAAAAAATGTGTTTTAAGCCTAGTTCCTGACAAGGTTAAACTGTTAGTTATTTCTTATCCTGTCTGAATTCCTTCAGACCCTTAGTCCTTAAGTTGGAAGTAACTTCAAGGAAGGTTTAATTCATTATTATGTGTGCATTCATATGTATAACTCAGTTTCTAACAGTTTTATTTCCCCAATGTTATTAATTTTTCTATTAATCTATAAACCATGGTTAATTAGGGAAAATTCTATTTTATTGTATTAAGTTATGTTACAGCTCCACTGTCATTCCAAATAGAGTTATTTAAAATTCCACTTGGAATTAGCAGTTAATCTGCATAATCTCATGTATATATTTAAAATCCTTTAAAAATCATAACAGCAATAGAAAGAACACTCGTAATAGAGAGTCAGACTTCATTTTTGATGTTTGATCACTGACAGATTTCAAGCCCCATCTTCCCCTTTTTTTGCATCATCTGAGCAAGCTGATAAGAAACTTTACACACACTGCCTTTTTTGGTACCAGCAAAAAGTTTAAGCCTTGCAACCCTCCAACCCAGGTTCTGGAACTTTTCCCCAGCCACAACTGCTAGCTGCTATGAAGGCTCAGCCTACAAACCCTGTCTAACTCAACTCAGCTCAAGCCCACTTATACCTACTCAGTTCCCTCTTTAGATTATCCCTTTGAAGAGACACAATACATTTTTACTTGGCTACCCATGGGAATACCTCTTGAGCCCTGCCATGGCACACAATATTTGCAGACAAGATCTTAACTACACCCAGCTTTCTCCAGAAACACAGGTATGACATTGCAGTAATGACCTCAGCCCCACAATTGGATTCACCCCCTCTTTCCTTGTAATAACCAACCCTGCAGGTGTATTCACTCCTCACGATGACATTACCTTCACAGCTGGATTCATCCCCAGTGATGACCTCAACTCTAGAGTTGGAACAGTTGGATTCATTCTGGGCAGAATCACCCACAACCTTGAGTCCCATTATAAAACCTATGAAATATATTTTCTGCCCCCCTATACTCCCTTCTACTCCCCAACTTTCAGCAACCACCACCTTGATTAGTCAGTAGCCATCAACATCTAGGCAAGACGCTCCACCGGCAAAAAGATTAACTCTTTGAAGGCTCAGATGATGGTTAGCATTTTTTAGCAATAAAGTAGTTTTTTAATTAAGGTTTATACTTTTTTTTAGACATAATGCTATTGCACACTTGATAGACTACAGTATAGCCTAAACATAACTTTTATATGAACTGGGAAACCAAAAAATTTGTGTGACTTGGTTTTTCATGATATTCAGTTTATTGCAATGATCTGGAACTTATCCCACAATATCTCTGAAATATGCCTGTACATATATTTTGTTTTGTCATACTTTGTCAGTTCCTTTGTTTCTGGATTCCAGCAACTGCCAATCTTGTCCTTTTCTGCATCTTACACCATATCTGAAAACACTAATTGTCATATCCTCTCCTTCAGTTTGTTGCTTTGACTTCCTACTCATCTCCTGTACTGTCTGAATGTCTGCTTCCCTTGGAGTTTAGCTTCATCCATCCATTCTTACTGCTCTGGACATTTGCTCCCCACTCTGCATGGATTTCCTGTATCATGTTGCCCTTTCGCCTCTATGCCCACCACTTACACAGGGCCTTCTTGACATAGTACTTTCCAGTCTTCGTCCCTTTTCTTCTCTAAAACCTCATGTTCCTTCAACGATTGCTGAAATTCATCACCTCTAACCTTTTTCTGTCTCAAATTTTGACTCCACCAGGAGTTAGGAAGCGTGGCTGTTTCTGGTGGTATCACAGTGTGTAGTGTGTACTTGTTATTTATACCTGCCCAGCAGTCGTTCACTCTTCTTTTCAAAAGCCCCTATTTTTCTATGAGATAACACCTCCTCTAACCTTAGTCCATGCAGTTTGGGAGAAGGTGATTGCGCCTCAGTATCTTGGAAGACTTATGACTCAGGAGAAGCCCCTTGGGGCTGAGAGTATTTAAAGAAAGGACGTTTGTGGAAGTATAGGAAAATAAATAATTTCTTTCCTGAGGGATTTCTGTAAGATTAGATATAAGCTTGGAGATTCATTGTAATCACAGTTTGCAAGAGAGTGCTCTCCTTGTCTCTTCACGTGGTATGAAGGGAGATCTGGACTGGATTCATAGATCTGTAAATCATTATACAGTATGCTGCAGTGTAAGCCAAGTGAGCTCACTGAGTGACTGACTATCTGTAGAGTGAGAAATTTTGCCAAATGGAACTTTGGAGGAATGTCCAATATTTCTTGATTAGGTGGAGGAAGATAAATCCCTAGAAGAAAAGAGAATGGCCAAGATAATTAGGAGAAAAATTGGGAGCTATGGCTAAAATAAGACAGAGAAAATGTTCTGAGAAATAAGATATGATCAGCAGAGTTAAAATCTGCTGAGAGGACAAGCAAATTAGAACTGAAAACTGGGTGGTGTTGGTGATCTTGGCAACAGATATTGAAGTAAATTGATGAAGGAATGGGAAATGAGGGAATGGAGACAGCAAGTACACCTACTCTTTCATAAAGCTTGACTCTGAAGGGAGGAAATAGATAAGGAAGCAACCAGAGACCAAAAAAAAGATCAAAGAGATTTTTTGAAGATGAAGAAGATTAACATATGTTAATACATTGATATGAAATATGGGGAATGTGAGAGAGGGGAGAGATAGAGAACTGAGGAAGAGAGGGAAGAGGGGAAGAAAAAGATGAAGAAAAGGCTATTCGGTGGAACAAAGTCTCTGAAGATACTGGTGGGAATAGATTTCAACTCACAGGATGAAAGCAGATTGCCTATCTTCTTCACCCTGCATCACCTTTCCCCACCCTGCTCCTAGGGCTGAAATTTATGACTAGTAAATTTTATATCATAGTTACTTAAAGTTATCTCAAACCCTGCATACACTAAATATTTCCTTACCTTTTCTCTGAAAATCTATTTTCCCTATTATATTGCTTATCTTGATACCACCATATATTTTGCATCTACTTTCCCAAGTCAATAATCTCACATTCATTCTTGACATTTTGAGCTGCCTTACTCTTATTAGCTCATTAATCAACAACATTTTTTGTTTCAAGTCCTTATCATTATTTACCGCAGGTAATCTCTAAGAAGCATCAAAACTCTCTTGAGAATCTCCACTCTCCTCCTCTATATCCCTTCACAGGCAGTCCTTTCTCTATTCATTTATGTTTGAATAAATAAAATAATGTTGCAGAATTGCTGTATATAAAATCTTAAAACAAGCTTCTTGATATTTTCATTTCTCCCTTTTATATTTTCTCTTACTTTCCTCTTTCCAGATTTATAGGATCTTCATCATGTCTCTAAGGTCTTTCATAGTCAACATCTAAGACACTATCTGTCTAGCACCCCTCTCTTCTCCTGGGAATGCTTCTCACCCAGCTTCTCTCCAACATTTTAATGTGGTTGATGTTAGAACTACTATGTTTTTATATGATGTTGATTCTAGAAATAGTTGATTGGATCTGGAGTGGTCCAAGACCTACTATGATACAATTAGGGTTCATTCCTGGGACTATTTGAACCAAACTGAGGAACTGAAAGAAATAGTTTTTCTTTGGTGGTGTTTTTTAGGAGAGGTAAAACTCCATCTTCTGTAGAAGAATCTGGTATACAGTCAAGAGACTATACACACACCCCACACCCACATGCACATATACACACTCAGAGAGAGAGAAGAGAGAGAAGGAGAGAGAAGTTGGCATACACAGAAGGAGAGACAAGATTTTGAGAACAATTTCAGGTGATTTTCAAGCCCTTGATATTAGTTGTTTGTAACACCCAGCCTTAACTGTATGCCTACTCTTATTGAGGTCATGCCCATTTCTTACGACAATATTTCAGATGGTTTTCTGTTACTTGCAACTGAAGGATTTTTGAATAACAATCTCTATTTACAACTCTTAGTTAAAAAGTATGAAAAAATAAACCTATTGTATCCTTTAGAGTTTGTGATAACAAAATATTTTGTGGTAACAAACAAAACTAAGTGTTACTGGCTTATAGCAACAAGCAACTGGCTTATTTCTCTCTCCTTTTATATATGAGTTGAGTGTCACTGTGGGTTTATTCATCATGTGATCCAGACCAAAGAAACAATTCTTACTTAGGAGATACCATTCTCATGGCAGAGGGAAGAACAATTACAGAACTATGAAATAACTCTAAAGCTTCTGCCATTCATGGCACACAACGCTTCTTCTCTTATTCTGTTGGCTAAACCAATCACTTGGCCAAACCTTTGTCATCTTGATGCAAAGTATTTTCATTCCACAGAGAATTCTGTAAGTCATATAGCAGTGAACATATGACTCATAAGAAGGATGATGAATAATTTCTAACAAGAATTCAATCTACCAAACCTAGTTTTGTCCCTACAGTATTCCATGTTCTAAAGTTATATTTTCCACTCATCAAGCCAATTCATCAAAGAGTGAAATAAAATTGTACCTCTTCTCTTACCTGGTCTCAGATACATATTAGAAAAAAAAAAAAGATTGAACCTGTACTAAAGCCTTCCCAGAATTATTTCTACTGTTAAAATAGGGTTGGTTTAAAAAAAAAATTGGAGTTGTTCAAGTAATAGGAGAAGAAATAAGTGAAATATCTCGGGCGGTGTGAGAGAAATACATTTTGAGTTATATCTGCTTATTTTATCTATCTTATGACTAGTTAATATCTTCCCTGTTTTACCTTAAGTTTCATGAGAGAAGATACAAGAGCAGGGGAGCATGGTGTGGTAGTCACACATCCCTTACTTTGGAGTTAGACCACCTGGGTTGAAATTCTAGCTCTACTGTTTCCTAGCTATATGACCTAAATTCTTTTTCTTCTCAGTGTCCGAACTTCAACCATATAATACTTTTTTATGGGGCTAATGATTAAGCAAGTCTAGAAAAGGCACATAATTTAGAACAGTATCAAGCATGGATATAAATCTTTGTTATTGTTATTACTATAGAGATGTAGAATGTCTTGCTTATAATCACATTCCCAGGGCTTAGTATATAGCAGGCGCTGAAAATATTTACGTATTGAGTGGATGAAAGACTATGTAAATGAATGGATGATTATATCTTTGTATATATTTTTCTGCATGCGAATATATCAATACATCAACATTGTATATGTATATATGTATAAACATATGTACATGTAATTGTTTTATCTTTTTATGGTAATGCATTAAGGCAAATACATTTAGAATGTAGAAGTAGTAAAAGTCTTACATTTTTAAAGCTACAAAATCATTAATTTTGCAAGATGTCAGAATTTGAAAGGAAATTATCAGTGAAAAGCCATGGAGATATTTCTATATAATGGGGGACAAAAGGAAAGAGGGATGGCATTTATTCTTCTGCCCTGCCACTTGGACTTTATGTCAGCTGCTTAAAAGGTGGCACTGAAGCATGTGATTGGTTTCATAAGAGCCTTAGAAATGAAAAAAGAAAAGTGATTCTTGCATATTAAAACAAAGGTCCAGCAGATTCAACAGACTGAAAGAGAGTGAGGAACAGACATCGTCACATCTTATTATGGATACCAGTGTCTCTTCACCATCCTGAAGCTGACAACCAAGATGACCATAGAGTATTAGGCCATTGCTTGTGTACTAATGATTCTCTGCGTTCAGTACATATTTGTAGTTTTAGGGAACCTCAGCAGTGATAGACAGCTGGGAACTTCTGACAAATAAAATCATAAAATGTTGATGCTAGAAGGAAACTCAGGTTATCTGAATTCAGGTCCAGCAACCTTTCCCTGCTCTGAGATTGCTTGGTCTGGCCTAATTTGTTTTATGGAACCTGTTAGGCCAAGGAAAGAAAACATTTATCAGATGTGCCAAATGACATCAACAGTTTGAATATATATAAATTATTCATTCAAATTCAGAGAATCTTTTTCTATTTTCATGTTTAAAACAAGGTAATTGGAAAACTGAAACTTAGTGCCTTCCCAAACCATTACTAATTATAATAGTAATTAGAGATTTATTTAATAAACATTCAGTAAACAGCTTATGATTGACTACTGGAAAATTATTATTTTTTTTTGCTTTTTAAAAGATTATTTTAGTCAAATTTACATACAATAAAATGTCTCAATTTAAAGTATCCAGTTCAGTGAGTTGAGGCAAACAGAATCAGCCATGTAACCACCATTAACAATATATAGACTATTTCTTTTACCCCAGAAAGTTTCCTCATGTCCTTTTCCAGTTAGTTCCTTCCCGCACCCCAAAATCAACTGCTATTTTGCTTATACTTGAACTTCATGGAATTTACATCATGCAGTATGAACTATTTTATTCCTGTATTTACTCATTCAACATAATGTTTTTGAGATTTTTTCCCCCAATTGTTGCATGTATCAGTGGTTCATTCTTTATAATTGCTGAGTGGGATTTTATTATATAAAGTATTACAATTATTTTCTTCGTTTTCCCATTGCTGGATATTTGATTGTTTCGCATTTATTAGTTATTATGACTAAAGTTTCTATTAATGTTTTTATATTAGTATTTTTGTGGATGTATGTTTTCTATTTCTCTTAGGAGTCAAATTGATGGGTCAGAGGGTAGGTATGTTTTTAATAAATTGCCAATTACTTTTCAGAATGGTGGTAGCATTTTACACTCACACAAACAATATATGCAAATTATGATGGCTCCATATCCTCCCTATGTTGGTATTGCCAGTCTTTTAAATTTTAACGATTACAGTCGGTATAAGACAGTATGCTTTTAATTAACATTTCTTTAATTATTAACGATGTTAAGCATCTTAACAGATGTTATGTTCAGGTCTTTTCACTTTTTTAAAAAAATTATTTTATTTATTTTATTTTTGGCTGCATTGGGTCTTCGTTGCAGTGCACGGGCTTCTCATTGTGGTGGCTTCTCTTCTTGCGGAGCACAGGCTCTAGGTTTGCGGGCTTCAGTAGTTGTGGCTCGCAGGCTCTAGAGCGCAGGCTCAGTAATTGTGGCTCATGGGCTTAGTTTCTCCGGGGCATGTGGGATCTTCCTGGACCAGGGCTTGAACCCGTGTCCCCTGCACTGGCAGGCGGATTCTTAACCACTGTGCCACCAGGGAACCCCAAGGTCTTTTCACTTTTATGTATGGGTCTACAATACATCTCAAATTAACTTTTATATATGAAATAGAGGTCTAGGTTTTTGTTTGTCTGGTTGGTTGGTTTCCTTTTTAAATGTATGACTATCCAGTTGTTCCTGCACAATTTGTTGAAGTCTATTCTTTCCTCAGTGAATTATGTTGGTGTATGTGTCAAAAAATGTAATTGGTCATGCAAGTGTGGGTCCATTTCTGAAACACTATTCTGTTCCATTTAACTGTTTGACTGTTTGTATGCAAATACTACATTATCTTGATTATTGTGGCTTTATGTTGAGTTTTAAAATCAAGTAATATAATTTCTCTAAATTTGTTTTACTTTTCAAGATTGTTTTCACTATTTTAGGTCCTTAGTTCTTCCATCTTTTTTAGAATCAGCTTATCAATTTCTATTAAAAAAAAACAGATTTTTTGAATGGGATGACGTTGAATCTATAGATAAATTTGTAATGAATTAACATCTTAATAATGTCTTAAAATCCATGAACATGGTATATGTCTCTATTTATTTAGGACTTCTTTAATGTCTCTCTATAATGTTGGAAATTTTTAGTATAGAGATCTTGAACATAATTGTTAAATATATTGCTGAGTATATTATGTTTTTTAATGTTACCATAAATGGTATTTTTTCTTAATTTCATTCCCAGTTGTTTGTTGCTTGTATATAGAAATTAAGTTGATTTTGTATATTGAATTTCTGTTCTAAAAATCTAGCTAAAATCACTTTTTATTTTTAGGTTCTAAATGATTTTATCACTTGTGAATAGTAATGTAACTACCTCTGTAATCAAATGTCATTAAGTATGTGTGCAATCAACTATGCCATAGCCACAAATATTTGCTTCATGCTACTCCTTTATTTTCATAGCTATTCCCTGTCCCCAAGCCATCCCTAATCCTGCCAGCCACTAATCTGTTTTCTACATCTATAATTTTGTAATTTGAAAAATGTTATATGGATGAATCATATAGTATGTGACCTTCTGAGATTTTCTTTTCAACTCAGCATAATGTTTTTGCAATCTATTCTAGTTGTTGTTTATATAAATAGTTACTTTTTATTATTGAGTATTATCCATGATATAGCTATGACATTTTATTTACCTATTTACCTGTTGAGAGACATTTTGATTGTTTCCAATTTTTTTTCTACCACAAATAAAATGGCTGTGAACATTCATACACAGGTTTTTGTTAGGATATAAATATTCATTTATCTAGGAAAAATGCTCAGGAGTGTGATTCCTGAGTCATATGATAAATGTAGTGTAGTGTTTCAAAGAAACTGCCAGACTGTTTTTCACAATGGCTTATCCATTTTACATTCCTATCAGCAATGTATGAGAGATCCAGTTTTATTGCATCTTTGCTAGCATTTTATGTAGTCACTATTTTGTAATTTTAGTTTTTTAATATATGTTTTGTGATATCACATCATGGTCTTATTTGCATTTCCCTAGTGGCTAGTGATCATGTTTCTTTTTCCATTTATATATCCTCTTTGGTGAAATGTCTCTTCTTGTACTTTGCCTACTTTTCAATTAGATTGCTCGCTTTTTACAGTTGTATTTTAAAGATGCTTTACAAATCCTAGATATAAATTCTTTGTCATGTGTCATTGGCAGATAGTGTGTAGTCTTTTTATCTTCTTAACAGGGTCTTTAGCAGAATAAAAGTTTTTAATTTTAATGAAGTCCATTTTATCAGGGTTTTGTTTTTTCCTTTTATTCATGATTTGGGTCATTTCTAAAAACTCTTGCCCAAGCCCTAGTTCTTAAAGACTTTCTCATTTGTTTTATTCTGAATGTTTTACATTTAAATATCCATTTGAAGTTAAACTTGTATAAGGTGGGAGGTTTAGCTAGAGAGTCTTTTTTTTTCTTTTTTTTTTAACCTATGATATATCAGGCAAAAGACTATTCAAAGACTATTCTTCCTCTTCCTTCATTGAATTGCTTTTGCACTTTTCTAAAAAAAAAAAAAAAAATCGTTGACTATACTGGTATATACTTGTGTATTTTTAATTCTGAATTCTTTATTCTTTTCCACTGATGTGTTTATCCCTCTGCCAGCACTACTGTTTTGATTAGACTAACTATATAAAAACCTTAAAATTGGGTAGAGAGATTCCTCCTACTTTATTATTCTTTTCCTTGTTAAAAAAATCTATTCTAGTTTTTTTGCCTTTCTGTAAAATTTTAGAATAATTTTATTTAAATCTATAAAGTATCTTGCTGTAATTTTGATATGGATTGCCTTGAACATGTATCAATTTAAAGAAATTTAATATTTTTACAATGTTAAGTGTTCCAGTCCATTAACATGGTATGTGTCTCCATACCATTTAGATCTTCTTTGATTTTTTTAAAATAAATGTTTTATTTTTCAGCATGCAAGTCCCATACATGTTTTGTTTATTTATACCTAAGAATTTATGCAGTTTAATTAGTATTATTTATTTAGAAATAGCTAAGTATTTTAAAAATAAATTTATACCCCCTTCATCTATTTCTCTTACCCCCATTCCCTGCCTCTGGCAACCACCAATTTGTTCTCTGTATCAATGAGCTTGGTTTTGTTTTATTTTGCTTTAGATTCCACATGGAAGAGAAATTATATGGTATTTGTCTTTATCCATCGGACTTATTTCACTTAGCATAATACATGCGAGTTCCATCCATATTGTCACAAATGGCAAGATTTTATTTTTATTTTTCATAGCAGAATAATATTCAGTGTGTGTGTGTGTATATATGTGTGTGTATCACAATTTTCTAATCCATTCATTCATTGATGGACACTTAGGTCTTCTCCGTATCTTGGCTATTGTAAATAATGCTGCAGTGAGCATAAGGTTGTGTATATCTTTCTGATTTAGAATTTTCATTTTCTTCAGAAAAATATTCAGAAGTGGAATTGCTGGATCATGTAATAGTTCTATTTTTAATTTTTTGAGGAAGCATTATAGTGTGTTCCATAATGGTTACACAACTTACTTTCCCACCAACAACGTACAAGGATTCCCTTTCCTTTACATCCTCACCAACACCTATTATTTGTTGTCTATTTGATAAGTCATTCTAATAGGTGTAAGGTGATATCTCATTGTGGTTTTAATTTGCATTTCCTTGATGATTAATAATGTTGAGCATCTTTTCATGTACGTGTTGGCATTCTGTATGTCTTCTTTGAAAAATGTCCATTCTTATCTTCTGCCCATTTTTTTTAAACAGATTGTTTTTAAACAGATTGTTATTTTGCTGTTGAGTTGTATGAGTTCTTTATATTTTGGATATTGTCCCCTTATTAGATATGCGACTTGCAAGTATTTTCTCTAGTTTAGTGTGTTGGCTATTTATTTCGTTGATGGTTTCCTTTGTTGTACAGAAGATTTTTAGTATGATATAGTCCCACTTATTTATTTTTAAACTTTTGTTACTTTTGCTTTTGGTGTCAGATTCAAAAAATCATCACCAAGCCCTATGTTCCCTATATTTTCTTCTAGGAGTTTCATGGTTTCAGGTCTTTAACCCATTTTGAATTCATTTTTGTGTATGGTGTAAGAGAGTGGTCCAATTTCATTCTTTTGCATGTGGCTGCCCAATTTTCCCAGCAATTTTTTGAAGAGACTTTGCTTTCCCTACTGAGTAGTCTTGGCTCACTTGTCATAAATTACTTAACCATATACACATGGATTTATTTCTTGCCTCTTTATTGTGTTCAATTGATCTGTGGGTCTGTTTTTATGACAATTCCATACTATTTTAATTACTATAGTTTTGTAATATAGTTTGAAATCAGGGAGCATGATATTTTGTTCTTTTTCAAGATGGCTTTGGCTATCTGGGTTTGTGTATGTGTGTGTGTGTGTGTGTGTGTGTGGTTCCACAAAAATTTTGTGATTATTTGCTCTATTTCTTTGAAAAACACTATTGAAATTTTCATAGGGATTGCATTGAAACTCTAGATTGCTTTGCGTAGTATGGACATTTTAACAATACTGATTTTAATCCATAGGCTTGGAATATCTTTGCATTTATTTGTGTCTTCTTCAGTTTCTGTCATTAATGTCTTAGAGTTTTTAATATAGGTCTTTCATTTCCAGGATTAAGTTTATTCCTAGGTATTTCATAATTTTTGATACAATTGTAAATGAGATTGTTTTCCTTATTTCTCTTTCTGATAGTTTGTTATTTGTGCATAGAAATGCAACAGATTTTTGCTTATTGATTTTTTTGTTTTGTTTTGAATTTTTGAATTTTATTTTATTCACTTTTTTATACAGCAGGTTCTTATTAGTCATCAATTTTATACACATCAGTGTACACATGTCAATCCCAATCGCCCAATTCATCACACCCCCACCCCCACCCCCCACTGCTTTCCCACCTTGGTGTCCATACGTTTGTTCTCTACATCTGTATCTCAATTTCTGCCCTGCAAACGGGTTCGTCTGTACCATTTTTCTAGGTTCCACATATATGCGTTAATATACGATATTTGTTTTTCTCTTTCTGACTTACTTCACTCTGTATGACAGTCTCTAGAGCCATCCACATCTCAACAAATGACCCAATTACATTCCTTTTTATGGCTGAGTAATATTCCATTGTATATATGTACCACAACTTCTTTATCCATTCGTCTGTCGATGGGCATTTAGGTTGCTTCCATGACCTGGCTATTGTAAATAGTGCTGCAATGAACATTAGGGTGCATGTGTCTTTTTGAATTACGGTTTTCTCTGGGTATATGCCCAGTAGTGGGATTGCTGGATCATATGGTAATTCTATTTTTAGTTTTTTAAGGAACCTCCATACTGTTCTCCATAGTGGCTGTATCAATTTACATTCCCACCAACAGTGTGAGAAAGTTCCCTTTTCTCCAAACCCACTCCGGCATTTATTGTTTGTAGATTTTTTGATGATGGCCATTCTGACTGGTGTGAGGTGATACCTCATTGTAGTTTTGATTTGCATTCCTCTAATGATTAGTGATGTTGAGCATCCTTTCATGTGTTTGCTGGCAATCTGTATATCTTCTTTGGAGAAATGTCTATTTAGGTCTTCTGCCCATTTTTGGATTGGGTTGTTTGGTTTTTTGATATAGAGCTGCATGAGCTGCTTGTAAATTTTGGAGATTAATCCTTTGTCAGTTGCTTCGTTTGCAAATATTTTCTCCCTTTCTGATGCTTGTCTTTTCGTCTTGTTTATGGTTTCCTTTGCATTGCAAAAGCTTTTAAGTTACATAAGTCCCATTTGTTTATTTTTGTTTTTATTTCCATTTCTCTAGGAGGTGGGTAAAAAAGGATCTTGCTGTGATTTATATCATAGAGTGTTCTGCCTGTGATTTCCTCTAAGAGTTTTATAGTGTCTGGCCTTACATTTAGGTCTTTAATCCACTTTGAGGTTATTTTTATGTATGGTGTTAGGGAGTGTTCTAATCTCATTCTTTTACATGTAGCTGTCTAGGTTTCCCAGCACCACTTATTGAAGAGACTGTCTTTTCTCCATTATATATCCTTGCCTCCTTTGTCATAGATTTCTTGACCATAGGTGTGTGGGTTTATCTCTGGGCTTTCTATCCTGTTCCATTGATCTATATTTCTGTTTTTGTGCCAGACCATATTGTCTTGATTACTGTAACTTTGTAGTATAGTCTGAAGTCAGGGAGTCTGATTCCTCCAGCTCTGCTTTTTTCCCTCAAGACTGCTTTGACTACTCAGGGTCTTTTGTGTCTCCATACAAATTTTAAGATTTTTTGTTCTAGTTCTGTAAAAAATGCCTTTGGTAATTTGATAGGGATTGCATTGAATCTAGATTGCTTTGGGTAGTATAGTCATTTTCACAATATTGATTCTTCCAATTGAAGAACATGGTATGTCTCTCCATCTGTTTGTATCATCTTCAATTTCTTTCACAGTGTCTTATAATTTTCTGCATACAGGTCTTTTGTCTCCCTAGGTAGGTTTATTCCTAGGTATTTTATACTTTTTGTTGCAATGGTAAATGGGAGTGTTTCCTTAAATTCTCTTTCACATTTTTCATCATTAGTGTATAGGAATGCAAGAGATTTCTGTGCATTAATTTTGTATCCTGTAATCTTACCAAATTCATTGATTAGCTCTAGTAGTTTTCTGGTGGCATTTTTAGGATTCTCTATGTATAGTATCATGTCATCTGCAAACAGTGACAGTTTTACTTCTTCTTTTCCAATTTGTATTCCTTTTATTTCTTTTTCTTCTCTGATTGCTGTGGCTAAGACTTCCAAAACTATGTTGAATAATAGTGTTGAGAGTGAGCATCCTTGTCTCGTTCCTGATCTTAGAGGATATGCTTTCAGTTTTTCACCATTGAGAATGATGTTTGCTGTGGGTTTGTCATAAATGGCCTTTATTATGTTGAGGTAGGTCCCCTCTATGCCACTTTCTGGAGAGTTTTTATCATAAATGGGTGTTGAATTTTGTCGAAAGCTTTCTCTGCATCTATTGAGATGATCATATGGTTTTTATTCTTCAATTTGTTAATATGGTGTATCACATTGATTGATTTGCATGAATTGAAGAATCCTTGCATCACTGGGATAAATCCCACTTGATCATGGTGTATGATCCTTTTAATGTGTTGTTGGATTCTGTTTGCTAGTATTTTGTTGAGGATTTTGGCATCCATATTCATCAGTGATATTTGTAATTTTCTTTTTTTGTAGTATCTTTGTCTGGTTTTGGTTTTAGTGTGATGGTGGCCTTATAGAATGAGTGTGGGAGTGTTCTTTCCTCTGAAATTTTTGGAAGAGTTTGAGAAGGATGGGTGTTAGCTCTTCTCTGAATGTTTGATAGAATTCACCTGTGAAGCCATCTGGTCCTGGACTTTTGTTTGTTGGAAGATTTTTAATCACAGTTTCAATTTCATTATTTGTGATTGGTCTGTTCATATTTTCTGTTTCTTCCTCGTTTAGTCTTGGAAGGTTATACCTTTGTAAGAATTTGTCTATTTCTTCCAGGTTGTCCATTTTATTGGCATAGAGTTGCTTGTAGTAGTCTCTTAGGGTGCTTTGTATTTCTGCAGTGTCTGTTGTAACTTCTTTTTCATTTCTAATTCTGTTGATTTGAGTCTTCTCTCTTTTTTTCTTGATGAGGGTGGCTAGTGATTTATCAATATTGTTTATCTTCTCAAAGAACCAGCTTTTAGTTTTATTGATCTTAGCTATTGTTTCCTTGTTTCTATTTCATTTATTTCTGCTCTGATCTTTATGATTTCTTTCCTTCTGCTTACTTTCGGTTTTCTTTGTTCTTATTTCTCTAGTTCCTTTAGGTGTAAGGTTAGATTTTTTATTTGAGATTTTCCTTGTTTCTTGAGGTAGGCTTGTATAGCTATAAACTTCCCCTTAGAACTGCTTTTGCTGCATTGTATAGGTTTTGGGTCATCGTATTTTCATTGTCATTTGTCTCTAGGTATTTTTTGATTTCCTGTTTGATTTCTTCAGTGATTTCATGGTTATTTAGTAACGTATTGTTTATCCTCCCTGTGTTTGTGCTTTTCACATTTTTTTCCCTGTAATTTCTTTCTAATCTCATAGCATTGTGGTCAGAAAAGATGCTTGATATGATTTCAATTTTCTCAAATTTACCAAGGCTTGATTTGTGACCCAATATGTGATCTATCCTGGAGAATGTTCTGTGCGTACTTGAGAAGAAAGTGTAATCTGCTTTTATGGGATGGAATGTCCTATAACTATCAATTAAATCTATCTGGTCTATTGTGTCATTTAAAGCTTGTGTTTCCTTATTAATTTTTTCGTTGTGAGGCAAAGCTGCCCCCTGCCTTTGCAGGAGACTCTCCAACACTAGCAGGTAGGTCTGGTTTAGTCTCCTATGAGGTCATTGCTCCTTCCCCCTGGGTCCCGATGCGCACACTACTTTCTGTGTGCCCTCCAAGAGTGGAGTCTCTGTTTCCCCCAGTCCTGTCAGAGTTGTGCAATCAAATCCCTCTAGCCTTCAAAGTCTGATTCTCTAGGAATTCCTCCTCCCGTTGCTGGACGCCAAGGTTGGGAAACCTGACCTGGGGCTCAGAACCTTCACTCCAGTGGGTGGACTTCTGTTGTATAAGTGTTCTCCAGTTTGTGAGTCACCCACCCAGCAGTTATGGGATTTGATTTTATTGTGATTGCACCCCTCCTACCTTCTCATTGTGGCCTCTCCTTTGTCTTTGGATGTGGGGTATCTTTTTCGGTGAATTCCAGTGTCTTCCTGTCAGTGATTGTTCAGCAGATAGTTGTGATTCCAGTGTTCTCGCAAGAGGGAGTGAGAGCACATCCTTCTAATCCGCCATCTTGGTTTAAATCCCTGCTTATTGACTTTGCATCCTGCAACTTTATTGAATTCATTTATTAGTTCTAACAGTTTCTTGGAGGAATGTTTAGGGATTTTATATATAGTATCATGTTATCTGCAAATAGTGACATTTTTATTTCTTCCTTTCCAATTTGGATGCTTTTTATTTATTTTTCTTGCTTAATTAATTTGGCTGAGACTACCAATACTATGTTGAATGGAAGTGGAGAGAGTGAGCATCCTTGTCTTATTCTTGATGTTAGAGGAAAGGCTTTCAGCTTTTCACCATTGAGTATGATATTAGTTTGGGCTTGTATTATTTGGCCTTTATTATGTTTTGAATGATTATAAATGGTATTATATTTTAAATTTTGGTTTCCATGTGTTCACTGGTCATTTATGGAAATAAAATTAATTTTGTTATGTTGATTTTGTATTCTATAATCTTGATGAAATCAGGTATTCTTTCTAGTAGTGTTTTTGTAGAGTCCTTGGGATTTTCTACATAAACAATCATGTCATCGGCAAATAAGGACAGCTAATTTCTTCTTTTATGACCTTTATGCCTTTTATTTCCTTTTATTTTTACCTTCTTGAATGGACAAGAATCTCTAGTACTATGTTGAATGAAGTAGATGTCTTACCGTGTTCCAGACCTTAGGGGAAAAGCATTAAGTCTTTCACTACTACATACGATGTTAGATGTAGGTTTTTTGTAGTTTAGGAAGTTTCCCTCTAATTTGCTGTGAATTTCTAGCATGGACAGGGGTTAAATATTATCAAATGCTTTTTGCATCAATTTGTAATGCTAATGTGATTTTTCTTCTTTAGCTTGTTATTATGGTAGATTACACTGATTGGTTTTCAAATATTGAGCCAGCTTTGCATCCCTGGATAAACCCCACTTAGTCATCATGTATAATTCCTTTTATGTACTACCCAATTTTACTTGCTATTATTTGGTTAAGGAGATATGCAGCTATGCTCATGAGGAATATTGGTTTGTAGTTTTCTGTGTTTTGGTACTGCCTTTGTTTTTTTTTGTTATTAAGGTAATACTAGCTTTATAAAACAAATTGAGAAGTGGCCCCATTTACATTTTCTGCAAGAGATTATTTAGACTGGTGTTAATTCTTTAAGCATTTGGTAGAATTCTCCCTTGAGCTCATACAGGCCTTATTTGGAGAATTTTAAAATTTTGAGTTCAATTTCCCTGATATTTTTAGAGCTACTCACACCTGGGCTACCAGACACTATGTGGTTTTTTAAAGAACTTCATATTTCTGGGAACTACACTTTTCTTCCAGAAAGGGCAGGTAATGAAAAGAGAAGCTTGACTCTGATGTCACTTTACTTTTCCCACTTCATATCTAATATTTTGTTATTCTTCTATAGCAATAGTTTCCAAACATTTTTTTCTTTTTCATAATGTGGAAGCCCAATGTAGAAAACAGACAAAAGAAGTGGTCAGAGTTGGAAGGGCTCTCTCTTGTGTTTTCTCGTAAGGTGTCTCTGAAATGAACAGGACTCTGTGAGACACACTTGTCAGTAACCCTGGGCTAGGAAAATAGAGTACTGGAGTGTGAGTCAGCAGGCCTGCCCTCTAAAATCATCTCTGCCATAAAATTTCTGACCTCAGTTACATTTCTTTATTTCTCTAGGTCTCAGTACTCTACAGAATAGAGCATTGAAATTGATCAGACATTCATAACCAGGATGCAAGTAACACATGAAATTACATCCAATATTTTGCTTGCCTGTGAATATATTTATTTTTCTTGATATAATATCCAGAACTTTTATCAAATTTCCAGTAAGTTCTGTGACCTAAAAATGTTTTGGAAACATAGAACTAGAAAATGTTCTCTGTTCCATTCTAGAGTTAAATCTGTGATTCTAAGTCATTATATTATAAATATGATAAAGCCAAGGTATGGAATGACTTGCATTTTCTAAAATGTTATGATTTTAACTTGCTTTTATTCATATTCTTATTTGATTTTGATAATAGTCCGATAACATGGTCGGACAATTTTTTAAAAATCTATTCTATAGGAAAGAAAGAGTATAAGTGACTTATCCAAGATAAAGAGACTTATATAGGGAAGCTGACAAATGAGCACAGACTTTCTGGCTTCAGATCCAAATTCTTTTTTCCTATCTCAATAACCCATAAAAGAAAAGTTTGAGAATCATTTTGAGGGTAATTTTATGTTAAAGCAATATGAGGTAGTTCAATTTATTTAGTGTCATATGAGGTTCACTTAAACTCTAGGCCTATTATCCCAATATCTGTGTAATAAGATAAAAGATATTCCATTAAATTTATCTCTAAGTTAACCAACAAGGACCTACTCTATAGCACAAGGAACATGGCTCAATATTCTTTAATAACCTAAATGGGAAAAGAATTTGAAAAAGAATGAATACTTGTATGGGTATAACTGAATCACTTTGCTGTACACCTATAACTAATACATCATTGTTAATCAACTATACTCCAATATAAATTAATTTTTTAAAAAGCCTAATCTGATAGGCTTTTAAAAATAGTAAATAAATAAATAAATAAAGTTGAAACCACTCTACCATCTAGAGTGCAGGTAAAACCAGATGCAGGAAAAAGAAATCTAAAAGCTGTATTTAAAACCTTTTGATTTATTATAAGGAAAATAACTTTTTAAAAAGTTTTTTGTATTTCTTTTTTTAAAATTTTACACTATTAGGAAATATTTTTTAATCATTTTTATGCTACAAATACAAATATTAAATTTCCTAAGTTTCTAGCCACTTGCTTCTAAAAACTCAGAGAACATTATCTCTTAGAATAATGACAGAGAATTAGTGTAAAGTATAAGTATTAACGGGAATTCAGAAGATAAACCGAAGGTCTAAGGGAGGTGATGTGGAAACTGTACTTCACTGCTTTGATCTCCCTATTCCTGAAAAGAGTTCAATCTATTCTTAAAAGTTCTCAAGAAGAAAAACTACTTACAGATGTAGAGAACAAAGGTATGGACACCAAGGGGTGAAAGTGGGAGGTGGGGGTGGTGGTGGGATGAACTGGGAGATTGGGATTGACATGTGTACACTAATATGTATAAAATAGATAAGTAATAAGAACCTGCTGTATTAAAAAAAAATTTTTTTAAATAAAATGTTCAGACATACAAAAAAAGAAAAAATAAATAAAAGTTATGTAGTCTGAAACTCTAACAGCTTGTACAAGATTCCTGAAAGTTGTTTATGGAAAGAATATTTTTTCTCTCTCCTTAAAATTTTAAGTCAAAGCTCTATCCTGCTGAGTGGACTTTAATAGGACCACAGAAACTCAAATTCAGATTTATTAAAAAAAAAAAATTCAGAAGATATACTCTGTGAAGTGAATCAAAGAATAGAGTTACTAAATATACTAAAAGGTTTTTTTTCTTTTTCCCAACTTTTTTTTTTTTTAACATCTTTATTGGAGTATAATTTCTTTACAATGGTGTGTTAGTTTCTGCTTTATAACAAAGTGAATCAGCTATACATATACATATATCCCCATATGTCTTCCCTCTTGCATCTCCCTTCCTCCCACCCTCCCTATCCCACCCCTCTAGGTGGTCACAAAGCACCGAGCTGATCTCCCTGTGCTCTGCGGCTTCTTCCCAGTAGCTATCGGTTTTACGTTTGGTAGTGTATATATGTCCATGCCACTCTCTCACTTTGTCCCTGCTTACCCTTCCCCCTCCCCGTGTCCTCAAGTCCATTCTCTAGTAGGTCTGTCTTCTTTATTCCCGTCTTGCCCCTAGGTTCTTCATGTTCTTCATGACCTTTTTTTTTTTTTTTTGGATTCCATATATATGTGTTAGCATACAGTATTTGGTTTTCTCTTTCTGACTTACTTCACTCTGTATGACAGACTCTAGGTCCATCCACCTCAGTACAAATAACTCAATTTTGTTTCTTTTTATGGCTGAGTAATATTCCATTGTATATATTTGGCACATCTTCTTTATACTAAAAGGTTTTTAATAGACTTTTCCCTTTCTTCTCCAGAAAATATCTATACTTCCTAATTACAAGTTAATGGAGAAGGTTAAATAACTGCCTTCACAAAGACAGCCTGAAAATATCAACTGCATGTTAATGACCACCTATCTTGGTATTGCACATAAAATTTCTGAAAAACTATACATCTTTTAGTATTCTGCACATGTTTCTGATAAAGCTATTTGTATTATTTCTGCTTTAAAATAAATGATCAGAGCAGAGTCTTCTCTAGTTTGTTTTCATACTTTTCAGGAGGATTGTGAACTAAGGTTAACTACTTTTTACAGATAAGTTTCAAGATAATCGGATTTGAATACGCACAATTGTCCCATATAAAGAAACTGTCATAGTTCATTGAGAGTCATTTCCTTGAGCTTCATTGATGATAAAGAAAACTTAGAGGGAATTGCCTTTAAGCTCAAAAAGAAAGAAAGAAAGAGAGAGAGAGGGAGGGAGGAAGAAAGAAAGAAAAGAAAAGAGGGAGGGAGGAAGGAAGGAAGGGAGAAAGGAAAGGAAGGAAGGAAAGAAAGAAAAAGAAAGAAAGAAAAAGAAAGAGAGAAGGAAGGAAGGAAGAAAAAGAAAGAAAGGAAAGAGAGAGAGAGAAAGAAAGAAAGAAGGAAAGAAAGGAAAGAAAAAAAAGGAATCGCATGCTTAGGCTGACATCTGGTAAGTAAGAAACTCATCTGCCCTTTGAGCAATGGAATCTGAACTTCAGTGAGTAGAGGTTACAGTGAGTCCAAATCTTTTAACATTCTCTTGGCCTCATTCAGTATTCAAAAATCCGTCACAGTGGAGCTGTTGTTGCTCGTGTTGCTCAAAAGCTTCAACAAATATGCATGCCAGTATTTGTGGGAATAGTTAGTAATCTTCCTATTTCAGAAGAAACAGAAAGACAGTTTCTTCAAATTGATGGAAAGGAAAACTACCCGAAGATTTTATTTATTTGTGTTCTGTGGTAAAAACTCATCTACAACCTTAGCCATTTTTTTAAGAGTACAACTCAGTACTGTTAAGTATATTCACATTACTGTGAAAGAGCTCTCCAGAACTTCTTCATCTTGCAAATTTGAAACTCTACACTCATTAAACATTTCATCTTTTCCTCTTCTCCCCAGACCCTGGCAACCTCCATTCTACTTTCTCTTTCTATGTGTTTGATTACTTTTGATACCTATATAAGTGGAATCATATAGTTTTTGTCTTTTTGTGCCTGTGGCTTATTTCATTTAGCATAATGTCCTCAAGGATCATCCACATTGTAGCATGTGAGAAAATCCCCTTCCTTTTTAAAGGCTGAATAATATTTTGTTTTGTGTGTATACCACATTTAGTTTATACGTTCATCTGTCAGTGGACACTTGGGCTGCTTTCACCTCTTGACCTTTGTGAATAGTAGTGCTCCAAAACTTTTATTTTACTTTTCTAATTTAATCTAATTGTTTGGCTTACATCAAAGCAAATGTGGGAGAATATATTTAGTTAATTGTCTAGGAGTTTTGTTTTCCTGTAGAGTGAACCAGAATAGTAAATATGTATAAATGAATTTTAATAAATGAGTCAGGTACAGTTTCTCCAAGACCAAAATTAAAGAGGGAAATGCTCCAGGAGAGACTATGGGAATTGGGAGTGGGCGTGAGCTTGAGTTGGGAAATGAGGTGAGAAGCAGGGTTGATTTGCTTTTCTCGATCTAGTGCCCCATGCAGGCATAGGAGATGAGTCCTTTGGTCCATGAAAATTAGGGATTTAAAAAAGGGGCCTTCACCTAAAGTGGGGGCCTTTGAAATGCTATGCCATCAGTGAAATGATGGACAAAAGTAAGTTCACATACCTGTATAGGAAGATAATAAGGAAAGGTTTTGCTCTGGTTAGGAAAGGTAAAGTGTCCTCTAGGAATTCCTAACTTTTTGCTTGTTCTTACATGAGTTTGGAATTTAAATTTATGCAATTAAGCTGAGAAAATGACATAAAAAGGAGTCCGAGACACACTAAGTATTGGCAGAGATATGGAGGAACTGAATTCTCATACACTGCTAGTGGGGATATAAAATAGTACAACTGATGTGAAAAATAGTTTGACAGTTTCTTAAAAAGTAAAACACCTACCATATGACCCAGGTATTCCAATCCCAGGTATTTTTCCAAGAGTAATTAGACATTTTTTCACATAAAGTTTTGTACATAATTGTTCATAGCAGATTTATGTGTATTAACTTCAACTGAAAACAATTCAAATATCCATCAGTAAGTGAATGTATAAACAAACTGTGATATGTCCATGCAGTGGAATACTACTCAGAAATAAAAAGGAATAAACTATTGATATGCTCAATAGCCTGGATGAATATCAAATTGTGACACTTTTATTATCAAATGTCAAAACCATTATGCTGAACTTTAAAAGCTATGCAAACAACAGTATATACTATATGATTCCATTTATATAAAATCCTAGAAAATGCAAACTAATGCAAATGTAGCTCCTCCTCTGAGAAATTAGAGATTAGTGGAAAAGAAGATCTATTTAATAAATATATACAAAAATAATTTTCAGATGGATCAGAGACCAAAACACAAACATTTGCAACTGTTAAAAACAATATAAGAGTATATAACAATGACCTCAGGGAAGGAAAATCTTCTTAAACAAGATATTAAAAGCATAAATCAGAGGGCAAATAGAAGCATTACATTTTAAATCTTCTGTTTAACAAAGGGTACCATAAACACATTGGGAGGTGATATTGTAGATACATATCTCATATATGTGTATGTATCCCATATGTGTATACATATATATGCCACACAAAGAATTAGGGTCTATGAAATGTGAAGAAATCTATAAGTGATTATGAAAAAAAAGAACCAAATGAAAGGCAAAAAAAAAAAAGTGAGCAATTTACAAAAGAAGAAACCTGAATGGCCAATTAACATTTATAAAGTTGTTTAATTGCATTAGCAATCATAGAAATGCAAATTAAAATGAAATTATATATCTATATAGTTTCCTAATAGTTTTTTTTTGAGTACTTGCTGTGTATCTCTTTATTTCACCATTTTTTTATTGAAGTATAGTTAATATACAATGTCGTGTTAGTTTTACGTATACAGCCAAGTGATTCAATTATATATATATATATTTTTTTCTTTTTCTTTTTTTCTTTTTTTTAATCAGTCATCAATTTTCTACACATCAGTGTATACATGTCAATCCCAATCGCCCAATTCAGCACACCACCATCCCCCCCCCCCCAACTGCGGTTTTCCCCCCTTGGTGTCCATACGTTTGTTCTCTACATCTGTGTCTCAACTTCTGCCCTGCAACCCGGTTCATCTGTACCATTTTTCTAGGTTTCACATACATGCATTAATATACGATATTTGTTTTTCTCTTTCTGACTTACTTCACTCTGTATGACAGTCTGTAGATCCATCCACGTCTCAACAAATGACTCAATTTCTTTCCTTTTTATGGCTGAGTAATATTCCATTGTATATATGTACCACAACTTCTTTATCCTTTCATCTGTCGATGGATATTTAGGTTGCTTCCATGACCTGGCTATTGTAAATACTGCTGCAATGAACATTGGGGTGCATGTGTCTTTTTGAATTACGGTTTTCTCTGGGTATATGCCCAGTAGTGGGATTGCTGGATCATATGGTAATTCTATTTTTAGTTTTTTAAGGAACCTCCATACTGTTCTCCATAGTGGCTGTATCAATTTACATTCCCACCAACAGTGCCAGAGGGTCCCCTTTTCTCCACACCCTCTCCAGCATTTGTTGTTTGTAGATTTTCTGATAATGCCCACTCTAATTAGTGTGAGGTGATACCTCATTGTAGTTTTGATTTGCATTTCTCTAATAATTAGTGATGTTGAGCAGCTTTTCATGTGCTTCTTGATCATCTGTATGTTTTCTTTGGAGAAATGTCTATTTAGGTCTTCTGGCCATTTTTGGATTGGGTTGTTTGTTTCTTTAATATTGAGCTGAATGAACTGTTTATATATTTTGGAGATTAACCCTTTGTCCATTGATTTGTTTGCAAATATTTTCTCCCATTCCAAGGGTTGTCTTTTTGTCTTGTTTATAGTTTCCTTTGCTGTAGCTTTTAAGTTTATGTCCCGTTTGTTTTTATTTCCATTACTCTAGGAGGTGAGTCAAGAAATATCTTACTGTGATTTATGTCAAAGAATGTTCTTCCTATGTTTTCCTCTAAGAGTTTTATAGTGTCCGGTCTTATATTTAGGTCTCTAATCCATTTTGAGTTTATTTTTGTGTATGGTGTTAGGGAGGGTTCTAATTTCATTATTTTACATGTAGCTGTCCAGTTTTCCCAGCATCACTTATTGAAGAGGCTGTCTTTTCTCCATTGTATATCCTTGCCTCCTTTGTCATAGATTAGTTGACCATAGGTGTGTGGGTTTATCTCTGGGCTTTCTATTCTGTTCCACTAATCTATATTTCTGTTTTTGTGTCAGTACCATACTGTCTTGATTACTGTAGCCCTGTAGTATAGTCTGAATTCAGGGAGTCTGATTCCTCCAGCTCTGTTTTTTTCCCTCAAGACTGCTTTGACTACTCAGGGTCTTTTGTGTCTCCATACAAAGTTTAAGATTTTTTGTTCTAGTTCTGTAAAAAATGCCAGTGGTAGTTTGATAGGGATTGCACTGAATCTGTAGATTGCTTTGGGTAGTATAGTCATTTTCACAATATTGATTCTTCCAATCCAAGAATATGGTCTGTCTCTCCATCTGGTTGTGTCATCTTTGATTTCTTTCATCAATGTCTTATAGTTTCTGAGTACAGGTCTTATAACTCCTTAGGTAAGTTTATTCCTAGGTATTTTATTCTTTTAGTTGCAATGATGAATGGGATTGGTTCCTTAATTTCTCTTCCTTATCTTTCATTGTTAGTGTATAGGAATGCAACAGATTTCTGTGCATTAATTTTGTATCCTGCAACTTTACCAGATTCATTGATTAGCTCCAGTAGTTTTCTGGTGGCATCATTAGGATTCTCTATGTATAGTTTAATGTCATCTGCAAACAGTGACAGTTTTACTTCTTCTTTTCCAATTTGTATTCCTTTTATTTCTTTTTCTTCTCTGATTGCCGTGGCTAGGACTTCCAAAACTATGTTGAATAATAGTGGCAAGAGTGGACATCCTTGTCTTGTTCCTCACCTTAGGAGAAATGCTTTCAGTTTTTCACCATTGAAAATGATGTTTGTTGTGGATTTCTCACATATGGCCTTTATTATGTTGAGGTAGGTTCCCTCTGTGCCCACTTTCTGGAGAGTTTTTATCATAAATGGGTGTTGAAATTTGTCAGAAGCTTTTTCTGCATCTATTGAGATGATCATATGGTTTTTATTCTTCAGTTTGTTAATATGGTGTATCACATTGATTGATTACTGTATATTGAAGAATCTTTGCATCCCTGGGATAAACCCCACTTGATCATGGTGTACTGTCCTCTTAATGTGTTGTTAGATTCTGTTTGCTAGTATTGTGTTGAGGATTTTTGCATCTATATTCATCAGTGATGTTGGTCTGTGTTTTCCTTTTTTTGTAGTATCTTGTCTGGTTTTGGCATCAGGGTGATGGTGGCCTCATAGAATGAGTTTGGGAGGTGTTCCTTCCTCTGAAATTTTTGGAAGAGTTTGAGAAGGATGGGTGTTAGCTTTTCTCTAAATGTTTGATAGAATTCACCTGTGAAGCCATCTGGTCCTGGACTTTTGTTTGTTGGAAGATTTTTAATCACAGTTTCAATTTCATTCCTGTGATTGGTCTGTTCATATTTTCTATTTCTTCCTGGTTCAGTCTTGGAAAGTTTCACCTTTCTAAGAATTTGTCCATTTCTTCCAGGTTGTACATTTTATTGGCATAGAGTTGCTTATAGTAGTCTCTTAGGATGCTTTGTATTTCTGTGGTGTCTGTTGTAACTTCTCCTTTTTCATTTCTAATTTTATTGATTTGAGTCCTCTCCCTCTTTTTCTTGATGAGTCTGGCTAAAGGTTTAGAAATTTTGTTTATCTTTTCAAAGAACCACTTTTACTTTTATTGATCTTTGCTATTGTTTCCTTTGTTTCTATTTCATTTATTTCTGCTTTGATCTTTATGGTTTCTTTCCTTCTATTAACTTTGGGTTTTGTTTGTTCTTCTTTCTCTCATCACTTCAGGTGTAAGGTTAGATTGTTTATTTGAGGTTTTTCTTGTTTCTTGAGGTAGGATTCTATTGCTATAAACTTCCCTTTTAGAACTGCTTTTGCTGCATCCCATAGGTTTTGGTTCATCGTGTTTTCATTGTTATTTGTCTCTAGGTCTTTTTTGATTTCCTTTTGATTTCTTCAGTGATCTCTTTGTTATTTAGTAATGTATTGTTTAGCATCCATGTGTTTGTATTTCTTACGTTTTTTTCCCTGTAATTGATTTCTAATCTCATACTGTTGTGGTTGGAAAACATGCTTGATAAGATTTCAGTTTTCTTAAATTTACTGAGGCTTGATTTGTGACCCAAGATGTGATGTATCCTGAAGAATGTTCCATGTGCACTTGAGAAGAAAGTGTAATCTGCTGTTTTTGGATGGAATGTCCTATAAATATCAATTAAATCTATCTGGTCTGTTGTGTCATTTAAAGCTTGTTTCCTTATTAATTTTCTGCCTGGATGATCTGTCCATTGGTGTAAGTGAACTGCTAAAGTCCCCTATTATTATTGTATTACTGTTGATTTCCTCTTTTATAGCTGTTAGCATTTGCCTTATGTATTGAGGTGCTCCTGTGTTGGGTGCATATATATTTATAATTGTTATATCTTCTTTTTGGGTTGATCCCTTGATCATTATGTAGTGTCCTTCCTTGTCTCTTGTAACATTCTTTATTTTAAAGTCTATTTTATCTGATATGAGTATTGCTATTCCAACTTTCTTTTGATTTCCATTTGCATGGAATATCTTCTTCCATCCCCTCAGTTTCAGTCTGTATGTGTCCCTAGGTCTGATGTGGTTCTCTGGTAAACAGCATATTTATGGGTCTTGTTTTTGTATCCATTCAGCAGGCCTGTGTCTTTTGGCTGGAGCATTTAATCCATTCACATTTAAGGTAACTATCGATATGTATGTTCCTATTACCATTTTCTTAATTGTTTTGGGTTTGTCTTTGTATGTCCTTTTCTTCTCTTGTTTTCCCCTCTTAGAGAAGTTCCTTTAGCATTTGTTGTAGAGCTGGTTTGGTGGTGCTGAATTCTCTTAGCTTTTGCTTGTCTGTAAAGCTTTTGATTTCTCCATTAAATCTGAATGAGATCCTTGCCGGGTAGAGTAATCTTGGTTGTAGTTTCTTCCCTTTCATCTCTTTAAATATATCATGCCACTCCCTTCTGGCTTGTAAAGTTTTTGCTGAGAAATCAGCTGTTAACCTTATGGGAGTTCCCTTGTATGTTGTTTGTTGTTTTTCCCTTGTTGCTTTTAATAATTTTTTTGTCTTTAATTTTGGTCAGTTTGATTACTGTGTGTGTCAGCATGTTTCTCCTTGGTTTTATCCTGCCTGTGACTCTCTGCACTTCCTGGACTTGGGTGGCTATTTCCTTTCCCATGTTAGGGAAGCTTTCGACTATAATATCTTCAGATATTTTCTTGGGTCCTTTCTCTCTCTCCTCTTCTTCTGGGATCCCTATAATGCAAATGTTTGTGTGTTTAATGTTGTCCCAGAGGTCTCTTAGGCTGTCTTCATTTCTTTTCATTCTTTTATCTTTATTCTGTTCCGTGGCAGTGAATTTCACCATTCTGCCTTTCAGGTCACTTATCTGTTCTTCTGTCTCAGTTATTCTGCTATTGATTCTTTCTAGTGTAGTTTTCATTTCAGTTATTGTATTGTTCACTTCTGTTTGTTTGTTCTTTAATTCTTCTAGGTCTTTGTTAAACACTTCTTTCATCTTCTCGATCTTTGCCTCCATTCTCTTTCTGAGGTCCTGGATCATCTTCACTATCATTATTCTGAATTCTTTTTCTGGAAGTTTGCCTATCTCCACTTCATTTAATTGTTTTTCTGGGGTTTTATCTTATTCCTTCATCTGGTACATAGTCCTCTGCCTTTTTATTTTGTCTATTTTTCTGTGAATGTGGTTTTCGTTGCACCAGCTGCAGGACTGTAGTTCTTCTTGCTTCTGCTGTCTCTCTTCTGCCCGTTTTTTGAAATGAAAAAAATAAAGAACATAAATTATTAACATTAGACTGATCAAAATTTTAAAAAATATCGCAAAACTGAAGGTCAGCATGGAATTCTCACATACAGTACTCAGGGTTTGAGTATAAACTGGTACAGCCACTTTGGAGAGCAACTTGAAAACATCCAGTAAATTTTAAGATTTCTTTTCCTTAAAATCCAGAAATTTCATTTCTTGGCTTATGCTCTATGGAAACTCTTAAAAATATACCTACTAAAACATATACATATTTTCCATTAGCATCATTTGTAATAGTAAGATCAGAAACATCCTAAATATCTAGCTACAGAATAAATAAAGGAATTATAACATTTTTGTTGTCATCAAGTAAAATATGAACCAGAAAATTTTTCAACAAACATAAAACTGAAAAATATACACCCATTAAAAATTTCAGTTCAAATCACTATCTAAATATTTTGACCAGTACCATGTATTTTTACGTCTGACAGAGTTATGGTAAAAATATAAGATAAACGTATTCAGGCACATAATAAACACTTCATTCACTATGATGGTTACATTTAGAGAAGGGAGACTGGAAAATTGCATTGAAGAAGGGTATATTGATGTTTTCAACTGTATCTATATTGTTTTATTTCTTAAGAATAATTTTAAAATATCACAGTCCAATGCAAGGTAAGGTTTAGATTGATCAGAGTTGGGTACAAATTCTTAAGAGTGTTCTTAAAACATTAACAACAAGAGAAGCTAGAATTTATCTGTCTGTTTGACAATATGCTTTAAAAATATTCAGTTTTTCCATCACCTGCTTCTGTATCCCTCTGGCTAGTTGCTTTACAATGTAAAAAGGAAAATAAGCAGTCCAGGCAGCTTGGGTAGTTATCTCAGCCTTTTGTCCTAGGCTGAGTTTCCTTTGCACGTACTGATCAATTACTGGAAATATTCATGAAGACTTAGGTTACTCCAGGAAATGAATTTTGCAGGTTGTGGGCCCAGTGGAAAATTTGTGACAGATTTGAAGATTTTCTTGTTTTTCTAATTCATTGTCAGTAATTTGGGTGGCAAAATTAAAGAGCATTTAACCAGGACTCAGGAAACTATCCTTAGCTAATTTTTTGACTTTGTGAAGATTTCTTAAGCTCTCCATACTTACCTTTTTTTTTTTTTTAAAAAATGCAGACTTTGGATTAGCTCACCAATAACCATCTTTCCAGTTCTAAATGTTCCAAGTTTCCATTTTAACATTAATTCATATTGTTAGCCCTAAGGGAATTATTTTAATTCTATGTAGTATGTTGACACGGTCTCACTGTGACAAAATTTTAGGATGCTAGCTTGAAGTCTCAGATGTTATTTGCTGACATTAATTCTCTGAAGACATAATTATATTTGGTTTATCAACTAAACACATAATCACAGAACTTTTATCAGAATACAGTTTAAAATGTACACATATATTCTTTTGAGCTAAAGATTAATGTTCTAAAGATTCCAGTATGAACCAGTTGATTTGCAAGCTGTTCAGGGAATTTAAATACTTCTAGGATATGCATTAAATTTTAGTCACAGCATGTACTTTCCTTCTCTAAACTATATTTCATTGACACACCATAATTAATTGGCTTTTAAATAAATGTTCTCTTTGTATTTATCAAGCTGGCAAGAAATTAATCCAAATCATTATTTAACTTTTTAACTTGAAATAACTTTTAGAGGAATTTTAAAAGGTTTCTTTGTCTTACGATTTATAGTTTCCTCAAAAATACAAATAGTTCAAGAACATTCGGGGTATTAGAGTTGACTATTCTCTAGCCTGGTATAAATAGGAAAGCTCAGATTTTATAATATTTCTTTAATGAGGTATGTATTACATTAACTTGTAATGAGATGATTTCAGAGATACAGTTGCAAATACCAAACAGTCTGCTACAGATTAAAGCTAATTCCTTCCAAATGGTTGGAAACTCTGTTACACACTCCAATCATCACCACCACCCGGCAAAAGTAATTCTGGGATTTACACAAGAATATACTTTTTTAAAATTTGAAAATGTTACTGTATGTTTAAACCTTGTTAACTGTGTAAATAACTGTATAAAAATGTATCAAAATGAACTCTTCTCATAATTCCCTTAAGGTTTAGTCCTTATCATACCAATATTAGTAAAATGATTTCTGGGGGAAATCAATTCATAAGTAACTCTTTCTGGTTACTTGTTAGGGTTTTAAATGAAGTAATTCATAATATATGAATCTTAAAGACCTATACATTGAGTTTTACACAGTGTATACCATAATATTCTTGTATTGATCTCTTATCCAACACTTGTGCAGGGAAATCTGTTTGTTGTGTTACAGTAGGCAGATTTGCAGAATTTCTTTTTATGGTACAAATGAGCAATTTTCACTGATTTTTCAGAAAATTAGTCATATAAGATTAAATTATGTATAAATGGTAACTTATTGAAAAATAATTATTTGAAATATTTAGTTGTATCAATATTCTATCATATATATATTGTTCTTCCAGGTACATTTGTCAATATTTCACCTCTCAGTCTTGATTTTTCAACTGAATATTAAGCCTCATCTATCTTCTGAGGTTCTGGGAAAATAAAAGAAACTAAATATATGATGTTCACAGTAGTTTTAAAACAGACAAATCTATTATTTTGAAAAATCTTATTTTTCAAAAATTCATATAAATAAGCCTAAGGATTTTTTTATAAAGCATTTTAAAAATTTATTTATTTATTTACTTTTGGCTGTGTTGGGTCTTCGTTGCTGCACGTGGGCTTTCTCTAGTTGCAGCGAGCGGGGGCTATTCTTTGTTGCAGTGCACAGACTTCTCATTACGGTGGTTTCTCTTGTTGCAGAGCATGGGCTTTAGGCGCCTGGGCTTCAATAGTTGTGGCACACAGGCTCAGTAGTTGTGGTGCACCGGCTTAGTGGCTCTGTGGCCTGTGGTATCTGCCCGGACCAGGGCTCGAACCCGGGTACCCTGCATTGGCAGGTGGATTCTTAACCACTGCGCCACCAAGGAAGTCCCAGCCTAAGGATTGTTAATGATGGCCAAATATAGGTTTTTACTGCTTTGCTTGTGACTGCAATACAAAATTTAATTCCAAAAATTCTAAGTTCAGTAAGACAAAATAGTTTGGAACTGTTCTCAGTTTAATTAACCACAGGTTAAAGGCTCAGGAGAGCTGGAAAAAGATGCATTAACATAACCTTCACATTGCTTTTTCCCCCATTGGGTTACCAAATAGCTCTTGAATTGTGCCCAAATCTGTTTATGGCAACTGTACTTTTTATCACAATTATATGATTTAATCAATGTCACAATAAACCAATTATTATCACCAAAAAACTAATGAGAAATGAGTGACAAATGGAACAAATTCTATGAAAACTCATTTGAAAGCTTTGGAAATACTAATATTATGGTGAGTTGCTAAAAAAATAATGTTAAATTAACTTTGATCAGACAATTATGAAGTATAGAAGAAAATATTATAAAAATCTTAAACAAGCCTACATCCAGAGGGCTTAACAAGTATCTGTTATTAATTGCTTGTTCATCTTTAACAGTCTGGTAAGCTCAGATAGTGCTTTATGAGTGTGACTTATACACAAAGACTGGGAACTCCAATCATTGGATCTGCAACCAAAGACTCACCCATGCATTAAAAGAAGATGAATGAGTGCAACTTCTCTACATTATATATATATATACATATATATTTCATATGTATGTTTCCCATCTTAATAGACTTAAAAAATTAATCTACCAGTGATTTCTTCTAATCATTTGAGAACAGAGGAGATCTATTTTAAATGCCAGGCAAATTATGGACATTGGGAATGGAGTGATGAAGAAAGTCCTTGCAACTTTGAAAATCACTTTCTGAGACAGGTGTGGTAAGACAGACAATAAATATAAGAGCCAATAATCAAAAGATAATTACAATTTAACTTAAGGTAATAAGTGCTATGAAGAGACTATAAACATACAGAGTAAAAAGGAGTGATAGAGAGTTACTTTGACTGTGGTGGTCAGGGAAACCATCTTTGGAGAGCAGAAATTTGAATAGAAACTTGAAAATAGTCATGAAAATATCTATAGTTCTCTACTGGGAGAAAGCGATTTGATGTGCTTAAGGAACATCTAGAAGGTCACTGTGGTTAGAAAGTTGTGAATAATGGGGAAAGTGGAGACGTTAAATTCAGAGAGAGAGGTAGGGGTCCATTTACATGAGCATTTTTAGATAATAACAAGTCTTTTGATAAGGGTTTTGATTTTAGTTTAAATGCAATAAGTATCCACTGGGGAATTTTAAGCAAATATATAATATAATCTGATATGTTCTTTGATTTTTACCTTAAAATGATAAGAGAAGATACTGCAGAATCTTAAGGATTAGCATGGTAGCAATGGAGATGGCGATCTGTGATTTGAATTATTATCTTTTTCTTTCTTCCAGAATGTAGCCACCAGATTTTGCTGATAGTTGGTATAAGTGGAATGAAAGAGAAAAGAATCAAAAATAACTTATAAGTTTTAGGCTTAGCATCATTAGCTAAGATTGTAATGACTAGGGGAGGGGTAGGTTTGGCGTATGGGGCAGGTGGTAATAAGTGATTAGTTCTGAACAACAATTTCAAAGTTGAGATGCTAATTTGATACTAAGGTAGAGATGTCAAGTAGGAAGTTCAACATACAACTCAGGATCTCAGGAGATGGGTTGTAGTTGGAGATACAAATTTAAAAATCATTAGAATCTAGGTATATTTGAGGCCCATCTAGGGAAAGGGTAAGTCCAGAAGAGAGAATAAAGAGAATAACTGAGATATGAGCCATGCTGTCCTTGAGAGGTTGGACCACAGAGAAGGAGTCAAAAAGGAGATTGAAAAGAAGTAGCCAATGGAGTATAAAGAATTTGACAGCTTTGCGGTAATGAAAAGTTAGAGGAAATGCTGCTTTGGAAGAGAGAATGGATAATATAAATAGTTGGGAAAGAGACTGTTGTGGCTTCAATAATGTCTTAAGAGCCCTTCTCAGAGCTCTTCTTGTGAGTAGTGAGAACAAGCCTAGAGTTCCTTAAAAGTGTACGCTATTGATACTGTGTATAAAATAGATAACTAATGAGAACCTACTGTATAGCACAGGGAACTTTACTCAGTGCTCTGTAGTGACCTAAATGGGAAGGAAATCCAAAAAAGAGAGGGTATAGGTATATGTATAGCTGATTCACTTTGCTGTATAGTAGAAACTAATACAACATTGTAAAGCAACTATACTCCAATAAAAATTTTAAAATAAACTATTCAAAATTTTAAAAAAAAGTAAAGACATGAAGATGTGGACCCACAGTATAAATGACTCATTTAAGGAATGTTGCTATGAATTGATGAGAGAAATGGGTGGTAGCCATCAAGGAATATAAGGTCACTAGGAGTGTAAAAGAGATCTCATATTAAGTAAGCCATGTTGCTATACCAGTGACAGTAGTACTGGTGTGAGGGAGAGATTGAAGATGTAGGGGGAAAGTGGGACAACCACCAAAGTAAAATCCTTGAACAAGTGACTGAGATTGGCTCCAAGCATAACTGTAGAGATTGACCTTGGATGAATGCAAGGCACTTAATTTATTGTGACAGGAAGAAATACAGAGTAAATGAGTCCAGATGCAGAGGGTGGATTTGGAGAGGTAAAGTAAGTCCACTCCCATTTGAATATGTAGTAGTTAAGAGCAGCGCTCTGGGGCAGACTGCCAAGGTTCATTTCTTAGCCTGGCCTCTGACAGCTTTCTTATCTTGGACAAGTTACTTGACCTTTGTGTGGCTTGATTTCTTCATCTGTAAAGTGTAGAACTACCTTATAAGGTTATTGTGAGAATTCAGTTAGTTAATATATCTCTAATACATATACAGCAGTGTCATAACTCTAATACATGTACAGCAGTGTCATAATCCTTTGTGCAAGCTTAACTAGCTGCTAAGAGTGAGGAGACAAATAGAAGGGGATTTTGGAAATTGTTGCTTTTCTTAACATAGTATTTGTCCTGACAATCTCTTAGACACTGTTTTAATGCTTTAAATGTATGAATATATTAAATACCCACAACATCCCTAATAGACATATAAATAAGAAAATTGCCTAAGGTTACACAGCTGGTAAGTGGCAGAGCTAGTATTCATATTAAGGGAGTCTGCCTCCAGAGCCTGAAATCTTTTCTTTTTTTAAGGGGGATTTTTTTTTTCTTTTTTACATTTGTGTTGAGGTACAAAATACATAAAGTATAAAGAAGATATACAGATAACAAATAAGCACATGAAAATATGTTCAACATCGTTAGCCATTAGAGAAATTCACGTTGAAATTATATCACCCCTATCAGAATGGGTAAGATGAAAAATAGTGATAACACCAAATGCTGGTGAGGATTCAGAGAAAGTGGATCACTCACATTGCTGGTGTAAATTTAAGATGGTACAGATACTCTGGGAAATAGTTTTGGAAATCATTTTGGCCTTTCAAAATTGAAAATGGACTTAACTTAAAACTCAGAAATTGCAGTCTTGGGCATTTAGCCCAGGGAAATGAAGACTTATTTTTATTCATGTTTGTAGCAGCTTTATTCATTATAGCCAAAACTAGAAACTACCCAAATACCTTTCAGTGGATAAATGGTTAAGCAGACTGTGGTATGTCCACACCATGGAATACTACTCAGTGACAAAAAGGAAGAAACTATTGCTATGCACACCAAATTGGATGAACCTTAAGGAATCATGCTGAGTAGTAAAAAAGCCAGTCTCAAAAGAATATATACTGAGGTGGATGCACATAGAGTCTGTCATACAGAGTGAAGTAAGTCAGAAAGAGAAAAACAAATACTGTATGCTAACACATATATATGGAATCTAAAAAAAAAAAAAAAAGGTACTGATGAACATAGTGGCAGGGCAGGAATAAAGATGTAGACATAGAGAACGGACTTGAGGACCTGGATGGGGGAGGGGAATCTGGGGCAACGTGAGAGTAGCATCGACGTATATACACTACTGAATGTAAAATAGTTACCTAGTGGAAGCAGCAGCATAGCACAGGGAGATCAGCTCAGTGCTTTGCGATGACCTAGAGACTGGGATAGGAAGGGTGGGAGGGAGGCTCAAGAGGGAGGGGATATGGAGATATATGTATGCGTATGGCTGATTCACTTTGTTGTACAACCGAAACTAACACAGTACTGTGAAGCAGTTATACTCCATTAAAGATCTATTAAAAAAAAATACATACTGCATGATTCCATTGTATTACATTCATGAAATAACATAATTAGAAAGATGGAAAATAGATTAGTATTTGCTGGGGTTAGGGATGGCAGAGAGGGAGTGGGAATGTGGCTATTAAGGGCTAGCAAAAGGTAATCAAGTTGAGTATCTTGATTATGATGGTAGTTACATAAGGCTACACGTTAATAAAATTGCATTGCACTGTGTACATAAAAGAATGTATGTGTAACCTATGACATTTGAATAAGTTCTATCAATTGTAGTATTCTCAATGTCTTGGTTTTGATAGTCTAATAAAATTGTGTGAGACGTTAAATTTGAGAGAGGCTGGAGAAAGGAAGCACATAATTTCCCTGTACATTTTTTTTTGCAACCTCCTGTGAATCTATATTGTTTCAAAATTAAAAAAAAATTTTTTAAAAGAAAGCAAAGTACAAAAATGTGCCATCGCCAGTGTACAGCTCAATGAATTTTCACATGCGCACATGTCCTTATAACAACCACCATGCAGATTAAAAAATAGAACAATTCTAGCACCCTACAAGGATTTCATGTGCCTCTTCCTAATCAGTACCCACTCACTCAGACTTCTATCACTACTCTGACTTATATTACCATTACCACCAATAAGTTTTTGCTGATCTTGGAACTTTGTAGAGATGGAATCCATTGGTATACTCTTATGCATCTGGCGTCCATCCATGATGCTGAATGCATCAGCCATTGTCCTTTTCCATTGCTATGTGGAATTCCATTGTGTAAATACATGACATATTTTTTTACTTTGCCATTGATGGATATTTGGGTTGTTTTTTAGTCTTTGGCCATTTTGAATAAAACAGCTATGATTGTTCTTACACATGTGTTTTGGTACATACATTTTTTTCCCCCTTGGGAATGTGCCTAGAAGTAGAATTGCTTTAGTACATACAGCCAAATAATTTTGAATCAATTACACTTCCACCTGCAAAGTATGAGAGATCCAATTGTTGTACATCTTTGCTAGCACATAGAAAGTGCAGTCATAACCTCTATGCTATACATAGGAGTAAGGAAAAGATGTGAAATAAGCACAACAAAGAGAAGAAAATGGACTTTACTTGGAAAGTGTGGTAGGATTACTGACATTAATAAATATCCATTTGAAATTTCTTGATCCTAGTTTTAAAGGAAAATGAGTAGTCCTGACTGTGTAATTCACTCCATCAAGATATAGCTGCTTGAGTGATGGTATAGCTTGTTGGATTTAATCAAGGTGTTTTAGGAAAAGCAAGTAGAACAGATTGGAGCCCTTTGAAGTGCTTAACACCTTGTAGCTAGGAGGTTTGTAGATGGCGGCAACAAGGACAGATGACGCATGCTTGAAAAAGTGGGAATTGCTATATTATGGGGTATTATATATTTCTTGGGGTACTATACATTTCTTGCTTTAAAAGAACCTCAATATCTCCTTTGTATCTTTTAAAAGGTTTTAATACATCTTTTAGAGAGTGCAAATTTATGGTAGTGATAAGAAACTACTTTAGAGAATCATGGCAGATAAAATTTCAGTAATGTATCATTGTTTACCCATTAGTATCTCTCATTTTGCTTTTATGTTGCTTGTGCTTTTTACTTGCAAAGCCCATTGTTTGATATTCTCTATAGAACTTCACAAAGTTTAAGTTTACATATCCTACATTACATCCATTATCTTATGTTTCAAAGCTTTTAGAAACATAAAGGGAGACAGCATTGTTATCACAAACTTCTGATTCCAGTTCCCCACATATTTGTTAAATCTGTTCTATAATCCTGCCATTTGGAAGGTTTCCTTGAGAATTTCCTCCAGAGGTTCCATTGCCTTTTCATATTTTGCCTGCTAAGGAGGCTTAGCCAAGGAATGTCTTTCAAAAAAACAAGATAGTCAATTATTTTTTAACAAAATAATTATTGATAAAGGTATTTCAAAGTAATTCTGAATTTTACAGAAAGTCAGCTGTTTTTCTTAATCATCATCTTGAGTTTTCATCATCTTTTGCAAATAAGCCTGTTACCTTATCTCCACATGTCTGTGTTTATAACTGTGTACTGCAGAAAGTTTCATGAGTCTTTTGATTGGGCCATCCCTTTAATAACATAATTTTGTTTCATGATATAGAATTCTTGACCAAGAACTTTGGCTAGAGTGACTTTAACTTATTTTATTATGCTCTTTCTCAGTTGCATACATAGAAGTAATTTTAAAATTTCTACTACACAGTAAGTTGAATTTTTCCAATGCTGTTTTAAAAATTTCTGGAAAATACCTTTCTGTATCTCATGATAACTTAAAATGTAGAATAAGTCCTAATGTTATTGGGAGGTATTATGATTTTGTGGTTTTAGTGACTACTTCTGCTAAAACACCCTGTGTTTCAATCTGTGTATGCCACATGATTTTGAAGGTAGTTGGAATGACCTTTTAGGTGAAAAATATCAGCTCAATAGTAAGGTAGCTTTTCTTTACATAATTTATAAAAATATGTTCATCTTACTACAATATCATTTACTACTTTTACTGAGAGCATTTACAATAGTGATTTTTAGAAAGGACGAATATTATGTAGGTTTCAAGATTCCAGCTATAAAAAGAGCCTATTTTCAACTTTCTCCAAATTTTAAAACCACAGCCCTTACCTTATTATTCTCTTATTATGTTGAGAGAACTTGTCTAAGGGTAAAGAAATTATTGTTATTAAATGCCATAGCTCTTTTTATATAAAACTACCAATTTGATCATTTTAGAAATTTATTTTGAAGAGAGAAGAACTTAGATGGCAAAATTGAAACTGAATCTATTCTCAGCATTTACATCGTCTACAGTACAATTAGCTATAAAAGGCAGAAACCAATTCTGACTCGCTTAAGCAAAAATAAAGAATTATTAAAAAGATATGTAGGGCCATAACATGAATGGGAGTCTGGGAACCAGGCTGGGCACTAGGAGAGCTGCTTAGAGCCAAAAAGCTAGAAACACAATGACTGTCTTTTTTTTTTTTTTTAAACATCTTTATTGAAGTATAATTGCTTTACAATGGTGTGTTAGTTTCTACTTTATAACAAAGTGAATCAGTTATACATATACACATGTTCCCATATCTCTTCCCTCTTGCATCTCCCTCCCTCCCACCCTCCCCATCCCACCCCTCTAGGTGGTCACAAAGCACCAAGCGGATCTCCCTGTGCTATGCGGCTGCTTCCCACTAGCTATCTATTTTACATTTGGTAGTGTATATATGTCCATGACACTCTCTCACCCTGTCACATCTCATCCCTCCCCCTCCCTATATCCTCAAGTCCATTCTCTAGTAGGTCTGTGTCTTTATTCCCGTCTTGCCACTAGGTTCTTCATGGCCTTTTTTTTTTCCCTTAGATTCCATATATATGGGTTAGGATACTGTATTTGTTTTTCTCTTTCTGACTTACTTCACTCTGTATGACAGACTCTAACTCCATCCACCTCATTACAAATACCTCCATTTCATTTCTTTTTATGGCTGAGTAATATTCCATTGTATATATGTGCCACATCTTCTTTATCCATTCATCCGATGATGGACACTTAGGTTGCTTCCATGTCCTGGCTATTGTAAATAGAGCTGCAATGAACATTTTGGTACATGACTTTTTGAACTATGGTTTTCTCAGGGTATCTGCCCAGTAGTGGGATTGCTGGGTTGTATGGTAGTTCTATTTGTAGTATTTTAAGGAACCTCCATACTGTTCTACATAGTGGCTGTCTCAATTTACATTCCCACCAACAGTGCAAGAGGGTTCCCTTTTCTCCACACCCTCTCCAGCATTTATTGTTTCTAGATTTTTTGATGATGGCCATTCTGAACGGTGTGAGATGATATCTCATTGTAGTTTTGATTTGCATTTCTCTAATGATTAATGATGTTGAGCATTCTTTCATGTGTCTGTTGGCAATCTGTATATCTTCTTTGGAGAAATGTCTATTTAGGTCTTCTGCCCATTTTTGGATTGGGTTGTTCGTTTTTTTGTTATTGAGCTGCATGAGCTGCTTGTAAATCTTGGAGATTAATCCTTTGTCAGTTGCTACATTTGCAAATATTTTCTCCCATTCTGAGAGTTGTCTTTTCTTCTTGTTTATGGTTTCCTTTGCTGTGCAAAAGCTTTTAAGTTTCATTAGGTCCCATTTGTTTATTTGTGTTTTTATTTCCATTTCTCTAGGAGGTGAGTTAAAAAGAATCTTGCTGTGATTTATGTCATAGAGTGTTCTGCCTATGTTTTCCTCTAAGAGTTTGATAGTGTCTGGCCTTACACTTAGGTCTTTAATCCATTTTGAGTTTATTTTTGTGTATGGTGTCAGGGAGTGTTCTAATTTCATACTTTTACATGTATCTGTCCAATTTTCCCAGCACCACTTATTGAAGAGGCTGTCTTTTCTCCACTGTATATGCTTGCCTCCTTTATCAAAGATAAGGTGACCATATGTGCGTGGGTTTGTCTCTGGGCTTTCTATCCTGTTCCCTTGATCTATATTTCTGTTTTTGTGCCAGTACCAAACTGTCTTGATTACTGTAGCTTGGTAATATAGTCTGAAGTCAGGGAGTCTGATTCCTCCAGCTCCATTTTTCATTCTCAAGATTGCTTTGGCTATTCAGGGTGTTTTGTGTTTCCATACAAATTGTGAAATTTTTTGTTCTACTTCTGTGAAAAATGCCAGTGGTAGTTTGATAGGGATTGCATTGAATCTGTAGATTGCTTTGGGTAGTAGAGTCATTTTCACAATGTTGATTCTTCCAATCCAAGAACATGGTATATCTCTCCATCTATTTGTATCATCTTTAATTTCTTTCATCAGTGTCTTATAATTTTCTGCATACAGGTCTTTTGTCTCCTTAGGTAGGTTTATTCCTAGATATTTTATTCTTTTTGTTGCAATGGTAAACGGGAGTATTTTCTTAATTTCACTTTCAGATTTTTCGTCATTAGTGTATAGAAATGCAAGAGATTTCTGTGCATTAATTTTGTATCCTGCTACTTTACCAAATTCATTGATTAGCTCTAGTAGTTTTCTGGTAGCATCTTTAGGATTCTCTATGTATAGGATCATGTCATCTGCAAACAGTGACAGCTTTACTTCTTCTTTTCTGATTTGGATTCCTTTTATTTCTTTTTCTTCTCTGATTGCTGTGGCTAACACTTCCAAAACTATGTTGAATAATAGTGGTGAGAGTGGGCAACCTTGTCTTGTTCCTGATCTTAGTGGAAATGGTTTCAGTTTTTCACCATTGAGGACAATGTTGGCTGTGGGTTTGCAATGACTGTCTTTTAACAGAAAGAGTAAAGCTAAGTCTTCTGAGGCTCTAGGATATGGTCTCTTCTGTAGCCTTAAAAGAATTCTCCTTGTTCCTCATTTTTTGTGTCATTCACTCAAGAGACAAAGGCCTACTGGGGCATCTGATAAGCTATTGCAAAAGGATGTCCATATATGCTGCCTGCCAGTGTAGAGCAAAAGTTCTTGCCTTTCTGATACTGGTAGTGGGAGACAGACCATTGCCTTTCAACAAGGTGACACATACAGTAGGGAACTCCTACCAAATAGAAAAGAAGGATGGAAGCTCATCAATCAAAAGAAGATACCAAACTTATAAATGAGCTCTTCCCCATTAAAAAATTAAATATATACATACATATATACACACATTAATACACTAATATATAAATTAAGTGTACATATACACATGTGTATTTCATGTCAATATGCATGTATATTTTACACATTTTAGAAGAAATAAAATTCCTTGGAAAAAAGAGATCAATAAGTACTTTTTTCTGTAACTCCTTCCTTCCTTTTTCCCTTCTGAGCCATAATATTTTAATCTAGAGAAAAAGTATTTTGACTGCTGGTTTCCTCACCTCTGTGCAATGAATTAGTGTGTTAACAATGTGAATAAAATACATAAATAATTTCCAATGATATTGTCCTCTAAAATCCAGAAAAAATGTACAATTACCCCGTTATTTCACTTTCCAAATGACAAGAGTGAGGAGAAATTCAAGTTGCTTATTTTAATAAGGAGTAGACAAGTGATGCTGTCACAAGTGCTACATGATGTGTCCCACATACCTGACCCTGTTGCCCCGAGAAAGCTCCCTGACATGCTTCCATCAACCCTCCCTTCATCGGCGGTCTGCATGTTCTGAGGAGACCCTGCAGACAGAGCTAACCTTTCCCAGCTGTGTCCTGGTCTCTCCCTTTCACTCAGCACCTCGCCAGGAAGAGGCTCTAGGGCTCCAGCAGCTCCAGCCACAGGGGGCCTGGCTAATTTATACTCTAGGTGGATTTTCAAATGATATAGTTTAAAGTTCTGATAAAAAAGTGCAGTTTCTCTTGCTAAAGCTGCATCTCATATGGGAACCAGAATCTCTAGTCTGAAAATTTGTAATTAGAGATTGATGCAACGTAGAGGACTATAAAATTTCAGATATTAACCAGGAGATAGGCAGCTAGGTACGTAAACAGATAATCACAATGTTTGAAGGTAATCATACTCCAGACTTGTAAAGTCTTTGAGGAAAACTAATGCTTCCATTTTCTTTTCCTTATATTGAACCAAAGTATATATTTTAGAGAACAATATATAGCTATATTTACAATTTTGGAGTTATATCTGAAACTCTATTATTTACAAAGTAAAGAATAATATAAATGGATTGGACTTGGATTACAACATTAAACAGTTAAGAAAATAATTCTCCATTAAGTTTGTTCCTATGTATAGGGCCACTCTTAAATTCAGTCTCTCTATGGCACTGACCCACAGCTTTTAACAAGAAACACCTAAGTAATTTACAGAATTTTAGATATTTTCCATTTGGACTGTCTTAATATTTATATTTTCTGTTAAAATACAAAATAATAAATTTCAGCCCACTTCTCATGGTGAAAGGGTGACCGTTCTAAAATATTTTTTGGCATATTTAAGTTGCAGTGCAGCAATACAGTGTTTTCTAGTGTTTAGAGGTGATGTATCAGAGAAAACTCTTTTAGAGAGCAGAGTGGGCTCAAATCCTTCACAGATGTAGTTAGCACAACTTTAAAACTAAAATAGGAAACAAATACATCCAGTGTGATCTAGGTATATCTCAACTGTGATCGAAGCCTGTCTTTCCTTTCCCTTTGGAAACGCTGAGTCTTCCCAGAAGTGGATTAAGAGAGAGGACACCTGCTTCTCATTTAAGAGCTGACAGGTCATCAAACATTAGTGATTCTTGCTTAGTTCTTAACATTCTTTTCCCCGTTCTGATTTTATTTTCATTCTATGCTCTTCACTATAAATTAATTTTTCAGCTCAAATGTCCAAGCTAGTTTTTACCTTAAGAACCAGCTCATGCCTTACCTTCCCACCACCATCTTTTCCTTTGTTGTTGAGTTATTCTACTGTCATTTCTTTATTCCTCCCCTTTAGTGAGTCACTCATACCTAGCATTTCCCCACTGAGCCACCCTGACCAACACAAAATCACTTTATAGCAGCTACTCTTAACCACAAAGAAGAAAAATAAAATTTGAAATAAACCTCATTCTTTGTAAGTGGAGGTGTGAGAGGAGAAGTACTCCTTTGTTTTCATAGTCACAGGCTCTCTTGACTTTTTTTTTTTTCCAGTTTAGAAGGGGAGTGTATCTGACACAGAAGCATATTTTATACCCTAAACCGAGGGAAAATAGCAGGAAATAGTTCTAACCCAATGATAGAATAACCAACTTTGCCCATTAGTAGTACAGGGAGAGAGTACTCACATTGCTTGGAAAAGATTCCTTTCCCAGGGGTTTTTGCAAACCAAATGCATTTTATCCTCACTAACGCCTTTCCCCTCTCCCTATTAAGTTTCTAAAGCTTCATGAAAATGATTAGACAAAGGATGGGGAGAATTCACTTTCTCTAGATATGTCAAAGAACTATTTTTTTCCTGTTTATTTTAGTTTTTAAAAATTCTAAACATGTTTTCTTTTTCTTTTTTTTTTTTTTTCCTTTAATTTCTTCTTCCTCTGCTTTCACATCACTGAGTCCCAAAGAGGTTACGTTACTTCGAGTACTTTTTGAAAACTGACAAATAAACAAATACATGGAAATAAAGTTAACCACAACAGTGGATGTTTGTTCAGACCTAATTAAAGAAATAGAAATTTGATTCAAGGACTTTTTTACCATTCCGATTTGAGCTTGTCCCCAGCAGTACCGAAATAACCTTCTTTATAACTAATGTTTTTAGCTCATTGATGTGAAGCAGGGACCGTTTTACAGTTTGGATGAATTGTGTGAGGGTTGCTGGGTGAACAGGACTGGCTGCCGTCCTCAGGCCAAAAGGCTTTGGCTTCTGCAGCCTCTGCCACTTCTGCCATCACCTGTAGGGTTGAAGGAATGGACAGTGAAGCCATTCTGCACACTCCAGTGCAAGAGAGGCTGCTCCTTACCAAAACTTACTGGAAAAAGAATTTCAGAGAAATTTTCATTCTGAGTGCAATGAAGACAATGGGCCCCAGGGGAGGGTCCCCCCTGGAAACAGGAAGAAATGTGTAAGGGACCTTGAATTTAAAAATGGTGGTATGATTGACAGAATGATGGTGCCCTAAAGATGCCCACATCCTAATCCCTGGAACCTGTGAATATGTTAGGTTAAAGGGCAAAAGTACCTTAAGGTAGCAGATGGAGGGACTTCCCTAGCAGTCCAGTGATTAAGACTCTGTTCTACCAATGTAGGGTGTGAAGGTTTGATTCCTGGTCAGGAACTAAGATCCTATATGCCTTGCGGCATGGCCAAAAAAAAAAAGGTGGCAGATGGAACTAAGGTTGCTAATCACTAGCTGACCTCAAAATGGATTATCCTGGGTTCCTGGGTTTTCCAAGTGGTCCCAATATAATCGCAAGGATTCTTAAAAGGGGAAGAGGGATATAGAAGAGAAGGTCAGAGTGATGAAGTATGTGAAGAACGCAACCCACTGTTGCCAGCTTTGAGAGGAGGAAAGGGCCATGAGCTAAGAAATGTGGGTGGCCCCTAGAAGACAGAAAATACAAGGAAATAGATTCAGCCCCACAGCCTACAGAAGTCTGTGTACCATTTTTCTAGATTCCACATATATGCGTTAATATACGATATTTGTTTTTCTCTTTCTGACTTACTTCACTCTGTATGACAGTCTCTAGGTCCATCCACGTCTCTACAAATGACCCAATTTTGTTCCTTTTTATGGCTGAGTAATATTCCATTGTACATATATGTACAACATCTTTATCCATTTGTCTGTCAATGGGCATTTAGGTTGCTTCCATGATCTGGCTATTGTAAATAGTGCTGCAATGAACATTGGGGTACATGTGTTTTTTTGAATTATGGTTTTCTCCATATATATGCCTAGTAGTGGGATTACTGGATCATAGGGTATCTCTATTTTTAGTTTCTCCATAGTGGCTGTACCAATTTACATTCCCACCAACAGTAATAGGAGGGTTCCCTTTTCTCCACACCCTCTCCAGCATTTATTATTTGTAGACTTTTTGATGATGCCCTTTCTGACTGGTGTGAGGTGATATCTCATTGTAGTTTTGATGTGCATTTCTCTAATAATTAATGATGTTGAGCATCTTTTCATGTGCCTCTTGGCAATCTGTATGTCTTCTTTGGAGAAATGTCTATTTAGGTCTTCCGACCATTTTTTGATAGGGTTGTTTTTTTTTTGATATTGAGTGGCATGAGCTGTTTGTAAATTTTGGAGATTAATCCCTTATCTGTCACATCATTTGCAAATAGCTCTTTGTTAAATATTTCTTGAATATTTTCAGTCTGTGTCTCTATTCTTTTTCTGAGATCTTAGATCATCTTTACTATCATTATTCTGAATTCTTTTTCAGGTAGGTCGTCTATCTCTACTTAGTTGTTCTTCTGATGTTTTATCTTGTTTCTTCATCTGGGACATATTCCTCTGCCATCTCATATTGTCTAATTTTCTGTGATTACTGTTTCTGTTTTGCAGGCTGCAGGGTTGTAGTTCTTCTTGCTTCTGCTTTCTGCCCTATGGTGGATGAGGCTGTCTTAGAGGCTCGCGCAGGCTTCCTGATGGGAGACTGGTACCTGCCCACCTGGAGCTGGGTCTTGTCCCTCTGGTAGGCAGGTCTGTGTCGGGGGTGTGTTTATCAGGCAGCTGTTTATTCACAAAGACTCTAAGCAGCTTATCTACTGATGGGTGGAGCTGTGTTCATGTCCTATTGGTTGTTTGGCCTGAGGCATCCCAGCACTGGAGCCTACAGGCTGTTGGGTGGGGCCAGGTCTTGGTGAGAAAATATTGGCCTCCTAGAGGGCCTACACCAATGAGCACTCACCGGAACCACCACCGCCAGTGTCCCTGTCCCCACAGTGAGCCACAGCTCCCCCACCCGCCTTCACAGGAAACCCTCAAACACTGGTAGGTAAGTCAGGCCCAGTTTCTTATGAGGTCACCACTTTTTTCCCCTGGGTCCAGGTGCATGCAAGACCCTGTGTATGCCCTCCAAGAGTCGAGTTTCTGTATCCCCCAGTCCTGTGGAATTTTTGTGGTCAAACCCTGCTGGCTTTCAAAGCTGGACTCTCTGGGGACTCCTCCTCCCATTGCCAGACCCCCAGGCTGGGGAGCCTGATGTGGGGCTCAGAACTCTCACTCCTGTGGGAGAACTTCTGTGATACAATTGCTTTCCAGTTTGTGGGTTGCCCACCTTGCGTGTATTGGATTTGATTTTATCACAGTTGTGCCCCTCCTACTGTCTCATTGTGGCTTCTTCTTTGTCTTTGATATAGGGTATCTTTTTTGATAGGTTCCAGCATTTTTTTTGTAAGTGGTTGTTCAGCAGTTAGTTGTGATTTTGGTGTTTCCGTAAGAAGAGGTGAGCTCACGTTCTTCTACTCTGCCATCTTGCCTCCTCTCCTAAAGTAATTATCTTATGCAGTGACAGCGTTATAATCCAGTTAATTAGGTTTTATCATCCCTGAAAATAAAATGTAAATTCAAATTCACATTTTAACTGCACTGTACATATCCTTCTTATTAGAATTTATTAGAGGTCAAATTTGGGTATTCAAATATATGTGTTTATTGATTTACCTATCATGTTAAAAATTGCAGAGCTGCATAAGTAGTAATCACTTATACCTCCCCTATGTTATTGTTACTTCAGCAAAAAGTCTGTAAAGCATTTCCATTTCTTCCAAGTAAAAGCATTATGTGACAGAAAATATAATAAAGGAAGTGCATTAACAGTGACACTTAGGAATATTTTAATGATTTAGGGATAAATTTTGAGCAATAAATCAGAACTTTAATCCTTTCATGTTGTTTCAACATGCATGTAGATGAGACAGGCAACAATTTCCCTGAAAAATTTCTGGACCATCTTAACTTTCATCTCCACTTTATATGAGCTACAGTGCCTAGAGAAAATCCATGAACTTAACCATCACCTGCAAATGGTCCACCTTGAAAATCATAAATGTAACTTTCTGCTCTTTGACCACATTCTTTCATTCTTCAGTCTCACTCTAACTTTCCCAATATGCCCACTTTTCAAACTAAGAGAGCTCCCAACTCCCTGATGCTTTCTCTTTCTCCTAAGCCTATCAGCCCTCCTCACTGCTAATCATCTCCTTCTGGCTCTCTCCCTTCCCTATCCCCCATTTGACACCAGTAATCCCAACTCTGCTGCCTTCAATTCCTGTGGAGAGAGAGCAGAAAATAACTTGGCTGCACCTGCCAGTTCTGCAAATCCTGATCTATAATCCTGGAAGCAACCTTTTAATATCCTTGGTTCATTAGTGATGAGAGGTTTGCTTACGCTGCCATAGAAAATCCCAAAATCTCAATGACTGAACACAATAGGGCTTATTTTCTGCTCATATTATACTCTGATAATACTTGATAGCCCTTCTTCAATTTATAGCTTTTCCATTGGAAGCTCACAGCCTTTAAGATTTTCATAGCTGGTGGGGAGAGAGCATGGAGCAGATATACCCACTCTAAACTGCCTTTGACTAGACAACACTCTGCTCACATGAGCCCTCCTAGATGTATGAATGCTCAGGAAATCTAGAGGACAAGGTGGATATTTGCTGAACACTAACAATGTCTGGCACACATCATTAGCTCAACTGTATTTTCCTAAATATATGTTTTACATTTTTATCACTCTCCTTAAGGCCTCAAATCATTTTCTGTCTCCTTCTACCTACCCCACCTCCCTCACTTCTCCTACCATTTTCAGTAGATGGCCCTTTCCTTCTTCCATGAGAACTTTGAATGTTTTATATTTGATCTCCTTCTATTTTCCAGTCCTATCCATCCCTCATCATTTCTCTTCCACTCTCATGCCAATGAATCTACCCTAACCATTTCTCACCAAGACCATGCTCCCTTAATTCCTTCCTATTCTCTATCTTTAGACAACCTCTTTTATTGTAGGATCTTTTCCTCAACCTGTTACTTTGTATAGATTTAAAAAAATTCTATCCTAAATGCTTCTTCAATCCCCTATTTACTTCCTTTTCTCCTCCAAACATCTCAGAGTTCTAGTTTATTATCTCTCATACACTTGTGATGCCATTGTAATCTAGCTTTTGCTCTCACTGTGTTTTTGAGATTTTACATTACAAGGTCTAAATACAAAGGACAATTGCAGTCTTGACTGCAATTGACTCTGCTAATCAGTATCTAGTTCTGAAAACTTTCTGTATTACAAAAGGAACATACTCTTTTGAGTCTTTTCCTATCTTTGCGTTTTTCCACGTAATGGATTTTTCTCCACCAGTCTTTTCAGTGCTGATTCCAGGAGGCTTCATCCTCAGCAGCTGTTCATTTTGCACTCACTGTGGGAGATATTGTCCAATTTCATGTTTTCAGAGACCAACCATATGAAAAAATTACCTCTAAAGTCTATGTCTCTAGTCAAGGCCACTTACATGACTTGAAGACCTTCTATCTGATTGCCTATTTTACCACTCCAACTGACTGTTCTAAAGATACCTCAAAATCAAAAATTTAAACAGTGAACTAATTTTCTCAGCACCATCATTCAGTTGACACGTTTTCCTGAAGTCTGTTTCAGTTGGTGATGACATACTGCACCCTGACAACAAAGTAACATTCTGGTCAACACCTTCCATAGCACCAATAGAAACCTTGACCTCCTCTCTCAATCTGCACAATGACCAACCAATGATGAGGGCTGTCACTATCACTTAGCTTGTATTTCTGAAGTCACTGTAACCATTTCTAGTCCCACTGCCATAGTTCAGATACTTTTCAACCCTCAACTTGACTACAGCAATAGTCTCCTAGATGATGTTTCTCCTTCTAGTCCTGTCTTTCCCAGTCTATCTTGCATATCCATAACCTCAGGTAATATCATTCTACTGCTTAAAATTCTTCTTTGACTTCTCACTACCCACAGGATAAATTCCCAGTCTCTTAGCAGGGCATATAAAGATCTTTTCCATCTGTCCCTTGCCTACCAACCCATCTTCACCTCTTTACCTATTTTGTATGTTTGCTCTCACAACATTAAACTGTTAGGAGAGCAGGAGCACACCATGCTGTTTCTCCCTCTATGCCTTTGATCATGATGTCGCCTTTCCCTGGAATGTTCCTTCTCCCCTCTTCACTTGGCTGGGTCTTCCTGTTCTCCCCATTCTTCACAACAGGGAACCAATAGGAGATATATAAACATGCATATACATTAGATTTATTATAAGGGATTTTCTCACGTGATTATGGAAGCTGGCAAGTTCAAAATCTGCAGAACCAATGTTCCTGTTTTAGCCTGAAGGCTGGCAGGCTGCTGTTGTACCAGGAAGAGCTAATGTTTCCATTTGAAAAATTACCAGTGCCTTTGTGGGTCAGTGGTGGGTCAGCCTTTGTGATATTCAGGACTTCAACTGATTGAATGAGGCCCATCCACATTGTGGTGAACAATCTGGTTTACTGTGTCTACTGATTTAAATGTTAGTTTCATTCAAAAATAGCCTCCCTTGTAAATTAACTATACTTTAATAAAAGAATTGGCCTCTCAGAAGCACCCAGAATAATGTTTGAACAAATATCTGTTTACCCCATGGCCCAGTCAAGTTGAAACATAAATTTAATCATCACACCACCTAATACTATTCTAATGTATCTTATACTTGAACTCCTTTATGGAAGACCTTATCATACTTCTGTGCAATTAAAATATTTATATTAAAATTTTTTCTGACCATTATGCTCTGTTAAAAAAGTTTCCTCTAGATTGAGATATTATTATAATGATTATTTCTATAAAATGGATCAAAATAACATAAATATTTTACATTTTTCATAGATTGTTAAACATAAAATTCAAAATTTTACTAAGAACTCCTATTTTAATAACATAGATAGCTGCTTTCTCTTCAAATAGTTTCCATGTATTCAGATGAATAGTACTTAATGCAGGACTGAGAATGGGTTTGGCATCAATTCTATCCCTACTTTTCATTTTTATAAATGTGAATGATAAGGAATCTTGTTTTGATATAGCAGTGTCACTTGACTCCTTGTCATATGCCAAAAATCACATAGTGATCCGTCATTTACAAAAAAGAAAACTCATCTTTTTGTTGACAGCTTGATTAAGTCCTCTAACTCTTGAATCAAAGAATCAGAAGCCACCCTAGTGTGATAATCTGGGCTTTCTTAGATTGTGACAGGTAACACTGTGTAAAATAATCACATACATGTGTTTGCCTTTCTGACTGGTTTGTGAGTCTCAAGAGGACAGGGACAATATGGTATCTATCTTTGATTCTACAGTGCTACATAATATCTGTCACATAGTATATGCAAATTAATAAAAATTAAATTCATATATTGTGGTTTGTTTTATAGTCATTTTTATTATCTCCAAAGGTAGATAAATAATAGGTCTCACATGAGGCATAAGTAAATTAGATAGTTACCTGTATATAAAAATACTGATAATTTTTTTCAAGAAAAATTAAGAAAATCCTCTCATTCAAAGACTGGATAAATATTTCTTGCATTGTTTGCTAGGGCTGTCATAACAAAGTATCACAGACTGGGTGGCTTAAATAACAGGTGTTTATTTTCTGACAGTTCTGGAGGCTTGAAGTTGGAGATTAAAGTGTTGACAGGATTGGTTTCTTCTGAGACCTCTCTCTGGCTTGCAGATGACTGTGTTTTCCTTGTGTCTTCACATGGTCTTTCCTCTGTGCATGTCTGCGTCCTAATTGCATTTTCTAATAAGACGAGTCATATTGAATCAGGCCCCAGCCTAATGATATCATTTTAAATTAATTACCTCTTTAAAGGCTTTATCCCCAAATACAGTCACATCTTGAGGTACTGAGGGGTTACAGCTTCAACATATGAATTTGGGGGGGACACAATTCATCCCATAATAATCCCTAATGAATAAAATGACTGAATTTTACCTTAATTATATCTTTGATTTTACTTTCTGATTGAAATCTTATTTCCCCCCTCATCCTCACTCAAACTACTGAGTTACTTTATTCTAGGACAAATTCTCAGTTGTTTCAGTCTGTCAAGGAAATACCTTATTCACCTACCTGTGCCCTTGCTCTATGCCCACAGATCTAATTGTTCAGTGTTACCAAAATTGCTCTTGTTAATGGGAAGCCTTTCCATGTGTAGGTGTATATAACCACTGATCAAAATATATATAAGTGTACAGTGTATAAAGAACCTAGTACAAAACTGTACCATGGAACAGATTGTATTCATTGTTGTGTTATTTTTATGTGCTCATCTCCTTCACTAGTGTATAAGTTACTGGAGGGCAGGAACCTGTCTAATTCAACTTGGACTTAGAACCAAACACAGTGCTAGTAATATGCATAGTGGTATCTCTGTAAGTGTTGAATGATCAGTTAAAAATCGTATCTTAGGTTTTGCTGCATTTCAACTGATGATGTGTTGATTTTCATTTTAGTTGGTGTAAATCTCCTCCAGACTTTTGGTGAACATAAAGGAATTGAATAGTAATTCAATTTTATTTATGTCTTTAGTAAAGAATGTTCTCAACATCAGATGGGAGAAAAGAATGGGATAAAAGCAAAAAGCTTGAGTCTTTGAGTTTTGTGTCCTTTAATGTTCAAAGCAACTGATGCTTGAAATCTACTTCCTCACTTTCAGTGCTTGTAAGTAAGTGTCAATGTTTTAGGGGAGGAAGCATCTTGTTCTATTTAGAACTTCTTTTCCTGTGCAGGAAGCTGCTTTTTTTTTTTTTTTTTTTGCTTTATTCCCCCCTCCCAGAGAATTGTGTTGTATACCATCAGACCTGTGTCTTGTCTTTTTCTATTTGCTGACTCTTCTCACCAGCTACCTACATTTTTACTTCAGGATCAGCTGAGAAATCACACTAGCTGACTGTGATGTTGAAAATGCTTGTCCATTTCAAATTTCTAATACAGATGGTCAGTTCCCATAACTATCTTCATCATTTGATCAAACATACCCAGTGGAGGTGACAGAGGGGCACAGTGGTCAGTACTACTCTCTTTGTGACAATTGGCTTCATTTTCACTTTCTTTCAAGTGTGAATTATATGCATTCATGGACAAAAAGATGAGAAATTACTTTTACATGTATATATGACAAATCACATTAATGCCAAAAAAATTTTAGAACACAGTGTTAGCTAAGTAGACTCCGTTCTGTGAGGTTATCTGTAAATATTCTCTAGTCTGGAAAGGATTGATAAGTGAAAACCTTAGTCTTAGTTTACCAGAGATTGCTATAGAAAAAATAGCAATATGAGAACAAAGGTAATTAAATAAATGTCTAAATGCACCAGATATTTTTAGAGACATTCCACAGAGAAGTAGTAAAAATCAATTATCGGGCTTCCCTGGTGACGCAGTGGTTGGGAATCCACCTGCCAATGCAGGGGCATGGGTTCAAGCCCTGGTTCGGGAAGATCCCACATGCCTTGGAGCAACTAAGCCCATGAGCCACAACTACTGAAGCCCACGCGCCTAGAGCCTGTGCTCTGCAACAAGAGAAGCCACCTCAACAAGAGGCCCATGCACTGCAACTAAGAGTAACCCCCACTCGCCACAACTAGAGAAAGCCTGTGCACAGCAACAAAGACCCAATGCAGCCAAAAATAAATAAATAAATAAATAAAAAGAAAAAAAATTTTTTTTAAATCAATTATCAATTAAAGCCAAAATGCTATATGACCACAAAACATATACAGTAAGTTAGAATAATACAATTCCACTCAGATAATTTTCCAACTATAACTCAGAAATGTTAACAGTTCATTCTTTATCTTCCATGTATAAGATCACCTGTATTTACTGGTGTATTTTGGTTGATAACCACCAACTTTATGTTCTCAATGAAGTACAGAGAAATAAATGCAAGAAATGTATTTTCAAATATAGGCAAAGTATATTTATCTTTTTGTTGATAAACTTGGCCCAGGAAACTCATGGTTCCAAGCTTTTACAAAAGTTATCTAAAATAAAATTAGGCTATAAGGGCTTGGGAGCAAAAGAAATAAGGCTACTTAAATAACAAAAAGTTTTGATTAAAAATGAATGATTGTGTACATATGTCACTTTATATAGAAAATATTGGTATTGCTGCTTGTGCGACTACCTTATATTTATAAGCTTATTTCATAAATACTTCTTCTAATAATCATGACAAACTTATTAGCTAGATATATTATTCCTCATTCACACATGAAAAAATTGAGTTTAAAGGGGTCAGTCAGTGGTCCAAGATCACGCAAGTAGAAGCAGAAGAGCTAAACTTGAACTCCCATGTACTGAATTTAGTATATCCCAGCTTTCTCTCATGAGCGGCAGCTAAAATTTTTTTACGGTTTAAAGTTGGAAATCGCCCTTAGAATGTGATAACATCAAATGTCCCTTAGATAGTTAGATTATCTTTGTCTACTGGCAACTGTTATTTCTTCCTCCACTCACTTGCCCTATTCATTGCTTCATAAAATCATAGAGCTCAAAGGGACCCAGATCTCTCCTTTGTGAGAAAACAGAGACTATGAAAAACAAATATATTTGTTCTAGATCATCCAGATAATTATTGGAGAATTTCAAATAGAATTTAGCTTTTCTAATCCCCATTTCAGGGATCCTATCATTGCATTCCTAGTGAAGCACATAATCATTCAGAAGTTATTTATTGAAAATCTGCTCACTGAGGTAATAAAGAACTTCATCATTTTCTCTGACTTCTAAGTGCCTTATAATTCAGTTGGAGAGATATAAAGATATGAAATAATTAATAAAGTGACTGTCATTGACCATAAGTTTACTGGTACACCTCAGAGCAAGCAGAGATCAGTTCAGTACATGGTACAGGAGCCCTAAGTGAGGGAGGCTGGGCCTTAACCCTTCCGAATAGGTAGATTTCTAATGGAGGGTGGGGCAAAAGAGAGTATTTTAGAAGAGGACAACAGTGTGTCCTTAACCCATATGCTATGAACTTTGTATAGATGCTCTATCAAATCGTGAACAGTTTGTTAAATTTATTGTTGCTGCAAAACACAGGCTCTGGTGATGACTGTCAGATGGGATGTTGAACTGAGCAAGGGTAAGTAGCTGAAGGATGTGAGAGGTGTGGCTCAATGTTTAGCTAATGCCAAGGAAAAGTTGCTTTTTTTTTCTCATATTTGTAAGAACTTTGTTTTGTGAAACTAGACAAGAGGACTATCAAGGAGGTAAATGGTGCCATTCAAACAGAGGCAGCACAAGACAATTGAGTAAAAGAAGAAATAGCTAGATCTTTCTAAAGATGTACTGAGCCAAGGGTGATTATGTGGTCAGTATTACTGACTTGTTTGGTAGTTCCTACAAGAACTTGACCAAAAATACTAATTTTTAAAAATAGGTTGCAAAAACAAAAAGTTGCTGGTCTCATAGGAATGTCCATGAGGACTATGAGGAGTCAGTAAAGAGATGGAGATTCAGGCTGGAGTGGATGGCCTGAATTGATGTGGGAGAGGAAACTGGGCTGCCACTCAAACAGAGGAGAAACTGACAAGCATATTCTCTAAACTTCATTGGGTTTTTTGTTGTTGGTTTCAGTAAGGTTTAAGTTAAAATGGAATTCAATCTCATTCCTGTTCCTAGATTTCCTTTGGAGAAAAAATAAAAGGTGCTTATTTTGGTCAAGCAAATCAAAAATAAATCACAATATCTAATACCAAAAGAGATGAGATAGTCTTTCCAGCCTACCCTAGACCTAAAACTTGTTACCTTGTCCATCCAATATTTTTAAGGAACATGATCTCCCTTGACAGGAATCAATTCACCTTAAATATATGTATAATGACCAGGCTTTTTCTTATTCTTGACATGTTCTGAAGATAAAAGAGCCTATGAACCTCCAAGGAGCAAAATTTAAATACTGAAATGAAAACAGTCGTAGTAATAGGAAGGCCCTAAAAGGACTTCAGTTTTATTAGAATCACAGTAAACCAATGTGTGAAGAGAAGCCAGTTGCAAATGAAAAACAGAGGATAGGTGAAGATGAATTTCAAAGAAAATATATGCACTTAAAATAATCAAAGAATATTATAATTTGTTACACAGCTATATCCCCCCAAAAGATTAGGAAATAAAGAAAAAAAGATACTAACAGGGTGAAATTGGAAAGTTAACATAATTATAGCTAATTTGATACCTATAAAACAGCAATTACAAATCCTCAAACAACACTAGAGTTTGTAATACTGTGACTTTTTAGTCTATTTTTTAAAAGTATGAGCAACAGATACATATATCTTGACAGGATTAAATTTAAAAATTTCTAACATTTAGAACATGCTGTAATTAATTATTAGTTCTGGCTGAGTGCATTTTGCTAAAAATGCTCTTAGAAGAATACTTAGATATTAATAGGCTCAACGCTGAAATCTTTTCAATAAACTACAGGAAAGACCTGCATTTTAAAATAGAATGGATAGCTCATATGACAAGAATGTTATTTAAAAGAGTTGGTCATACTTCTGAGGGAAAAAAATTAACAAAAATTTTACAGCCTGGCTACAGCCTGGCAAAACTAAATAGCAGAAATTTATGAAGACACAAAGTAAAAATTCAGAACTAAAGTAATAGAAAAGGTGTGGCAAGTAGAAATGTAAGGACAGGAGAAAAAAAGAATGCTACCCTTTTATTCCTAAATATTTTGGGAACAAATTAGAAAATAAATATACAGAAGTATTGAAGATTTTAAAACAAATGTAGTAAATAGAAGATGAGAATAGAGAAAACTATTGTTGGTGGGGGTGGTGTGTCTGTGTTGGTGGTAGTGGTGTGTGTGTGTGTGCGTGTGTGAGAGAGAGAGACAGAGAGAAAGAAACTCAGTACCCAAAGGAAACCAACCAATAGGGTTTTGTAGCTAGATTTAAAAGGACAGCAAGTTGATCTTTCAAGCTTGGTGGTAACACAACCATGGGGCTTCAAATGAAAACCCATACTCTATAGGGTCACATACTTTCTTTCAAGTATAACATGCATAATTGTGGATTAGTAGTGCTATGAAGACTTGGCGTTACACAGCTCATTTTGACAGATTCGTCAAATCATGGATCAAATTGCACCTCTAGTTTATATGTCCAGCATTTATATTGTGTGATACATAAAATGTAGCTGCACTTTGGGGATATGAGGAGATCCAGAGACACCTTTCAAACTATACTAAGAAAACACATTGCACCATGGTTTTATAAATCTTATACGCTCACTTAGAATAGTGAGGGTAAAAAGGAATTTGAAAACAGAAAAATTAAAAAAAAAATACCCTTTGGAATCAATAAAGTGATTTGATGTAAAAAAATAATTAAAAAGTGGGAATGAAAGGGAAGGTATGTACATGGGAGGTAGACTTCCAAGAGTGCTGAAAGGATAGATTTTTAAGCGCAAAACAATGGGACATTGGTAATTAGTATGAAATACCATCATGAACATACAGTGGGCTGGTAAATTCAAGAGTATCATCGAGAACCTAGGGTAAGCTTTTATCTAAGACAATAAGCTATTCTGCACTGGCATCATGCCATGCACACATTTCTTTCTTTTTTTCTTTTTTTTAACTTTAATTATTTCATATATTTTTTATACAGCAAATTCTTATTAGTTATCTATTTTATATATATTAGTGTATATATGTCAATCCCAATCTCCCAGTTCATCCCACCACCACGCCCCTACCTCCACTTTCCTCCCTTGGTGTCAATATGTTTGCTCTCTACATCTGTGTCTATTTCTGCCTTGCAAACTGATTCATCTGTACCATTTTTGTAGATTCCATATATATGCGTTAATATACAATATATTTGTTTTTCTCTTTCTGACTTCCTTTACTCTGTATGACAGTCTCTAGGTCCATCCACATCTCTACACATGACCCAATTTCATTCCTTTTTATGGCTAATATTCCATTGTATATATGTACAATATCTTCTTTATCCATTTGTCTGCTGATGGGCATTTAGGTTGCTTACAAGACCTGGCTATTGTAAATAGTGCTGCAATGAACATTGGGGTGCATGTGTCTTTTTGAGTTACGGTTTTCTCAGGGTATATGCCCAGTAGTGGGATTGCTGGGTCATATGGTAATTCTATATTTAGTTTTTTAAGGAACCTCCACACTATACTGTTCTATTTAGTAGCTGTATTAATTTACATTCCCACCAACAGTGCAGGAGGGTTCCCTTTTCTCCACACTCTCTCCAGCATTTGTTTGTAGATTTTCTGATGATGCCCATTCTAACCAGTGCGAGGTGATACCTCATTGTAGTACTGATTTGCATTTCTCTAATAATAAGTGATGTTGGGCAGCTTTTCATGTGCCTCTTGGCCATCTGTATGTCTTCTTTGGAGAATGTCTATTTAGGTCTTCTGCACATTTTTGGATTGTGTTGTTTGTTTTTTTAATATTGAGCTGCATGAACTGTTTATATATTTTGGAGATTAATCCTTTGTCCATTGATTTGTTTGTAAATATTTTCTCCCATTCTGAAGGTTGTCTTTTCATCTTGTTTAGAGTTTCCTTTGCTGTGCAAAAGTTTCATTAGGTCCCATTTGTTTATTTTTGTTTTTATTTCCATTACTCTGAGAGGTGGGTCAAAAAATATCTTGCTGTGATTTATGTGAAAGAGTGTTCTTCCTATGTTTTCCTCTAAGAGTTTTATAGTGTCTGGTCTTATATTTAGGTCTTTAATCCATTTTGAGTTTATTTTTGTGCATGGTGTTAGGGAGTGTTCTAATTTTATTCTTTTACATGTAGCTGTCTAGTTTTCCCAGCGCCACTTATTGAAGACACTGTCTTTTCTCCATTGTATATGCTTGCCTCTTTTGTCATAGATTAGTAGACCATAGGTGCGTGGGTTTATCTCTGGGCTTTCTATCTTGTTCCATTGATCTATATTTCTGTTTTTGTGCCAGTACCATATTGTCTTGATTATTATTGCTTTGTAGTATAGTCTCAAGTTAGGTGTCCGTTTCCTCTAGCTCTATTTTTTTCCTTCAAGATTGCTTTGTCTATTCAGGGTCTTTTGTGTCTCCATACAAATTTTAAGATTTTTTGTTCTAGTTCTATAAAAAATGCCATTGGTAATTTGATAGGGATTGCATTGAATCTGTAGATTGCTTTGGATCGTATATTCATTTTCACAATATTGATTCTTCCAAACCAAGAACATGGTATATCTCTCCATCTGTTTGTGTCATCTTTGGTTTCTTTCATCAGTATCTTACAGTTTTCTGAGTACACGTCTTTTACCTCCTTAGGTAGGTTTATTCCTAGGTACTTTATTCTTTTTGTTGTAATGGTAAATGGGATTGTTTCCTTAATTTCTCTTTCTGATCTTTCGTTGTTAGTGTATAGAAATGCAAGAGCTTTCTGTGCATTAATTTTGTATCCTGAAGTTTACCAGATTCATTGATTAGTTCCAGTAGTTTTCTGGTGGCATCTTTAGGATTCTCTGTGTATAGTATCATGTCATCTGGAAACAGTGACAGTTTTACTTCTTCTTTTCCAATTTGTATTCCTTTTATTTCTTTTTCTTCTCTGATTGCCGTGGCTAGGACTTCCAAAACTATGTTGAATAATAGTGGTGAGAGTGGACATCCTTGTCTCGTTCCTGATCTTAGAGGAAATGTTTTCAGTTTTTCACCATTGCGAATGATGTTTCCTGTGGGTTTGTCGTATATGGCCTTTATTATGTTGAGGTGGGTTCCCTCTATGCCCACTTTCTGGAGAGTTTTTATCATAAATGGGTGTTGAATTTTGTCAAAAGCTTTTTCTGCATCTATTGAGATGATCATATGGTTTTTATTTTTCAATTTGTTAATATGGTGTATCACATTGATTGATTTCCGTATTTTGAAGAATCCTTGCATCCCTGGGGTAATCCCACTTGATCATGGTGTATGATCCTTTTAATGTGCTGTTGGATTCTGTTTGCTAGTATTTTGTTGAGGATTTTTGCATCTATATTCATCAGTGATGTTGGTCTGTAATTTCCTTTTTTTGTAGTATCTTTGTCTGGTTTTGGTATCAGGGTGATGGTGGCCTCATAGAATGAGTTTGGGAGTGTTCCTTCCTCTGCAATTTTTTGGAAGAGTTTGACAAGGATGGGTGTTAGCTCTTCTCTAAATGTTTGATAGAATTCACCTGTGAAGTCATCTGGTCCTGGACTTTTTTTTGTTGGAAGATTTTTAATCACAGTTTTAATTTCATTCCTTGTGATTGGTCTGTTCATATTTTCTATTTCTTCCTGGTTCAGTCTTGGAAGGTTTCACCTGTCTAAGAATTTGTCCATTTCTTCCAGGTTGTCCATTTTATTGGCATAGAGTTGCTTATAGTCGTCTCTTAGGATGCTTTGTATTTCTGTGGTGTCTGTTGTAACTTCTCCTTTTTCATTTCTAATTTTATTGATTTGAGTCCTCTCCCTCTTTTTCTTGATGAGTCTGGCTAATGGCTTATCAATTTTGTTTATCTTCTCAAAGAACCAGCTTTTAGTTTTATTGATCTTTGCTATTGTTTTCTTTGTTTCTATTTCATTTATTTCTGCTCTGATCTTTATGATTTCTTTCCTTCTGGTAACTTTGGGTTTTGTTTGTTCTTCTTTCTCTAGTTCTTTTAGGTGTAAGGTTAGATTGTTTTCTTGAGATTTTTCTTCTTTCTTGAGGTAGGCTTGTATAGCTATAAACTTCCCTCTTAGAACTGCTTTTGCTGCATTCCATAGGTTTTGGATCATCGTGTTTTCATTGTCATTTGTCTCTAGGTCTTTTGTGATTTCCTTTTGATTTCTTCAGTGATCTCTTCGTTATTTAGTAACGTATTGTTTAGCCTCTATGTGTTTGTGTTTTTTACGTTTTTTTCACTCTAAATAATTTCTAATCTCATAGTGTTGTGGTCAGAAAAGATGCTTGGTATGATTTCAATTTTCTTAAATTTACTGAGGCTTGATTTGTGACCCAGTATGTGATCTATCCTGGAATATGTTCTGTGTGCACTTGAGAAGATAGTGTAATCTGCTGTGTTCGGATGGAATGTCTTTAAATATCATTTAAATCTATCTGGCCTATTGTGTTATATAAAGCTTTTCTTTCCTTATTAATTTTCTGTCTGCGTGATCTGTCCATTGGTGTAAGTGAGCTGTTAAAGTCCCCCACTATTACTGTGTACTGTTGCTTTCCTCTTTTATAGCTGTTAGCAATTGGCTTATGTATTGAGGTGCTCCTATTTTGGGTGCATATATATTTATAATTGTTATATCTTCTTCTTGGGTTGATCCCTTGATCATTATGTAGTGTCCTTCTTTGTCTCTTGTAATATTCTTTATTTTAAAGTCTATTTCATCTGATAGGAGCATTACTACTTCAGCTTTCTTTTGATTTCCTTTTGCATGGAATATCTTTTTCCATCCCCTCAGTTTCAGCCAGTATGTGTCCCTAGGTCTGAAGTGGGTCTCTTGTAGACAGCATATATACGGGTCTTGTGTTTGTATCCATTCAGTGAGCCTGTGTCTTTTGGTTGGAGCATTTAATCCATTCACATATAAGGTAATTATCGATATGTATGTTCCTATTACAATTTGCTTAATTGTTTTGGGTTTGTTTTTGTAAGTCCTTTTCTTCTCTTGTGTTTCCCACTTAGAGAAGTTCCTTTAGCATTTGTTGTAGAGCTAGTTTGGTGGTGCTGAATTCTCTTAGCTTTTGCTTGTCTGTAAATCTTTTGATTTCTCCATCAAATCTGAATGAGATCCTTGCTGGGTAGAGTAATCTTGGTTGTAGGTTCTTCCCTTTCATCACTTTAAATATATCGTGCCACTCCCTTTCTGCCTTGTAGAGTTTCTGCTGAGAAATCAGCTGTTAACCTTATGGGAGTTCCCTTGTATGTTATTTGTTGTTTTTCCCTTGCTGCTTTTAATAGTGTTTCTTTGTCTTTAATTTTGTCAGTTTGATTACTGTGTGTCTTGGCGTGTTTCTCCTTGGTTTTATCCTGCCTGGGACTCTGTGCACTTCCTGGGCTTGGGTGGGTATTTCCTTTCTCATGGTAGGGAAGTTTTCAACTATAATCTCTTCAAATATTTTTCTTGGGTCATTTTTCTCTGTCTTCTACTTCTGGGACCCCTGTAATGCAAAGTTGGTGCATTTAATGTTGGTTGTCCCAGTGGTCTCTTAGGCTGTCTTCATTTCTTTTCATTCTTTTTTCTTTATTCTGTTCTGCAGCAGTGAATTCTACCATTCTGTCTTCCAGTTCACTTATCCATTCTTCTACCTCAGTTACTCTGCTATTGATTGCTCTAGTGTATTTTTTATTTCAGTTATTGTATTGTTCATCTCTGTTTGTTCTTTAATTCTTCTAGGTCTTTGTTAAACATTCTTGCATCTTCTCAATCTTTGCCTCCATTCTTTTTCTGAGGTCCTGGATCATCTTCACTCTCATTATTCTGAATTCTTTTTCTGGAAGGTTGCCTATCTCCACTTCATTTAGTTGTTTTTCTGGGGTTTTATCTTGTTCCTTCATCTGGTACATAGCCCTCTGCCTTTTCATTTTGTCTGTCTTTCTGTGGATGTGGTTTTCATTCCACAGGCTGAAGGATTGTAGTTGTTCTTTCTTTTGCTGTCTCCCTCTGGTGAATGAGGCTGTCTAAGAAGCTTGTGCAAGCTTCCTGATGAGAGGGACTGGTGGTGGGTAGAGCTGGGTGTTGCTCTGATGGGCAGAGCTCAGTAAAACTTTAATCTGCTTGTCTGCTGATTGGAGGAGCTGAGTTCCCTCCCTGTTGGTTGTTTGGCCTGAGGTGACCCAGCACTGGAGCCTACAGGCTCTTTGGTGGGGCTAATGGCGGACTCTGGGAAGGCTCACACCAAGGAGTACTTCCCAGAATTTCTGCTGCCAGTTTCCTTGTCCCCGTGGTGAGCCACAGCTGCCCCCTGTCTCCACAGGAGACCCTCCAACACGAGTAAGTAAGTCTGGTTCAGTCTTCTATGGGGTCACTGCTCCTTTCCCCTGGGTCCTGATGCACACACTGCTTTGTGTATGCCCTCCAAGAGTGAAGTCTCTGTTTCCCCCAGTCCTGTCAAAGTCCTGCAATCAAATCCCACTAGCCTTCAAAGTCTGATTCTCTGGGATTTCCTTCTCCCATTGCTGGACCCCCAGGTTGGGAAGCTTGATGTGGGGCTCAGAACCTTTAGTCCAGTGGGTGGACTTATGTGGTGTAATTGTTCTCCAGTTTGTGAGTCACCCACCCAGAAGTTGTGGGATTTGATTTTATTGTGATTGTCCTCTTCCTACCATCTCATTGCAGCTTCTCCTTTGTCTTTGGATGTGGGGTATCTTTTTTGGTGAGTTCCAGTGTCTCCCTGTTGATGATTGTTCAGCAGTTAGTTGTGATTCCAGTGCTCTTACTATAGAGAGTGAGCATACGTCCTTTTACAATGTACACATACGCAGAGATCATGCACACATTGATCTCTGTCTCTTTGCTTGCTAATTGTGAAAAAATAAGCAGAAAAAGATGAAAAAGAGTGCCAAGAAAGTATAATTACTCATTTCCCTCCATTTTTTTGCCTCTAACATTATGGATGGCTTAAAGATGACCAACTAAGTGAGAGACTAAGAAACAGCAGGGTGCAAAACCACATGTGTAATAAAGGAAAAACAAAGAAAGAAAAGGAAGTGTACCTCGGTTATAGGTGACTAGATTGCTTCAAAATATAATTTAATTTTATGATGGAAGAGAAAATTTGAAACTTGACTCCTTGAAACACTCTTCAAAGGATTATTCTTGACTCTTTGCCTGAACCTGTATAGACTCAAGTTCTCCAAGCAGTTGCCTCAGGCTGCCTGAAATCATTCCTGCCTATAAATAGATAAGATTGGAATGACACAGTTTACTGATATCCTACTTCTACTATGTTAATGAGGTTATAAACAAGAAAAAATACTCAAGGTCAGTGTTTTCACAAGTTATAGAAAAGCAGGCAAACCTCAGTCTAGACAGATAACTACTGTACTTCCTGTTTTCAACTACTAACTCTTCCAATTCATTGGAGTATCCAGTTGTCAGTGATAAGGTGGTGTTGCTAGGCACCAAGGGTAGTCCTTGCTACTCTTGGGCAGAAGGAGCTGCTGCTGTGCAAAAGCATTTACCAAACCTGTATTTGTCTAGAAATAACTGGTACCTACCACTGTATTCCTGCTGAGAATCACAAATGATAGCAAAGACTTTTAATAATATTTAAGAAATGAATATTGGGTTTTGAGGAAAATTATTCTGCGGAGTCCGTCAAAGGCTTCACATACTACAAAAGGGGTCCATTCCACACACACACACACACACACACACACACACACACACACACACAAAAGTTAATAATTCCTGGACTAGAGACAATAAAGAATTATATAAAATCAGAATTTAATTTGGAAGGTCAGAAAATTTACCTATCTATATTAGATATCATCAATAGAATGAAATGTTGAGGTTTAACCAATTTAAAAAATATTAACGTGATAGGAATTCTCAGTCTGTCAACCTTAGGGAATGTGCGCAAGGCCAAGGCAGAGGTAGAATTCTAGGTGATGTCTGCTTGTGTTTTAACATTTTCTGTAAGTGTTTTCCTACCACTAAGTACTGGATTCCTTCATGCCATTTCAGACATGACTGTCATCAGGTACTATCTTCAGATATTTATCTATGTTATTTAATTGTCAGATCAAACACTAATATCTCATTACCTCTCATTTTGCTATTCTTGCTACTTTTTACACTTGCAAATATTAATGATCTTTCTCTTTGGGATATGTTCATGGTAATGTTAAAGGAAGTTAAAATGTCATAAAATTTAAATTCAATACCTTCAATTCATTGAGGTACATTTTATCTTGCTTTTTGCTTTTTGTTTTATGAGTCTCATTTCTATATAATGTAGTAATTATAGTCTTCAGTTCATGGCAAACTATCATCATTGGTCTGTTTTATCTGAGGTTATCAATTTTTCCTCTTCAGCCTCTCCCACCTACAGGAACCCAATCTAATGTGTTTAGTATCTGACTTCAGTATGGGGATATTCTATATGATTGCAGTATGTTGTTTTATTTTAGAAAAGTGATATTGTGTTATATTCTTGTTTTCTTTCTCACTTTTTTTCACCTAACATTATGTATTTAGAACCTACTCATCCTCAGCTATAACACACACACACACACACACACACACATGCACCTCGACTTCAGTGTTTTTTTTTTTTTTTTAATTAAAAAATACTTTATTGCTAAAAAATGCTAACCATCATCTGAGCCTTCAGTGAGTAGTAGAAACATCAAAGATCAGTGAGCACAGAACACCATAACAAATATAATAATAATGAAAAAGTTTGAAATATTGCAAGAATTACCAAAATATGACACAGAGACATGAAGTGAGCAAATGCTGTTGGAAAAATGGTGCTGATAGACTTGCCTGACGCAGATTTGCCACAAACCTTCATTCGTAAAAAATGCAGTATCTGCAAAGCTCAATAAAGCAAAGCACAACAAAATGAGGTCTGCCTGTATCTCACTTAAGTATATGAACGACTTTGGAGGGTAGGTAACATTATTGTCTGAATTTTGCCAAGAAGGAAATTGAGGAAAGAAGGCTCAAAGGGGCTAATTGGTCCAAGGATATGCAGTCCTTAAGGGGCAGAGTCAAGATTTTGGCCAAGGTTAATCTGACTCCAATACCTCTGTTCTTAACCTTTATTTACATGGTGGCTACAATAACAGGTTATGGCTTCTCAATTTTAATAGGACCTTTCAGTTCCCCCACCCTCTATCTTTTCCTTAACAATCATATAATATTTTCCTATCTTTCTGGGACCTGAGGTTTGAAGTCAGCTGATCTAATTATGATAATAGTTCCTAAGATCACTGCTCTTTTTTGCCTTTCTTTTTTTTTTTTTTTTTTTTTAAACATCTTTATTGAAGTATAATTGCCTTACAATAGTGTGTTAGCTTCTGCTTTATAACAAAGTGAATCAGTTATACATATACAATATGTTCCCATTTCTCTTCCCTCTTGCATCTCCCTCCCTCCCACCCTCCCCATCCCACCCCTCTAGGTGGTCACAAAGCACCGAGCTGATCTCCCTGTGCTATGCGGCTGCTTCCCACTAGCTATCTATTTTACATTTGATAGTGTATATATGTCCATGACACTCTCTTACCCTGTCACATCTCACCCCACCCCCTCCCCATATCCTCAAGTTCATTCTCTAGTAGGTCTGTGTCTTTATTCCCGTCTTGCCACTAGGTTCTTCATGGCCTTTTTTTTTTTTTTTCCTTAGATTCCGTATATATGTGTTAGCATACTGTATTTGTTTTTCTCTTTCTGACTTACTTCACTCTGTATGACAGACTCTAACTCCATCCACCTCATTACAAATACCTCCATTTCATTTCTTTTTATGGCTGAGTAATATTCCATTGTATATATGTGCCACATCTTCTTTATCCATTCGTCTGTCGATGGACATTTAGGTTGCTTCCAGGTCCTGGCTATTGTAAATAGAGCTGCAATGAACATTGTGGTACATGATACTTTTTGACCTATGGTTTTCTCAGGGTATATGCCCAGTAGTGGGATTGCTGGGTCGTATGGTAGTTCTATTTGTAGTTTTTTAAGGAACCTCCATACTGTTCTCCATAGTGGCTGTATCAATTTACATTCCCACCAACAGTGCAAGAGTGTTCCCTTTACTCCACACCCTCTCCAGCATTTATTGTTTCTAGATTTTTTGATGATGGCCATTCTGACCGGTGTGAGATGATATCTCATTGTAGTTTTGATTTGCATTTCTCTAATGATTAATGATGTTGAGCATTCTTTCATGTGTCTGTAGACCATCTGTATATCTTCTTTGGAGAAATGTCTATTTAGGTCTTCTGCCCATTTTTGGATTGGGTTGTTCGTTTTTTTGTTATTGAGCTGCATGAGCTGCTTGTAAATCTTGGAGATTAATCCTTTGTCAGTTGCTTCATTTGCAAATATTTTCTCCCATTCTAAGGGTTGTCTTTTGGTCTTGTTTATGGTTTCCTTTGCTGTGCAAAAGCTTTTAAGTTTCATTAGGTCCCATTTGTTTATTTGTGTTCTTATTTCCATTTCTCTGGGAGCTGGGTCAAAAAGAATCTTGCTGTGATGTATGTCATAGAGTGTTCTGCCTATGTTTTCCTCTAAGAGTTTGATAGTGTCTGGCCTTACACTTAGGTCTTTAATCCATTTGGAGTTTATTTTTGTGCATGGTGTCAGGGAGTGTTCTAATTTCATACTTTTACATGTACCTGTCCAATTTTCCCAGCACCACTTATTGAAGAGGCTGTCTTTTCTCCACTGTATATGCTTGCCTCCTTTATCAAAGATAAGGTGACCATATGTGTGTGGGTTTATCTCTGGGCTTTCTATCCTGTTCCATTGATCTATATTTCTGTTTTTGTGCCAGTACCAAACTGTCTTGATTACTGAAGCTTTGTAGTATAGTCTGAAGTCAGGGAGCCTGATTCCCCCAGCTCCATTTTTCGTTCTCAAGATTGCTTTGGCTATTCGGGGTCTTTTGTGTTTCCATACAAATTGTGAAATTTTTTGTTCTAGTTCTGTGAAAAATGCCAGTGGTAGTTTGATAGGGATTGCATTGAATCTGTAGATTGCTTTGGGTAGTAGAGTCATTTTCACAATGTTGATTCTTCCAATCCAGGAACATGGTATATCTCTCCATCTATTTGTATCATCTTTAATTTCTTTCATCAGTGTCTTATAATTTTCTGCATACAGGTCTTTTGTCTCCTTAGGTAGGTTTATTCCTAGATATTTTATTCTTTTTGTTGCAATGGTAAACGGGAGTGTTTTCTTAATTTCACTTTCAGATTTTTCGTCATTAGTGTATAGAAATGCAAGCGATTTCTGTGCATTAATTTTGTATCCTGCTACTTTACCAAATTCATTGATTAGCTCTAGGAGTTTTCTGGTAGCCTCTTTAGGATTCTCTATGTATAGTATCATGTCATCTGCAAATAGTGACAGCTTTACTTCTTCTTTTCCGATTTGGATTCCTTTTATTTCTTTCTCTTCTCTGATTGCTGTGGCTAACACTTCCAAAACTATGTTGAATAATAGTGGTGAGAGTGGGCAACCTTGTCTTGTTCCTGATCTTAGTGGAAATGGTTTCAGTTTTTCACCATTGAGGACAATGTTGGCTGTGGGTTTGTCATATATGGCCTTTATTATGTTGAGGAAAGTTCCCTCTATGCCTACTTTCTGCAGGGCTTTTATCATAAATGGGTGTTGAATTTTGTCGAAAGCTTTTTCTGCATCTATTGAGATGATCATATGGTTTTTCTCCTTCAATTTGTTAATATGGTGTATCACATTGATTGATTTGCGTATATTGAAGAATCCTTGCATTCCTGGGATAAACCCCACTTGATCATGGTGTATGATCCTTTTAATGTGCTGTTGGATTCTGTTTGCGAGTATTTTGTTGAGGATTTTTGCATCTATGTTCATCAGTGATATTGGCCTGTAGTTTTCTTTCTTTGTGACATCTCTGTCTGGTTTTGGTATCAGGGTGATGGTGGCCTTGTAGAATGAGTTTGGGAGTGTTCCTCCCTCTGCAATATTTTGGAAGAGTTTGAGAAGGATAGGTGTTAGCTCTTCTCTAAATGTTTGATAGAATTCACCTGTGAAGCCATCTGGTCCTGGGCTTTTTGTTTGTTGGAAGGTTTTTAATCACAGTTTCAATTTCAGTGCTTGTGATTGGTCTGTTCATATTTTCTATTTCTTCCTGGTTCAGTCTCGGCAGTTTGTGCATTTCTAAGAATCTGTCCATTTCTTCCAGGTTGTCCATTTTATTGGCATAGAGTTGCTTGTAGTAATCTCTCATGATCTTTTGTATTTCTGCAGTGTCAGTGGTTATTTCTCCTTTTTCATTTCTAATTCTATTGATCTGAGTCTTCTCCCTTTTTCTCTTGATGAGTCTGGCTAATGGTTTATCAATTTTGTTTATCTTCTCAAAGAACCAGCTTTTAGTTTCATTGATTTTTGCTATTGTTTCCTTCATTTCTTTTTCATTTATTTCTGACCTGATCTTTATAATTTCTTTCCTTCTGCTGGCTTTGGGGTTTTTTTGTTCTTCTTTCTCTAATTGCTTTAGGTGCAAGGTTAGGTTGTTTATTCGAGATGTTTCCTGTTTCTTGAGGTAGGCTTGTATTGCTATAAACTTCCCTCTTAGCACTGCTTTTGCTGCGTCCCATAGGTTTTGGGTCGTCGTATCTCCATTGTCATTTATTTCTAGGTATTTTTTGATTTCCCCTTTGATTTCTTCAGTAATCACTTCATTATTAAGTAATGTATTGTGTAGCCTCCATGTGTTTGTATTTTTTACAGATCTTTTCCTGTAATTGATATCTAGTCTCATAGCGTTGTGGTCGGAAAAGATACTTGATACGATTTCAATTTTCTTAAATTTATCAAGGTTTGATTTGTGACCCAAGATATGATCTATCCTGGAGAATGTTCCATGAGCACTTGAGAAAAATGTGTATTCTGTTGTTTTTGGGTGGAATGTCCTATAAATATCAATTAAGTCCATCTTGTTTAATGTATCATTTAAAGCTTGTGTTTCCTTATTTATTTTCATTTTGGATGATCTGTCCATTGGTGAAAGTGGGGTGTTAAAGTCCCCTACTATGATTGTGTTGCTGTCGATTTCCCATTTTATGGCTGTTAGTACTTGCCTTATGTATTGAGGTGCTCCTATGTTGGGTGCATAAATATTTACAATTGTTATACCTTCCTCTTGGATCGATCCCTTGATCATTATATAGTGTCCTTCTTTGTCTCTTGTAATAGTCTTTATTTTAAAGTCTATTTTGTCTGATATGAGAATTGCTACTCCAGCTTTCTTTTGATTTCCATTTGCATGGAATATCTTTTTCCATCCCCTCACTTTCAGTCTGTATGTGTCTCTAGGTCTGAAGTGGGTCTCTTGTAGACAGCATATATATGGGTCTTGTTTTTGTATCCATTCAGCCAGCCTGTGTCTTTTGGTGGGAGCATTTAATCCATTTACATTCAAGGTAATTATCGATATGTATGTTCCTATTCCCATTTTCTTAAATGTTTTGGGTTTGTTATTGTAGGTGTTTTCCTTCTCTTGTGTTTCTTGCCTAGAGAAGTTCCTTTAGCATTTGTTGTAAAGCTGGTTTGGTAGTGCTGAACTCTCTCAGCTTTTGCTTGTCTGTAAAGGTTTTAATTTCTCCATCACATTTGAATGAGATCCTTGCTGGGTAGAGTAGTCTTGGTTGTAGGTTCTTCTCCTTCATGACTTTAAGTATATCCTGCCACTCCCTTCTGGCTTGCAGAGTTTCTGCTGAAAGATCAGATGTTAACCTTATGGGGATTCCCTTGTGTGTTATTTGTTTTTTTTCCCTTGCTGCCTTTAATATGTTTTCCTTATATTTAATTTTTGACAGTTTGATTAATATGTGTCTTGGCGTGTTTCTCCTTGGGTTTATCCTGTATGGGACTCTCTGTGCTTCCAGGACTTGATTAACTATTTCCTTTCCCATATTAGGGAAGTTTTCAACTATAATCTCTTCAAATATTTTCTCAGTCCCTTTCTTTTTCTCTTCTTCTTCTGGGACCCCTATAATTCGAATGTTGGTGCGTTTAATGCTGTCCCAGAGGTCTCTGAGACTGTCCTCAGTTCTTTTCATTCTTTTTTCTTTATCCTGCTCTGCAGTAGTTATTTCCACCATTTTATCTTCCAGGTCACTTATCCTTTCTTCTGCCTCAGTTATTCTGCTATTGATCCCATCTAGAGTATTTTTAATTTCATTTATTGTGTTTTTCATCATTGCTTGATTCCTCTTTAGTTCTTCTACGTCCTTGTTAAATGCTTCTTGCATTTTGTCTATTCTATTTCCAAGATTTTGGATCATCCTTACTATCATTATTCTGAATTCTTTTTCAGGTAGACTACCTATTTCCTCTTCATTTGTTAAGTCTGGTGTGTTTTGACCCTGCTCCTTCATCTGCTGTGTGTTTTTCTGTCGTCTCATTTTGCTTATCTTACTGTGTTTGGGGTCTCCTTATCACAGGTTGCAGGTTTGTAGTTCCCGTTGTTTTTGGTATCTGTCCCCAGTGGCTAAGGTTGGTTCAGTGGGTTGTGTAGGCTTCCTGGTGGAGGGAACTAGTGCCTGAGCTCTGGTGGATGAGGCTGGATCTTGTCTTTCTGGTGGGCACGTCCACGTCTGGTGGTGTATTTTGGGGTGTCTGTGGCCTTATTATGATTTTAGGCAGCCTCTCTGCTAATGGATGAGGCTGTGTTCCTGTCTTGCTAGTTGTTTGGCATAGGGTGTTCAGCACTGTAGCTTGCTGGTCATTGAGTGATGCTGGGTCTTGATGTTGAGATGGAGATCTCTGAGAGATTTTTGCCGTTTGGTATTATGTGGAGCTGGGAGGTCTCTTGTGGACCAGTGTCCTGAAGTTGGCTCTCCCACCTCCGAGGTACGGCCCTGATGCCTGGCTGAAGCACCAAGAGCCTTTCGTCCACACGGCTCAGAGTAAAAGGGAGAAAAAATAGAAAGAAAGAAAGGAAGGAAGGAAGGAAGGAGGAAGGAAGGAAGGAAGGAAGGAAGGAAAGAAAGAAAGAAAGAAAGAAAAGAAAGAAAGAAGCTATAATATAGTGAAGTAAAATAAAGCTATTGTAAAGCAAAGCTATACAGACAAAATCTCCCCCAGAAGCATATACATATACACTCACAAAAAAAAAAGGAAAAGGGGAAAAATTAATATATCCTGCTCCCAAAGTCCACCTCCTGAATTTGGGATGATTCGTTGTCTATTCAGGTATTCAACAGATGCAGGCACATCAAGTTGTTTGTGGAGTTTTAATCCGCTTCTTCTGAGGCTGCTGGGACAGATTTCCCCTCCTCTTCTCTGTTCGCACAGCTCCTGGGGATCAGCTTTGGATTTGGACCCGCCTCTGCGTGTAGGTCGCCTGAGGGCGTCTGTTCCCCGCCCAGACAGGACGGGGTTAAAGGAGCAGCTGCTTCGGGGACTCTGGCTCACCCAGGCCGCGGGGAGGGAGGGGTACAGAGGAGGCGGGGCGAGCCTGCGGCGTCAGAGGCCGGCGTGACGTTGCAGCAGCCTGAGGCGCGCAGTGCGTTCTCCCGGGGGATGTTGTCCCTGGATCACGGGACTCTGGCAGTGGCGGGCTGCACGGGCTCCCGGGAGGGGCGGTGTGGAGAGTGACCTGTGCTCGCACACAGGCTTCTTGGAGGCGGCAGCAGCAGCCCCAGCGTCTCACGCCCGTCTCTGGGGTCCGCGCTGATCGCCGCGGCTCGCGCCTGTTTCTGGAGTTCGTTTAGGCGGCGCTCTGAATCCCCTCTCCTTGCGCGCCGCGAAACAAAGAGGCAAGAAAAAGTCTCTTGCCTCTTCGGCAGCTGCAGACTTTTTCCCGGTCTCCCTCCCAGCCAGCTGTGGTGCGCCAACCCCTTCAGGCTGTGTTCACGCCGCCAACCCCAGTCCTCTCCCTGCGATCCGACCGAAGCCCGAGCCTCCGCTCCCAGCCCCGCCCGCCCCGGCGGGGGAGCAGACAAGCCTCTCGGGCTGGTGAGCGCTGCTCGGCGCCGAGCCTCTGTGCGGGAGTCTCTCCGTTTTTCCCTCTGCGCCCCTGTTGCTATGGGATCCGCGCTGTTAGCTGCGGCTCGCGCCCGTCTCTGGAGTTCGTTTAGGCAGCGCTCTGAATCCCCTCTCCTCGCGCACCAGGAAACAGGGAAGAAAAAGTCTCTTGCCTCTTCGGCAGCTGCAGACTTTTTCCCGGACTCCCTCCTGGCTAGCTGTGGCGCACTAACCCCTTCAGGCTGTGTTCACGCCGCCAACCCCAGTCCTCTCCCTGCGACCGAAGCCCGAGCCTCAGCTCCCAGCCCCGCCCGCCCCGGCGGCTGAGCAGACAAGCCTCTCGGGCTGGTGAGTGCTGGTCGGCGCCGAGCCTCCGTGCGGGAAGTGCGGGAATCTCTCCGCTTTGCCCTCCGCACCCCTGTGGCTGCGCTCTCCTCCGTGGCTCCGAAGCTTCCCCCCTCTGCCACCCGCACTCTCTGCCCGCGAAGGGGCTCCTAGTGCGTGGAAATCTTTCCTCCTTCACAGCTCCCTCCCACTGGTGCAGGTGCCGTCCCTATTCTTTTGTCTCTGTTATTTCTTTTTTCTTTTGCCCTGCCCAAGTACGGGGGGAGTTTCTTGCCTTTTGGGAGGTCTGACGTTTTCTGCCAGCGTTCAGTGGGTGTTCTGTAGGAGCAGTTCCACGTGTAGATGTATTTCTACTGTATCTGTGGGAAGGAAGGTGATCTCCGCGTCTTACTCTTCCGCCATCTTCTCTCCTCCCCGACTTCAGTGTTTTTGATTGCCGTATAGTATACTGTTCTCTGTTTCTACCATATGAGCTTCCCAACCCCCCCACCCCCCTGAAATTGCCCTGATTAACAGCCATATTCATGTCCTCCCTTGGGCCGGTGGGAGAGAGTCCCTGTGGACACACTAAGAAGTGGGATTGCTGGTCAGAGGGATAGGTTGCTGTGCTAGTTTTCAGAAAGGTTGCGTTTGTTGACACTCCCACTAGTAATTTATAAAGGTTTTTGTTTCCCCATACATTTTCTAAAACTTAGTATTATTGAGCATTTAAAAAACGTACTAGTTTTTATGGAGAAAAGTAGAACCCCATAGGCATTTCTCTGATTACACTATCAGTTGATCATGTTATTCTTACATCAAAGCCACTTAGGATCTCCTCTTGTGATTTGCCTATACATGTCCTTGGACCATTTTCCTGTTGTGCTTCCCATGATTTTCTTGCTAATTAATGAGAAGTCCTTGTTAATGTTAGATACATTATTCACATCTCCGATTTAGGCATCACTAACAACTTCCTCCACTGGGTTCCCCTTTAGCAATTTTGTCTGTGGTATTCTTCATTGAATAGAAACCTTTAATTTTGATGTAGTTAAGTCGTACTATTTTTTTATTTTTTTGCATTTTGTATTGTGCTCTTGAATTTTATTGAAGAAATTTCCACCCCAAGATCACCAATATAGTCTCTTATATACTCTTACTATTTACCTTATAGTTTTACCTTTCCATTTAGATATTTTTTAATTAATCTGGGTTTTCTTCTTCTATGTTATTTGAAAGAGGGGTTGAATTTTAGTTTTTCCTATAAAAACTAAAGCCAGTATTACAAATGCAGTCAATTAAAAATTTATCTATTCTCCCACCGCTACCTGTTGTCACAGCTCTCACACAACACTACCCTAACTGAATATAAATCTGCTTCTGGGCATTCTTGCTTTGCCCTAGTTTTATCTGTCCCTGTACCAGTACCATACTTTTTATTACTGTGATATAACATGCATTGAAAAAGCAATAAGGTGAGTCCTCCTCTTTCCTCTACTTCCTCAGAAATTTCTAGGAGGATGAAAAGTTAATTGGCCACATTTTTTTCCTTCAGTGTAAAATTTGCTATATTTGAGCATGCTGAAAAACAATATATAAAAAAACTTGTATTGCCTGCTTTATGGAATGTCAATGCAGAATTGTGCTCTGCACTGGAACCACTAACACTTGGTCTTTGGTATGTTAGACTAGGCACTGGCAGCAGTATTTTAATATTTCATTCAGAAATTAATGCATGAGTCTTGAAGCCCAGCCAGCAACATAGTCCTCCACAGTCTTTATGTTGTCCAACACTGCTCAAGGACTTAACGTGAGATAGTTCATTAACTCTTAGCCACAAATTTTTTTTTAAATTAATTAATTAATTTATTTCTTTTTGGCTGTGTTGGGTCTTCGTTTCTGTGTGAGGGCTTTCTCTAGTTGTGGCGAGCGGGGGCCACTCTTCATCGCGGTGCGCGGGCCTCTCACTATCGCGGCCTCTCTTGTTGCGGCGCACAGGCTCCAGACGCACAGGCTCAGCAATTGTGTCTCACGGGCTTAGTTGCTCCGCGGCATGTGGGATCTTCCCAGACCAGGGCTCGAACCCGTGTCCCCTGCATTGGCAGGCAGATTCTCAACCGCTGCGCCACCAGGGAAGCCCAGCCACAAATTTTTTAATACTCTATTTTTTTCTCCCTGTTGATCCTACTGCTTATTTTACCACTACTAGCAAAAAGTATACGAAAGAGTTCAATAAACGTGAAGACTCTTATACATTACATAATTTCCATTATAAAGAGTAGTGTTAACACCTTTATAATGAACACTACTACTATAAAGAGTAGTGTTTTATAGATAATAACAGTAAAGCCTTATGTTTGTATGATTTATAAGTTTATACAGTAAGACTTTATTCTTTCCTTGACTTTTAATGACAAAACCTCTGACTTAAGAATTTTTCTTATCTCAAATTATAAGCGAAGGATCTGAGGCTTAGTATGGTTCTCTTACTTTTTCAAGATCATAGGGCTGGGTGAAAGGCAGAATCAAAACTGGACCTCAGTTCTCTCCATTAGCATGCTGATACCATTTCATTGTTTGTATTGGCAGAAAAACCTTGTCTACTCTAGCAAATCACATAAGAGACCCCTACAAGCCACAGTGGAATCTACTATACGTTGCATTAAACTAGAACCTCTGGGTAAGAAAGATAACCATGCATAATGTTTTTATGCCTGATTTATAAAAGAATATACTATGGCTTGTCAGGCAAACTGGATTGCAGTAACAAGAACATTAATAATCCTCTATTGGCAATATTGTTCTAATATTACCAAGTATTCACTCTCCTTTTTAAATCCTTTTTTTCCCCTGGCTCAGCTTATATCATACGTTCTCTGGATTTGAACAGTTATGCCAGAACCACTTGGCATTTATAAAAGCTTTCCGTCACAGACAAAAGTTGGCAAACATGTTGTGAGACAAATGCAAGAGGTACTGTGGCATTTGCGAGGCTCAGAATATGAGGAACATATGATCACTGAGGACAAATAGACTAAGAAAAACTAAAAATGTGCACAATACGCCTCTGATTTTCCAAACTGTGATGTGGGAAGATTGGAAATCCATGATTTGTTGCCCCTATTACTAAGAATTTTCTCACCAAAATGAAGATAACAAAAGAATTTAAGTACACCTAAATATTTTAAATATTCATGCAGAAAACCCAGTGATAAAACAAATAAAATCTATTTTTTGTGTTCTTTATTACATCATATATATATATATAATGCATTTTATATATATATAGAATTATCTCCACACTTTTGAGAAAGGGAAAAGCTTATGTTGTACAAAATATGCTAGATGAAAAAAGTTTAAAAGAGAAAATCTTGTCACCTGCTTTTTATTTTTTTATAATAGGCTATAAATTAAGGGACTCAGCAATACAGGTGAATGACCATGAAAGGCAACATGTGGGACCGACTGAGAGACCCTAGCAGTTTGCTTTTTATCTTCTTCAAATGAGCTGCGTTAAACATTACTGGTATCTTGTGAAGATCAGCTCTTCAGGTTTCTGCAGATCTCTTGAGCTTGAAACTGTAGTCGTCTCCAAACGACTCCTTTCTCCATATTTATCTCCTAGTGACCAGTCCGCGCTCCTGTACCTCTGTAATAGTCTCTCTCTCTCTCTCTCACCACTGTCATTGCCTCAATAACTCTTTTCCAGGAGTAATTCTGAGCCCTATGAAAATAATGAATAATGTGGCCTTTTAACACACACCTTCCCACAACACTGCAGTCTATTTTATACATTACTTTCACATTAATTCTCATGTCAAACAATTCCACTGAAGAGTTTTCCTTCCCTAATCAAGATTTGTGAGCCTGTAAACAGCCCAAGGATGGATTTTGTATAGCCGAGACCATTCACCATGCCACTCTGCCTGCTTTTTATGGCTGTGCCTCTGTTATGTATGGTTGGATTTTTAATTATTCCAGAGCCTTCAGATAACATGTCGGCAGAGTACATTTCTAATTGGCCTTTCCAGCAACCACACTGGTTCAACACTTGGTGCTTTATGTGTGTCCCAAGCAAGAGTCATTTATATCCACCCTAGTCAAGATTCATTTGCTTCAACATTTGTTATATTTAGATGTTTGACATCAGAGCATAACTCAAGGTATAATGATGGAAAAGGGAGGAATTTACAGGCATTCCTCTGCACAGTTCTGATGGGCACAAATATCAGTTGCCACCATTTAGTAAATAACACCAGTCTACCAACAACACTTCAGATTTCAACGATCACTGTATTAGCTGTGAGTAATTGTATTAGGTACAAACTTGGAGGCTAGCTCTCAGTACACAAATCACTACATAAATAACAGATGCCTTTATGATCAGGGACTGACCACATCACTTCTTTCAAAGTCTATCAGTGATTGGTCACTGCACATCTATTATTTGGTTCACCCACAGACAGCAAAGGGTACAGTTCATTTACCTCCTTCGACTCCCAATGATAAAACCCACGTGACATTTTACAAAACTGGATATCCAGAAGAGGAAATTGGCCAACAAAGATTGAGGTGCAGCAAACAAATGATGAATGATAATGTTGGAAGTGAAATATGAATTGGGCAAAAATGGAGGTATAAAGAAACAGCGAACCTGGGCAAGTTGATGTGGCCCCAGTTGGAGAGAGTCTAGATGGGCAGCCAGGAGAACTTAATAAAGGGGAACTTGACATAAATGAAGAGAGTGGTTGTGAAAAAAAGGATGACGACCGTCCCGAGGAACAATACAGGCGAAACACTTCACATGAAAGGAACTCCTGGAGTTATTTCACAATACTGAAAGCACAAAGGATAAAATGTCAGAAGCATATTCAAAGTTGGAGAGAAGTATGACGGTTCTCCAAAGCTTAGAAAAAAAGGTAGCTCCATATCCTGTTATATGACAAGAAGAAGGCAAGCACTGTTTAAACAACCACTTGATAAGTTTTTTTTTACATAAATCACTCTAATTCTCAATATTTCTAGTGGTTAAAATTACAGTTTAAGTTAATAATAATTTTACATTAAAGATGTTTTAATACATTTTAAACTAACATTAACAGAATTTTTAATGTTCTGACAAAATTTTTAAAGGTCACCAAAGAATTGTAACTTTCCTTTTTGATTGTTATTAAGATCATTTTACACGGTTTCAGCTTATATGGTCATTTTTACAGTCCCATACTGTGCAAAGTGAGGAATACACACTGTGAATGTGTGTGTACATGTGGTCGCGGTATGTGTGTGTATTTTGGGAGATAAAAATGACAAATCTTTTCAAATAAAATTTAGATATAAAGTTTATAAAGTGTAAAATGTTAGTCATTTATATATATAGCCCACATATATTTTACACTCAAATTATAGATTACTAAAAAAAGTCATGAAAAGCTATACTTTTATCAAAATGATTACATTTATAAAAACTTAACTGGAGCTCCTCAGAGTTTATCTTTTAATTCAAATGTTTTTCAGTAGAGTTTTAAAACGGTTATATAACCATGTATTGAGCTCATATCTCTCTGGCAAGTTTACCAACCTATCTGGAGAGTGCACCAACATGGCAGTACAGCAGTGAGCACTTTCCAGTGCCTCCTGCCAAAAGGAACATTAAGTGGTTTCAACAAACAATGAATTTCAGCCACTCATATTGAATACTCTGTGTGCAATCATTGACCTACTAGAAATAGGATCCTTAGCACATTTTGCCTGCTGTAATTTTGTAACTCGATTGTCATACAGATATGAACAACCTATACTCAATAATGGAAGGCATACTGCAATCCGTTGTGCAAATAAAATGTAAATTTTTCCTGATATTGAAGCTTTGCAAAGCAAGATGTTGCAAGTCTCTATTTTCGGGGTTAAGGCTACCAAAAGTTGTTCATCTGTATATGCATATGCTACTTTAAAAAACAAAACAAAACAACAAAAGCAAAACACAGAAACATCTTGTGGTACTGAAATCTTGTCCACATGTGCAGTGAATACTCCTTAATCAATAGATTGGAGAATGGAAGGTTCACATCACTCAAATATTCTTAATAGCACACAGTTACTCTACATGTGTCTTCAGAGACATTAATATTAATATTTAATATTAATATTAAACATTAATATTTCAGAGAAATAGGGCAAATAGCATTGCTTTCAGTATAATTCTTAATTAATTAGAAGATATTTTAAGATATTCTTTTTGAAGAATGGAAATTGTAGACCTCAGGAAATACAGTGCTGGTTAATGGGGATTTCCGGCTGAAGGGAAAATATTGCCAGACTTTAGGATGTGCTGTTTATAAAAAAAAAAAAAAAATCTTTAATTTGCAGCAAATGCTATTTCAAAAGATTTATGTGGTTTGGAGATTTTGCCCATCTGTCATAAAAAAAAGGCAAAAATTACCCAACTGGGTCAAACTCACCCTTAGGCCATGGGGTTCCAGCGTACTCTGAGGAGTCTCCTCTCTAATATCACCCTGAACAAAGTAGCACATGCCCTCCCTCTTCCCTGCCACGCCAACACCCACCATACTCCAATAACTCACTCTTAACCTATCATCTCTAAAGGTATTACCTGAACATGGTTGAATTTCAGTCTGTGTCAACACTTGACAGCAAGAAGATCCATATACAGGTCTTTACTCTGTAAAATGCGTTTTCATAATTTCTGCTTAATTTATCTCTTAAGGTTCCAAAGGGTAGGCTTTGGGTTTTATATTTCAGACTTGCTAAAGGAACTGTCTGCTTTTTACAACCCCTTCATGGCCTTATAAGCAGCAATACAATCCTATTTGGCACTTAGGTTGAAAACAGGCAACTTACTAAATTTGTGGTTTGGTTATGGAAACTTACCATCATTTACACGTTAAATACATAACTCTACAAGGCCTAGGAAATGTGAATTTGCCGTGAGGTGGTTAAGAGGTTACAATGTAAGAACCAGAGTCAGCAATCCTGGGTCCATTGCATGACACTTAGAGTCACACAAATTCTATCCTCATTTTCTTCACCTATAAAATTGGTATAATAATAATTTATGCTGCAAAGTGTTGTTAAGAGGATTAAATGAGATGATATATATATTTATACTTGGTGGCATATAATAAGCACTAAAATATTTTCAGCTATTATTAGAACAACAGCATAATTTATAACCAAGCCCAGAAGTTTTGTATTGGACAAATGCCAAACCAGACAGAATACGGGGCTTAAAATAGGATCACCCCAGGAAAACCAGGATGTATGGTGACCCTAGTTATTATTATGTGGTTGTTTTAATTAGTTTTACTTATGGCAACTGCAATTAACCTTTCTACCCACCCATTCTTACATTTTTTTGTTCGTGTATCCCAACCTATCCAAGATGGCACATATGTAAACCATAAGATGACATTAGCAAATGGTTTACCATATCCGAAGTCTCTGTGGCCATACAATTGATTGCTGGAGCAGGTCAGCCCCAGAAGTACAGTGGACGTGATGATGGCAGTAGCTCCATTCATTACAGCTGGCCCAAAGGTGGGCAACCCATTTTCTAGACCTGAGTCCTTTATAGCAACCTTCCTAACTTTTTTTTTTTTTTTTTTTTTTTTTGGCCGCTTTGGGTCTTTGGTGCTGCGCCCAGGCTTTCTCTAGTTGTGGCGAGCGGGGGCTACTCTTCATTGCGGTGCACGGGCTTCTCATTGTGGTGGCTTCTCTTGTTGCAGTGCATGGGCTCTAGGTGCGCGGGCTTCAGTAGTTGTGGGTCGTGGGCTCAGTAGTTGTGGCTCGCGGGCTCTAGAGTGCAGGCTCAGTAGTTGTGGTGCACGGGCTGCTTAGTTGCTCTGTGGCATGTGGGCTCTTCCCGAACCAGGGCTTGAACCCGTGTCCCCTGCATTGGCAGGTGGATTCTTAACCACTGCGCCACCAGGGAAGCCCAACCTTCCTAACTTTTTCAAAGCCTTCATCATTGTTACTTTTATTTACACAAATTGAGGACTATGAAAGTTCAGTTATAACTCATGTTATTATGTGAATTCCAATCGATGTGTGCTTTTCAGCTAAACTCAATAGTTCTTGTGTAAGTAATTCTTCAGAGTTAAATAATTCTTACCCATGAATCTCATTTTACTCTTCAGATAAAACATTTTCTTGTTTTTAATAGCTATAAACTCTAGAAACATGATGGCATTTTTCTTCCTGGAGCTAGAAAGATGTAATAAGAAACCAAGCAAGTTTATGCAACCATGGTGCTAGCAGCTGGATTGTGTCAAAATTCCTTCATTTATTACTTCAGATTTACCAACAATTATGGACTTTTTTAAACCAGGCTTCAGAGTTTGAACATATTTTACTTCTATAATCAGAGTATACTCCAAACAGATGGATTAAGAAAATGAGACCATTGACCTGTGAATGACAGTTGGGGGCAACTGGGGGAGAATGTGCAAAGTATTAGGGCTGCTGGAAATTTCCTCCTTTTATACCAAGTTTTGGAGTTTAAGAAGCATAACTATTACATTTTTCTGACTAGTGGTGGGAATCATTTCCATTAGTAGTAGCCTTAGTGCCAGATTAGGACAAGGAAACCTGGGCATCAGCTAGTATTTTCACTTAACCTCTAGAGTTCAGTGTTTTCTCCTTAATATAAGAGAATTGGCGTAATCTTCAAGATGTGTGCTTTATCTGTAATCCTCTGCTTCTAGGTTTTCTTGACAATTTAGGAGAAACTAGTCATACTTCTGGGATAATAAATCTTGCAATTGCATGATGCATCAGAGGAAATTGAAGGAAGAGAGAGAAACTCTCATATAAGAGTTAAAACCAAGCCCCTCTGTAATCCTACAGCATCCCCTTGATGTTGTACCTATGCTTAGAAATGTTTGCAGTAGGGACTCTAGGCATTTTTACTTAAGATCAAGGTCAACAGTTGCCACAGTTGTACTGAGTTACTCTTAGTAGTAAGCAGTCAGCTACATAAGTTCTTTTGTGTGTGCCTGAGAATCCTTCACATCTCAGAACCTTGGCCTTCCTTAGAGCCACTTGATACTTCTGCCTCAGTTTCTCAAGTTCAGTCATTACACAGTAAGTCATACAGGAAGGTGTACTCGGTGTATAGAGAGGCCATCATTCACTGCAGTATGACCAGTTTAGCTTTAGTGGAAGAGTTGATGAAGTTGATTTCCACCAGGATGGAATGAGGTTGGCCCATCTGGATGTTATGTGGGGAAGACTACACAAAAAGAAAACTTCTTTTTCCTTTGCAGATTTTAATGTATGTTTTTCTTTAAACATCTGATCTCAGAGACTAAGCCTTCATTTTATTGTTGCATAATGTCTTGCTTTCTTTCCCTTTTTCATGTAAATGCCATCTTTCTGACCTTTCAGAATCACTAATTGTGTGGCATTTATCCTGAATGTATTTTTGTGTCGTATTTAAATGGAATAATAACAGAATTTTTTATGACTCTGTCTCTAAGCTTTTGCCAAATGTCCTCAGATCCTCAGATTCCTGAATAACTTAAACATGCAATCAGAGATCTATTCTTTAGAAACTAGGCCTCACGTATGTGAGTCACAAGAGGAGAAAGTAGAGTCATGACCTCATCCCCAGACGCCTATCAAAGGTGAAGCAAAACAGGACCAAGTCATACTGACATCCAGGCCAAAGAGATTCCAGAGGCAGTTACTCAGTGTGCCAAGACCATAGCGCTTCATCACATGTCCCACTAGGAACACTGAAAATTCGAATTGAAGGAGATTTTAATATGATTGTAGCTTCAGAACAAATATTTTATACCTCCAAGAATAATATGCTTTTTTGGTGAGTTGACATATCCTGGCCTGCTTTCCTGCATGAAGAAACTCAAGTTTCAGTACATTAAATTTATGATGCCACTTGGGCCTGCCAAGGGAACTTAAGAAACACACACATGATGTCTAAACTGAAATATTATTTTTAAAACCAACCCTATTTTGTGTAAAACTCAGCTATGTACTTAAAAAAAAAAAAAAAAAAAAAAAAGCAGTAACTACTCAGCATTTACCCCCTTTCCAGATCAGGAAGCTGAGGTCTATTTTATAATTGGCTGAGAATATGTAAGCTTATCCACTGCAAGTTGGACTTCAAATTTTATAACCAATTAGAGCTCTCATTAAGCTTCATGTCCCATGAATTTGATTCCATGTCTATTTCTTCTCTTCTTGCCAACTACAGCAACCTTGAAATACTTGTCTACTATAAAATTTTGCTTTGCATAATAATCCCCAAAGGAAATCAAATTTAAACTTGGTCAGTTGGGTTTTTCTTTTGCTTGTTTTATTTTTGTTTTTTTTTTAATCTCTCTTTTTATCAAGATTATTCTCACCTTGGTAAAAATAATGAATTTCATCTGGGTCCTGGTGCCGATATGCAGCTCCCAGACTGGGAAACTTTTCAGGGTGGATGTGAAACAAATACTGCCAGACTTCCAAGGGTCCCTAGTCACTGTGGAATGTCTTTTGTTTCTCATTGTGCAGTCTCAGGAGCCCTGGAGGTATGTAATTTTCATGTACTGGAAAGTCTTAAGAGTTAAAGTGGAAATCACTAGACCTGGAGGAAAGAATGGTGACTTGCAAAAATGTCTAAATAAAATATCTTTTTTTTTTTTTTTGCTGGATATTTGGAGGGATTAGGTTAGAAATACCAACACCATAGGAAAAGATATATGCATCAAGACACAACACGTCAGACTAAAGAGAACTCCTGAGTTATTTGAGTTCTCGGGTGTTTTCTCAAGGGTCTGACTACCTTGGAGGTCTCCCCTGGGGGGAAAAAAAAACACCTTACTCTTGTAATAAACAAGTTTTTTATTGCTAGGTGAGGGCCTAGCACAGTGTCTGACTCAATAGTAAGTGCCCTTACTAAGTGGTTGTTATATTTCTTTGATATGTTGTGACTTTAAACAGTTTGAAATATTCTTTTTGTCCATTATGATGTTTTTCACTTTAAATTCTATTTAGTCTTATGTTAAAATTGTTACATTGACATTTTTATCCTGTATTTTTTATATACATTGTCGTTCTTTGATTTCATACTTTCTACGTCCTGTTTTATTTTTCTTGTAAACAGTATACCATGGGATCTTCTTTTTAAACAGATATGAGAAGCTCTATCTTTTGATTGTGTTTACCCACTTATATTTGACTCTTACCCATTTATTAGCTCTGATTACTCTTATATCTGCCATCTTGTTTTGTATTTTCTTGTGCACGTGTGCCTGTGTGTATATGTGTGAGACTTTGAATACCCTGAGTTCCATGGCCAACCAGGTAACACCAGCTGAAGTCTGTGACTACAATGGAGAAGGTAACACCTTTCTCAGGCTACCCTGATGGCAGCTTCTGAATTGGCCAAACTCAGGGCAACACGGGAAAGAGAACAGAACAACTAGAATGCTCTCCAACTTAGTCCACTTTAGTTGGCTATTTCCTCCCTGTCAGGGGACTTGTTCCTTTTCTGATCTTTCTCAGATAGCTTTTAAGTTTTCTCCATGAATGCCTTAGGACCCATGATTCTTTACCCTCACTGCACATTATTACCATCTAGGGAATATTTAGGAAGTACCAGAGGTGTAGTGTCACCTTAAGGGACTCCAGTTTAATTGGTGTTGGATGAGATCTGGGAATTGGTTGTTTTTTGTTTTTTTAATTTTTATTGCAGTATAGTTGATTTACAATGTTGTGTTAGTTTCAGGTGTACAGCAAATTGAATCAGTTATACCTATACATATATACACTCTTTTTTAGATTATTTTCCCATATGGGCCATTACAGAGTATTGAGTAGAGTTCCCTATGCTATACAGTAGGTCCTGATTAGTTATCTATTTTTTATATAGTAGTGTGTATATGTCAATTGCATTCTTCCAATTTATCCCTCCCCTCCTTACTTCCCAGTAACCATAAGTTTGTTTTTTACATCTGTAACTCTATTTCTGTTTTTGAGATAAGTTCATTTGTGCTCTTTTTTTAGATTCCACATGATATTTGTCTTTCTCTGTCTGACTTACTTCACTCAGTATGACAATCCCTAGGTCCATCCATATTGCTGCAAATGGCATTATTTCATTCCTTTTTATGGCTGAGTAATATTCCATTGTATATATGTACCACATCTTCTTTATCCATTCCTCTGTTGATGGACATTTAGGTTGCTTCCATGACCCGGCTGTTGTAAATAGTGCTGCAGTGAACATTGGAGTGCATGTATCTTTTCGAATTATGATTTTCTCTGGATATATGCCCAGGAGTGGGATTGCTGGATCATATGGTAGCTCTATTTTTAGTTTTTTAAGGAACCTCCATACCATTCTCCATAGTGGCTGTACCAGTTTACAGTCCCACCAACAGTGTAGGAGGGTTCCCTTTTCTCCACACCCTCTCCAGCCTTTATTGTTTGCATATTTTTTAAACATCTTTATTGGAGTATAATTGCTTTACAATGTTGTGTTAGTTTCCACTGTATAACAAAGTTAATCAGCTATACATATACATATATCCCCATATCTCTTCCCTCTTGCGCCTCCCTCACATCATCCCTATCCCACCCCTCTAGGTGGTCACAAAGCACAGAGCTGATCTCCCTGTACTATGCAGCTGCTTCCCACTAGCTATCTATTTTACATTTAGTAGTGAATATATGTCAGTGCTACTCTCTCACTTCATCCCAGCTTACACTTCCCCCCTCCCTGTGTCCTCAAGTCCATTCTCTACGTCTGTGTCTTTATTCCTGTTCATACACTAGGTTCTTCATAAACATTTTTTTTTTATTCCATATATATGTGTTAGCATACGGTATTTGCTTTTCTCTTGCTGACTTACTTCACTCTGTATGACAGTCTCTAGGTCCATCCACCTCACTACAAATAACTCAATTTCGTTTCTTTTTATGGCTGAGTAATATTCCATTGTATATATGTGCCACATCTTCTTTATCCATTCATCTGTCGATGGACACTTAGGTTGTTTCCATGTCCTGGCTATTGTAAATAAAGCTGCAATGAACATTATGGTACGTGACTCTTTTTGAATTATGGTTTTTCTCAGGGTATATGCCCAGTAGTGGGATTGCTGGGTCGTATGGTAGTTCTATGTTTTGTTTTTTAGGGAACCTCCATACTGTTTTCCATAGTGGCTGTATCAATTTACATTCCCACCAACAGTGAAAGAGGCTTCCCTTTTCTCCACACCCTCTCCAGCATTTATTGTTTGTAGATTTTTTGATGATGGCCATTTTGACTGTTGCGAAGTGATACCTCATTGTGGTTTTGATTTGCATTTTTCTAATAATTAGTGATGTTGAGCATCCTTTCATGTGTTTGTTGGCAATCTGTATGGATATAAAAACAAAGATAAACAAATGGGACCTAATGAAACTTAAAAGCTTTTGCACAGCAAAGGAAACCATAAACAGGACGAAAAGACAACCCTCAGAATGGGAGAAAATATTTGCAAATGAAGCAACTGACAAAGGATTAATCTCCAAAATATACAAGCAGCTCATGCAGCTCAATATCAAAAAAACAGACAACCCAATCCAAAAATGGGCGGAAGACCTAAATAGACATTTCTCCAAAGAAGATATACAGATTTCTAACAAACACATGTTTGTATATTTTTTGATGATTGCCATTCTGACCGGTGTGAGGTGATACCTCACTATAGTTTTGATTAGCACTTATCTAATAATTAGTGATGTTGAACATCTTTTCATGTGCTTTTTGGCCATCTGTATGTCTTCTTTGGAGAAATGTCTATTTAGATCTTCCACCCATTTTTTGATTGGATAACTGGTAGTTTTTTTAAGTCTCACCACCCCTGGGGATTCTAATGTGCAGTCAGGGTGGAGAACCCCACTACATTACAAATATCATCTTTCACGATTTGTAACGTTTCCCTAATACAAGGAACAAATGCCGAGTCCTGAGTGGCTGCTCCTCCTGGAGGCTTTTGGAAGCTTTGTACATGTGGGGAGCTGTTTGTGGGGCTATGAGTACTCTGAGTTCTGGACTGACAAACCCCAGACAGCGTTTGTGGTTACCATGGAAAGAGGGCTACCCTGCTCAGACCATTCTACTAGGAACTTCTGGGTTGTCCTCAACCAGGACAATATGGAGGGAAGGGGTTAGAAAAAGGCACAAGGGGAACTTTCTACCTGTCCTCATATTCCATATTGTCTTTCCCTAGCCCTCTCCTGTAGGCTGCTGTTTTCTCCCAATGCAGGGACTTAACCTCCTTTTTCCAAGGGTCTCTCATAGGACTTTTGTTTAGGTGACCAGTGAGGCTTTAAGTTCTGTCAGCTTCTCCTATGCTCTTTCTGGTATTGAATGCTCCATCTTAAAAGGGCACTTTCCCTCAGCTCTTTTTTTTTCATCCCTCACTGCCTTTGTCTATCTACAATTGTAGGTTTTCATGTCTAACTGTCTTCTAGACCGACTAGACGATAATCTACTTGAGGGTCAGAGCCTTTGTCTCTGGTAATTATTGTTTACTCTGTGCACAGAGTGGTGCTTGGCTTGGTTCATAAAATTATCTTTATTCCTGTTATCTTCAAATAGTGAAGCTCTCCATCTTAAACAGCTTGGATTTTACAAGTTTCAATAAAAATATTTTTTAATAATCAGAAATAAAACATACATTAATTTAAATAATTTATATAATTTATTTTACTCATTTGATAGGAGGTAGGGCTATAATTTCAATTTTGTGATGGCCTCTAAATAGTTAAAATGAGCTTGTAAATATCAAACTATTCTTAGCACGCTATGATATTACTGTTGACACAAATCAATCTGATGTGTTTATTCTGGAAAAATTACATTTTATAAAAGACATAGGCCTCTAAGATATTTTAGTTTCCTGGCTTATTGCTACACACTGCTTTTTATAATACCTAAATTCCTGGCAGCAAATAGAGCCTTATAGAGAAAGAAAAGTAGTTGAAGGTGTTTTATTACACCTTGGGATACAAGAAAGGGAAAAACAAGGCCCAACTTTGGAGGGAATAAGCCAAGTTCATAGCATACCAGGAGCCTCAGGAAACAGGATCTGATGGCTTCAATTAGTCACAGAGGATGAAGAGGGGAGGCTGTAGAGCACAGTAAACAAACGGTCTTGCAATAGGCTTTAGAGCAGGCATAGAGTCAGTTACATGCCTGAAGACGTGGATGTTGTCCTTGTGGAAAAATTAACCTGAGAGAAGAGTCTGTCTCTGCCAGAAGAAAGGAGAAGAAGAAAGACCTAATTGGGCTTATAAGCAATTTGGTGAACAGACAAACCAAAGGGAGTGGGGGTGGGAGGGAGAGTGAGAGAGAGTACACAGAGCAAGAGAGAGTTAGTTTCCATAACTAAGTGATCTGTTGGGAGAGTTTTATGTTTTTCCTTTGAGAAAGCATCACAGTTTAAATGGAATACGATCAGTTTCTAAAGCTTATTCACTTTCCTTTGATTATGGCCACCATACTTACCAAAGATAGTTGGCTCAGTATAATTTTTCTCTTGGCTTGTCAGTTAGTTTATTTGCTAACTATCAGAAAATAGCCATACATATAAAATGATTTTAATTTATAACATCATTATGAGATATGAATCTCAATTTTCCTTTAAAAAGAGTATAAAAGGCAAATTTTGCATATCAGTAATAGCGTATGCATCATTATGTTGCATTAGTCTGAAGCATTAAATATCTTTTTAAATTCAAAGGAGATATGTTTAAAGTGAATAAGTTAATTTTATGTGAATTTTTTTATTCATTAAACTTCTGATAGCCAAAGGAACATTGAGATTTAAAGTTTGTTCATGTTCTAAAAGTGAAATAATTTAAGCCCTACACATAATTTTAAGACATTCAGAAGTAAAACAACAGGGTGTCTCTAACTCCCTGGTGAACTGAGCTAAAGGATTAAAAAGACTGTACAAGTCAATTTCAAAAGGAATTCAGAGATGTAAATCACCATGGCCAATGTCCTGCTTTCAATTAATGAATAAAAAACCCTGTAGAAAATCTACAGACTCCTATTATAGAGAATGCCCTGAAACAGCAATTGGTCCATAATGTATTGTTATACAATAAAATATTGTCTTTTCCTTCATATAAAGTTTGAATATTTTAAACAAAGCAGAATACCACCCATCTCTTGAAGAGCTCTTGCAGCTGTTTTCCCCAGAATAAGGAGTCTATTGTTTTATAAACCAGATCAGTCTGGAGCTATCTACATGGCTGAAAAGTGCTGGATAGTCAGTAAACGGTTCATCTATAATCCCAGCAAGTCAGTTTATTGATGATTCAGTAATCCCTCAATTCCTTGAATTGAACAACTGGGGATTTTTTTTTCTCTTCAGTTGATAGATGTGTCTGCCTCCAGACTCAGAATTTACCTAAAGCTCTTAAAGGATAAGTACACATACTTTATCAGTTAGGAAAACCATGTTTGAAGTTTCAGACCATTGGTTCTCTGATGTTAGCAACTTCCTTAATTTCTGTTTTAGATTAGTCTTCCGAAAAATGATGAGATAGAGTTTGTGTAAATTATACGATAGCTATCTTCTATCTCTAAAGTTCTATAGCACTACCAAAGGATCTTATTCCACAAAAACAGTCACTGGAATTTTTCATTTTGATAAAAACTGGCCAGAGATATATTGCTGTCGACTTGAGGTGCCTCATGAATAGACTCAGCACTAAAATCAGGATGCAAGTAGAATGTATATTCTTGTCAATTTTCAGGCAAAAACAAGAGTAAAATCAAAAGCTGTCTGAAAAGATGAGGTGATCCCAAATCTAAAGGTGTCTATATTGGCTTGTAGTTGCTATGCTTAGTAATTCAAAGAAGTACTTTTTATTTTATACTTTAAATTAAATCCACAACTTGATACAATCACTGCTGTGTTTTTTTGAGATTATAATCATACATGAATTATTGACAGATAATCTCACGGGTTGTAATCATTGATCACTTTCTCCATTTATTTGAATGTCATTGCTCCAGGTGTTTTCAGGACTCATAGCAGGAGTGGCCCAGACTTGAAAGCTGCAAGCACAGGCATGGAGTGTGCTCTGTGAATCAGCTCTTTACAGTTGGGCCATAGTGTGAGCTCACTACACTTATTTGCAATAATTTAGGCACATAAACTATAGTACAACCAAAACTTACATCTAGATTTGAACAAAAGTTAAGCTAACTTTCTGGTATAAAGGTCTCAAAAATAGTCTGTTTGCATTCCTGGTCTGGTTTACCACATTTTCCAGTTTTGAATAAGATCAAACTAAAATAATCTGCATAAATAGCATGCTAACCCAAAAGAAAACAATTATCCAGTGCCATAAATCTCACAACAAGAATTTTGCTGGCAAAGTTTTGCAAATCTCATTGATATATGAGGGCCTTGAGCTGCGTATCTGAGTACAGCTGGCATTCATCAATGATTGCAAAAACTTAAGGGAGAATTAAAACACTAGAAATACTCACTGCAAAAATGGGAGAAGCTGTGAGGTGTTCCTAATCTTTAAAATAATTCCTCTCTTTCACGGAATATATTATGTAATCAGTTTATTAGTTAAACATTGCTTTTCCTATCACATCCTTCAAGCACAGTTCCATTCTTTTCCTAGAACATTTTCTTTATTGTGTGCTTGCCTTTATATACCTTTAAATGCTCTTTTGACATAAATTTTGTAGTATTGTTTAAGCTACACCTTAAATCTTTTCTAGAGTTTTTTTTACATAAGAAAACAATATTCGATGTGAAGAATTTTTTGCTTTATTAAAAATCAATAGCTAAGATAAATAGTATCAAAAATACTGTCAAACTGTAAAGATAGGGGATGGTATATTGATATATACATTTAAAAAATAAACACATATTTGTCATAAAAAATTAAACTTGAACAAACCTGAAAAAACTACAAATATATGTCAACAAAAAGAAGGTAATATAGTAACTGACTACTGTGAACTATATCTAAGTGGTATATATCTATAGTATATAACTATAGATACTATATAGTATATGGCTATAACTATCTATTTATATCTAGTAAGTATTTTTAAATTTTTATATTTATACTTTATATTTATAATTTTTATGTTTTATACTCAGAAGTGAGTGCTTTTATCTCTAGCTTTTTCTTCTGGAAAATAATATTCTTCCAGCTAGTTCTCCATCCATCATTTTAGCCATTGATTATCTTTTGCCAGACAAATGAAATTTATCTCCTTTTTTGCCAGACCTCTAGCTCCCCTCCTCCCATATTGGGGATATATACTTTTTCTCGAGATTTAGTTCCTTTTTCAAAATGTCCCATTATATCTGTAGGTAATGCGTTAACTTCTTTTTTTTTTTTTTTAATTGATTGATTGATTACTATGTTGGGTCTTCGTTTCTGTGCTAGGGCTTTCTCTAGTTGTGGCAAGCGGGGGCACTCTCCATCGCGGTGCATGGGCCTCTCACTATCGTGGCCTCTCTTATTGCGGAGCACAGGCTCCAGACGCGCAGGCTCAGTAGTTGTGGCTCACGGGCCTAGTTGCTCCGCGGCATGTGGGATCTTCCCAGACCAGGGTTCGAACCCGTGTCCCCTGCATTAGCAGGCAGATTCTCAACCACTGCGCCACCAGGGAAGCCCGTAATGCGTTAACTTCTTATTTCATGTTCCCTCAATTATAGAAGATCTCTTTGATGCTCCACTTTGTAACGAATGGATACAGTCTCCCCCATCCTACCCCCGCAACAGCTCTTCTTATAATTGTATATAACTACTGTTCATTAAAGATCCAAGAGTGAATATGATTCCACTTCACTTCTGCTGCTGCTTTTCTTTTCCCTGAAGTTGCTAATTATTCCTTTTAATGTACTATTTATAGTAAGTATTCCCTCTATTTCTTTCTAATCATGTGTGTTTTTTTAGAAACCTTTCTCCAAGGTCTCTGTGTTCGGCTTTGATCTGGGCCAGTACTCTGTACACTACACTTCTTTCCTCTTTCCTGGATTCTGTGTCTTTTCCTTTCCTTTGCTTTTTTTCCTTTTTCCTTTTTTTCTTTTTGAATTCTGTTTTGCTGCAGTCATTTAGATGGTTTGGGTTGGGTCCAGATATTCTGAATTTCTCTATGATGCTGATGCTACTGGTCAGGGAAACACACTTTGAACAGTATTGCTGCAGACTAGTGCTGGCCAGTAAAAACATAATGCAAGCTAAATCTGTAATTTTAAAATTTCTGGTGGCCATATTAAAAAAGCAAAATAAACAGGTAATTAATTTTAATAATATATGTCATATTACCCAATACATTCAAACAGGTAGCATTCAACATGCAATCAATATTTTTAAGTTATTCAAAAAATATTTTCATTATTTTTCATACTAAATATTTGAAATCTCGTACATATTTTACACTTTACAGCATGTCTGAATTTGGACTAGCCGCATTTCAAAAGCTCAATAGCCATATGTATCAGGCACCACTGTACTGGACAGTAGAACCCGAGGGGACCTCTTGCATATATGCACTAGGACATGTGTACAAAAATGTTCACAGTGACGATGCTCAAGCTAGCAAAACAATGGAAAAACCTAAGTGCCTATTGACAGGAAATGAATAAATGACTACTGTGCAGGATTAAAACTACAACTTCAAACAACAACAGGGATGAATATTGGGAACATAATTAGTTAACTAATAAAAAAATTAGTTATATAAAACTGTACTTATAATACTATTTTATAAAGCTCAAAGACATAGAAAAGCAAAACAGTATATTCCTTTGGAATACATAAATGTATGTTAAACTTATTAAAAAAAAACTACAGTAAGAGAGTGACGAAACCAATGCTTGTGACTATGGCTTGGGGAGGGCATGAGGGTTGTGAGAGGCTGAGGAATGAGATAGGGAGAAGCACATAAGAACTTGTGAGTTATTGAAATACACTAGTTCTTGGGAGGTGGGTAGTGTAGCCAAGGGTGTTGTAGTTTATATAACTGTAATTCAAACCTTTTAACTTGCTTTCTTGGCTGAGGTTCCCCCAGGAAGATAGAGCCTGAGACAAGGGCTGGCATGTAGGTAGTTTGCTATGAGAAGTGATCCCAGAGAACAGAATAGGGATTTTGGAAGAGGGAAACAGGGAAGAAGAGAAAGCCAACAGAGTTATTGAGGACAACTGGGGCTCAAATCTGCCAGGACCTCTGTGGGACCAAAAGAATCTACCTCAGAATCCCAAAGTGATGCATTCATCACTAGCTCCTGTCTCCCTTGGTCAAGGATTGCCCCACGGAGCATTAACTTCCCACTTCTAGGCGGGACAGGAATGAGTGCCAGCTCAGTTCACCCCGGCCTCCCATGTAGTGGTTTTAGGGAAGCCTCAGCCCCCAGGTGAGAGATCACCACTCAGCTAAAGTAAGATGGTCGTGGCAGGAATGGCTAGAGGAATAAAATGTCCTCGAGGATGTGAAGCAGACCAGAGTTGTCCAGACAACTTCCCTACAGAATACATATATTCTTATGTAGGTATCAAATACATTTTAAAAGTTGATAATAAGGAAAAAAATACATGTACGTTTCTTTTTCCCCAGATAAAATTATTTCATGGGTACTTAATACTTAACAGATATCATAGTGTCCCTAACATGGCCAAACATAGTGTCCATGACCTGGTCTTGGCTACTTCTCTAACCTCATTTTCTAACACCCTCCTCGTTCTTTACAACAATCCATCAACATTGCCTACAGATATTCCGGGGACTCACCAACTCCTGGAACTCACCTCAGGGTCTTCACTGTTCCCTCTGCCCAGCTGCTCTTCCCACGGCTTACCTCTCACTCCATGGAGGTAAGTCTCTGCTCACCTGTCAGTTTATCTGAGAAGTCTTTCTTGAGCATCTAACCTTCACACGAGTGTCCCCCACTGACCCACTAGGATGTCACTCTCTGTACTCTTGTGCTGCTTTTCTTTACATGGCATTTCTCACTACCTGATATTACATTATAAAATTACTTTTGCTGTCTGTCTCTCCCACTAGAGTGAAAGCTCCACGAGGACAGGGACACTCCCTGTTCAATTCATAATTCATGCCTGTACCCCAAGGGCCTAGGATAGTACCTGACACCTGATGAATATTTATTGAATGCCCTCTTTTTACTATTAAAAAAAAAAGCATACCCCTAGCTAGTTTTGTTTGTTTGTTTGTTTGTTTTTGGCCGCACCGTGTGGCATGCTGGATCCTAGTTCCCCGACCAGGGATTGAACCCATGCCCCCTGCGGTGGAAGCATGGAGCCTTAACCACTGGACCCCCAGGGAAGTCCCAGCTCTCTTTTTTAATTTCACACTCTACCAAAATCTCACCTACACTTTTTTCCCCAAGGACTCAAATCCAGAACAACTGCTTGAAATATATGACCTCTTTGTAAATAGCTGTGCCTTTTATAGAACCTAAGCTGACATTTAAGTTTAATGAAACCTAAAATTGGACAAATTCGCATGGCCTCAGGCCTGAGTACTTTGCATGGTATTGTATAAAGTATTGTATAGAGTGGTCATTCATTAGCTCTTCCAGACAACACTTGCCTCCACCGGAAGGATATTTGGGGATGCAGAGTTACAGCTGAGTGGTTATGGGCTTCCTTAGGTGGCACAGTCTGTGTATCTGTGAATCAAAAGTGTGGGCAGAAATATGCTTCACAGTCTAAAGAAATGTAGGATAATACTAACGTTTGTACATATTACTTAATTTAGCCAAAGGCTATTGTTATAATATTTCAGTTTACATTAAGCTGTTTGGGTCCTATTTGTAGTTGTTTCTTCTCTGACAAATGGTACGTTTAAAACCGATTCATAATGCTCTCCACATAGGAAATGCTTTATACTAGCGTATATTTGGTATGTAAGCCACATGGTCTTGCTCACAGGGCCAGTGGAATCACAGAGCTGATCAGTGGGGAGGAGCAGTATAAGTGACGATGATGATTTTTGCACCATTAAGTTGTAACTCTGAAGGTGGAGGACTAATGACACTTTAGTGTTGGTGCCCAGGGCACCTGTCTAGGTCCCCCTGGGGCTGAGTTACTGTCCGTGGAGTCTCATCTTTGACCTGGCTACACATTATGGGTTTCTAAGAAGAAAGGGCATTCACATTCAGGGGTGGCAAAGCTTTGCCTCGAAGGAAGCAGTTATGCCTCATTCATAAGTGGGGCCCAACATATGAGGACCTAGTAAGTACCTGTTGATTGAGTTAATTAAATGCCCAGTATCAATGATCAACTAGTACTAAAAGAAAAGCAAGAGGCAAATTTTGTTTTTCTAATTCATAAAAGTGTAAAAGTATTTTTTTCTTTTGAAAAATGTACTGTCAGTTGTGTAGGGGTCTTTTACCCATAGCCTTAGACCAATACCATTACTTCTTAGCCTCAAACTAAATAATAAAAAAACAAAAACAAAGCATGAAACACCAAAATTTTGAATACTACAAAAACCAAGGTTTTTTCATCCTTTGTGGCACTACATATGAGTGTGTGTGCATGCATTTGCATGTGTATATAATACAAAAATATTAGTAAATTTAGAAAATGATATCAAAATATAAAGAGCCCAAATCCTGAAAAATAACTTGAAGTTAATAATTTTTCTACCACTATAATAAATATGATGGACTTTTTTGATTTTGTGTTTATTCTTTTTATATCTGAAGATTTAATGAATCAATACATGAATAGTACGTGAAAGAGTGCCTATTTAAAATGGCACTTGGTTTCTCAAGGGAACTTGCCAATAATTAGAATGTCAGTATCTACATAGATATGAGAGGAAGAAATACTGGAGTCTTTCTAAAGTTTAATGCAACATTTCATGAAAGATTATAAGATAGAACCTAGGAGTACTAGTAAAATTTCTAATTTTAAGAAATTTTAGTTTGTGTTCATTAGAGGGTTGTGTTCTGTAGGTACACAGTCCTCATTCTTTCCTCATTTTCACGCCAAGTATTTTGGCTGCACCATCTTCAAATATCCATTTGGAAAAACATGTCTATCAGCAGCTAATTTTCTCATCAATTTAAACTACTAAACTATAAATTTGTTGCAAACCGCAGATGGCCTCAAAGATTGTGTTGACTATATAGAAAATACACTGGATGCTTTCTAAATACATAGCAAAATAAGAAGCATTTTTCTAAGTCAAGACGTTATACCCTTTTCGGAGAGACCTTCAAGATGATGGAGAAGTAAGACGTGGAGATCACCTTCCTCCCCACAGATACATCAGAAATACATCTACATGTGGAACAACTCCTACAGAACACCTACTGAATGCTGGCAGAAGACCTCAGACTTCCCAAAAGATGCCCTCAGGCGACCTACAGGCAGAGGCTGGGCCAAATCCAAAGCTGAACCCCAGGAGCTGTGCAAACAAAGAAGAGAAAGGGAAATTTCTCCCAGCAACCTCAGGAGCAGCGGATTAAATCTCCACAATCAACTTGATGTACACTGCATCTCTGGAATACCTGAATGGACAACGAATCATCCCAAAATTGAGGCGGTGGACTTTGGGAGCAACTGTAGACTTGGGGTTTCCTTTCTGCATCTAATTTGTTTCCGGTTTTATGTTTATCTTAGTTTAGTATTTAGAGTTTATTATCATTGATAGATTTGTTGATTGATTTGGTGGCTGTCTTCCTTATTTTTTAATATATATATGTATTTTTTCCTTTTTCTCTTATTGTGAATGTGTATGTATATGCTTCTTTGTGTGATTTTGTCTGTATAGCTTTGCTTTTACCATTTATCCTAGGGTTCTGTCTGTCCTTTTTTTTTTTTTCTTTGGTATAGTTTTTAGTGCTTGCTATCATTGGTAGATTTGTTTTTTGGTTTGGTTGCTCTCTTCTTTCATTCTTTGTTTTTCCTTTTTTTATTACTTTTTAATTTATTTTATTTTTCATAATTTTTTTCCTTTTTTCTTTTGATAACTATTTTATTTCATTTTATTTGTTCTTCCCTTCTTTCTTTTTTTCTCCCTTTTCTTCTGAGCTGTGTGGTTGACGGCATCTTGGTGCTCTGGCCGGGTGTCAGACCTGAGTCTGTGAGGTGGGAGAGCTGAGTTCGGGACATAGGTCCACCAGAGACTTTCCAGTTCCACGTAATATCAAACAGCAAAAGCTGTCCCAGAGATCTCTATCTCAATGCTATAACCCAGCTCCACTCAACGACCAGCAAGCTACAGTGCTGGACACCCTATGGCAAACAACTAGCAAGAAAGGAACACAGCCCCACCCATTAGCAGAGAGTCTGCCTCAAATCATAATAAGGTCACAGACACCCAAAAACACACCACCGGAAGCAGTCCTGCCCACCAGAAAGACAATATCCAGCCCCATCCACCAGAACACAAGAAGCAGTCCCCTCCACCAGGAAGCCTACAAAACCCACTGAACCAACCTTAGCTACTGGGGGCAGACACCAAAAGCAACAGGAACTACGAACCTGAAGCCTGCGAAAAGGAGACCCCAAACACAGTATGTTAAGCTAAATCAGAAGGCAGAGAAATATGCAGCAGATGAAGGAGCAAGGAAAAAACCCACCAGACCAAACAAATGAAGAGGAAATAGGCAGTCTACCTGAAAAAGAATTCAGAGTAATGATAGTAAAGATGATACAAAATCTTGGAAATAGAATGGAGAAAATACAAGAAACGTTTAACAAGGAACTAGAAGAACTGATGAGCAAACAAACAATGATGAACAATACAATCAATGAAATTAAAAATTCTCTAGAAGAAATCAATAGCAGAATAACTGAGGTAGAAGAACAGATAAGTGACAAGGAAGATAAAACAGTGGAAATAACTACCGAAGAGCAGAATAAAGAAAAAAGAATGAAAAGAATGGAGGACAAATTCACAGACCTCTGGGACTACATTAAACACACCAACATTCGAATTATATGGGTGCCAGAAGAAGAAGAGAAAAAGAAAGGGACAGAGAAAATATTTGAAGAGATTATAGTTGAAAACTTCCCTAATATGCGAAAGGAAAGAGTCAATCAAATCCAGGAAATGCAGAGTCCCAGACAGGGTAAATCCAAGGAGAAACATGCCAAGACACATATTAATCAAACTGTCAAAAATTAAATACAAAGAAAAAAATATTAAAAACAGCAAGGGAAAAGCAACAGATAGTATACAAGGTAATGCCCATAAGGTTAACAGCTGATCTTTCAGCAGAAATTCTGCAAGCTAGAAGGGACTGGCAGGACATATTTAAAGTGATGAAAGGGAAAAACCTACATACAAGATTACCCAGCAAGTATCTCATTCAGATTTGACAGAGAAATTAACATGTTTACAGATAAGCAAAAGCTAAGAGAATTCAGCACCACCAAACCAGCTTTACAACAAATGCTAGAGGAACTTCTCTAGGCAGGAAACACTAGAGAAGGAGAACACCTACAATAACAAACCCAAAATAATTAAGAAAATGGTAATAGGAACATACATATCGATAACTACCTTAAATGTAAATGTATTATATGCTCCAACCAAAAGACATAGACTGGCTGAATGGATACAAAAACAAGACCCGTATATATGCTCTCTAAAGTTACCCACTTCAGACCTAGGGACACATACAGACTGAAAGTGAGGGGATGGAAAAAGGTATTCCATGCAAACGGAAATCAAAAGAAAGCTGGAGTAGCAATTCTCATATCAGACAAAATATACTTTAAAATAAAGACTATTACAAGAGACAAAGAAGGACACTATACAATGATCAAGGGATCAATCCAAGAAGAAGATATAACAATTGTAAATATTTATGCACCCAACATAGGAGCACCTCAATACATAAGGCAAATGCTAACAACTATAAAAGGGGAAATCGACAGTAACACAATCATAGTAGGGGACTTTAACAGCCCACTTTCACCAATGGACAGATCATCCAAAATGAAAATAAATAAGGAAACACAAGCTTTAAATTATACATTAAACAAGATGGACTTAATTGATATTTGTAGGACATTCCACCCAAAAACAACAGAATACACTTTCTTCTCAAGTGCTCATGGAACATTCTCCAGGATAGATCATATCTTTGGTCACAAATCAAGCCTTGGAAAATTTAAGAAAATTGAAATCATATCAAGTATTCTTTCCAACCACAATGCTATGAGACTAGATATCAATTACAGGAAAAAAATCTGTGAAAAATACAAACACATGGAGGCTAAACAATACACTACTTAATAACCAAGAGATCCTGAAATAATCAAAGAGGAAATCAAAAAATACCTTGAAACAAATGACATGAAAACATGATGACCCAAAACATATGGGATGCAGCAAAAGCAGTTCTAAGAGGAAAGTTTATAGCAAAACAATCCTACCTCAAGAAACAAGAAACATCTCAAATAAACAAACAAACCTTACACCTAAAGCAATTAGAGAAAGAAGAACAAGAAAACCCCAAAGTTAGCAGAAGGAAAGAAATCATAAAGATCAGATCAGAAATAAATGAAAAAGAAATGAAGGAAACAATAGCAAAGATCAATAAAGCTAAAAGCTGGTTCTTTGAGAAGATAAACAAAATTGGTAAGCCACTAGCCAGACTCATCAAGAAAAAACTGGAGAAGACTCAAATCAATAGAATTAGAACTGAAAAAGGAGAAGTAACAACTGACATGGCAGAAATACAAAGGATCATGAGAGATTACTAAAAGCAGCTATATGCCAATAAAATGGACAACCTGGAAGAAATGGACAAATTCTTAGAAAAGCACAACCTTCTGAGACTGAACCAGGAATAAATAGAAAATATAAACAGACCAGTCAGAAGCGCTGAAATTGAAACCGGGATTAAAACTCTTCCAGCAAACAAAATCACAGGACCAGATAGATTCACAGGTGAATTCTATCAAACATTGAGAGAAGAGCTAACACCTATCCTTCTCAAACTCTTCCAAAATATAGCAGAGGGAGGAACACTCCCAAACTCATTCTACGAGGCCACCAGCACCCAGATACCAAAATCAGACAAAGATGTCACAAAGAAAGAAAACTACAGGCCAATATCACTGATGAACATAGATGCAAAAATCCTCAAGAAAGTACTAGCAAACAGATTCCAACAGCACATTAAAAGGGTCATACACCATGATCAAGTAGGGTGTATCCCAGGAATGCAAGGTTTCTTCAATATATGCAAATCAATCAATGTGATAAACCGTATTAAAAAATTGAAGGAGAAAAACTATATGATCATCTCAATAGATGCAGAAAAAGCTTTTGACAAAATTCAACACCCATTTATGCTAAAAACCCTGCAGAAAGTAGGCATAGAGGGAACTTACCTCAACATAATAAAGGCCATATATGACAAACCCATAGCCAACATCGTTCTCAATGGTGAAAAACTGAAACCATTTCCTCTAAGATAAGGAACAAGACAAGGTTGTCCACTCTCACCACTATTATTCAACATAGTTTTGGAAGTTTTAGCCACAGCAATAAGAGAAGAAAAAGAAAAAAAAGGAATCCAAATCAGAAAAGAAGAAGTAAAGCTGTCACTGTTTGCAGATGACATGATACTATACATAAAGAATCCTAAAGATGCTACCAGAAAATTACTAGAGCTAATCAATGAATTTGATAAAGTAGCAGGATACAAAATTAATGCACAGAAATCTCTTGCATTCCTATACACTAATGATGAAAAATCTGAAAGAGAAATTAAGAAAACACTCCTTTTTACCATTGCAAGAAAAAGAATAAAATACCTAGGAATAAACCTACCTAAAGAAACAAAAGACCTGTATGCAGAAAACTGTAAGACACTGATGAAAGAAATTAAAGATGGTACAAACAGATGGAGAGATACACCATGCTCTTGGATTGCAAGAATCAACATTGTGAAAATGACTATACCACCCAAAGCAATCTACAGATTCAATGCAATCCCTATCAAACTACCAATGGCATTTTTCACAGAACTAGAGCAAAAAATTTCAGTTTGTATGGAAACACAAAAGACCCCGAATAGCCAAAGCAATCTTGAGAAAGAAAAACGGAGCTGGAGGAATCAGACTCCCTGACTTCAGACTATACTACAAAGCTACAGTAATGAAGACCGTATGGTACTGGCACAAAAAGAGAAATATAGATCAGTGGAACAGGATAAAAAGCCCAGAGATAAACCCATGCACATATGGTCACCTTATCTTTGATAAAGGAGGCAAGCATTTATAATGGAGAAAAGACAGCCTCTTCAATAAGTGGTGCTTTCAAAACTGGACAGCTACGAGTATAGGAATGAAATTAGAACACTCCCTAACACCATACACAAAAATAAACTCAAAATGGATTAAAGACCTAAATGTAAGGTCAGACACTATAAAACTCTTAGAGGAAAACATAGGCAGAACACTCTATGACAGAAATCATAGCAAGATCCTTTTTGACCCACCTCCTAGAGAAATGGAAATAAAAACAAAAATAAATTAATGGGACCTAATGAAACTTAAAAGCTTTTGCACAGCAAAGGAAACCATAAACAAGATGAAAAGACCACCCTCAGAATGGGAGAAAATATTTGCAAATGAAGCAGCTGACAAAAGGTTAATCTCTAAAATTTACAAGCAGTTCATGCAGCTCAATATCAAAAAAACAAAGAATCCAATCCAAAAATGGGCAGGAGACCTAAATAGACATTTTTCCTAAGAAGATATACAGATTGCCAACAAAGACATGAAAGGATGCTCAACATCACTAATCATTAGAGAAATGCAAATCAAAACTACAATGAGGTATCACCTCACAGCAGTCAGAATGGCCATCATCAAAAAATCTACAAACAATAAATGCTGGAGAGGGTGTGGAGAAAAGGGAACCCTCTTGCACTGTTGGTGGGAATGTCAATTGATACAGCCACTATGGAGAACAGTATGGAGGTTCCTTAAAAAACTAAAAATAGAACTACCATATGACCCAGCAATCCCACTACTGGGCATATACCCTGAGAAAACCATAATTCAGAAAAAAAAGTCATGTACCACAATGTTCATTGCAGCTCTGTTTACAATAGCTAGGACATGGAAGCAACCTAAGTGTCCATGGACAGATGAATGGATAAAGAAGACGTGGCGCATATATACAATGGACTATTACTCAGCCATAAAAAGAAACAAAATTGAGTTTTTTGTAGTGAGGTGGATGGACCTAGAGTGTGTCGTACAGAGTGAAGTAAGTCAGAAAGAGAAAAACAAATGCTTTATGCTAACACATATATATGGAATCTAAAAAAACAAACAAAAAAAATTGGTTCTGAAGAACCTAGCATCAGGACAGGAATAAAGATGCAGACATAGAGAATGGACTAGTGGACATGGGGAGGGGGAAGGGTAAGCTGGGGCAAAGTGAGAGAATGTCATGGACATATATACACTACCAAATGTAAAATAGCTAGCTAGTGGGAAGCAGCCACATAGCACAGGGAGATCAGTCAGTGCTTTGTGACCACCTAGAGGGTGGGATAGTGAGGGTTGGAGGGAGATGCAAGAGAGAGGAGATATGGGGATATATGTATATGTATAGCTGATTCACTTTGATATAAAGCAGAAACTAACACACCATTGTAAAGCAATTATACTCCAATAAAGATGCTCACAAGTAAATAAATAAATAATAAATTAAAATAAATAAAAAATAAATCTTTGGAAAAAATAGAAAAAAAACAAAGCAAACAAAAAATAAAGGGGAACAATTTTTTTCATAATTAGGGCAGACCACCTAGGGAATCTCTGAGGTTTCCTTAGTGGAGTATTCCAGTAGAAGCTCAAGTGTAATTCAGTGTATGAAAATCCAGACAGTCTACCTCCAGAGACCACACTCTCGAAATAGAAAGAAACACATGAAAATACACTGCACAGTGCCTGCATTATAGTACATGTTCAATAAATAGTACCTTTGTCTGTACTTTTCCTTTTAGTTACTACCTAAGTTTGTCATATAACCTCATTTTTGCTTGAAAAATAAATCTTAGTTTATTTATCCATTAAAAAAAGACATTATCATTTTCAATGAAAACCAAAAAAAAATTTGTGTCATAATTTAAATGCTCTCCATCAGGTTTTAGGAAACAATATGCTTTCCAATAAAAAAAGGAGTTCAAGAAAAGATCTCTCAGAATTATCAAATTGTTGTTAGGTTACCCTCAGCCTCTGAGAGCTATGACCGAAGATACAGCCAACGTAGACCATAATAGTTATGAAAAATCATGTTTCCACACTGATGGAAATGATTTAAAAATTACTTTATTAGTTCGGCTCTATTCCCATTTTGCTAATTCTTGTCGTAAATGAGTGCTGAATTTTGTCAAAAGGTTTTTTTCCTCTCACCTACTGAGATGATTGTATGGTTTTTCACTTTTACTCTATTAGTGTGGTAAATTGCATTGACTGATTTGCAAATAATTAACTTGCATTCTTAGAATTAACTCAACATGTTAGTAATATATTATCCATTTTATATGTCACTGAATTTGATTTACTAATTTTTCTAATGTTTTAGTTAGGATTTTTACATCTATCTTCATGAGAAAAATTGGACTATGAATTTCTTTTCTTTTAATATCCTTCTTGGCTTTGGCATCAAGGTTATGCTGTCCTAATGTGAATTTATATCTGCTTGTTACCTCCTTAAATGTTTGGAAGAATTTGATGGAGAATTTAACTGGTAATTTCTTTATCAGAAGATCTATAATTATGAAATGAATTTCTTTAATAGATATAGGATAATTCAGATTTTCTAAACTGTGTTATATCAATTTTAGTGTGTTTTTAGGGAACTTAACCATTTCATTTAAATTTTCAAATTTATTGGCATAAAGTCTTCATAATATCTAATTACATCATCCTTTTAATATCTATATTCTAGTGTTACTCTTTTTGCATTTGTGATTTTAGCAACTTGCAGCTTATTTTTTTCCTTAAATATTTTTACCAGAGTTTTATAAATTTTATTAGCCTTTTCAAAAAAAAATTTACTTTATTGGCTCATTTACCAAATGCATAAAAGAAATTTCAAAGTAATAAGAAGGCAAATCCCTATTTGAATAGGTATTTAGAAAGATGCTGATGTCATTATACAGAAAGACAAAGTAACAACCATTGCAATACCTATTAATCACATTTTATCAGCTTTCAGAATATTTACTACTATGTCTTAAAAGTCTTTGCAAAATTGAACTTTTTAAAATTATATTTTATTGTCTTCAAAGGCTTGTTCTCTAGATGGGAGCTAACCTTCATAGTTGTGCATTATAATAAATAGTATGAAGTGTTAAATTTAAATATTCAAAGCTACATTTCAATGAAATCTTTAAGAAGGTTAATTTTGAAAATGTGTTAAAGACAACTCTACATCAAGTTCTTTGTGTTCCATGTGACTGAGAAGAGGAGAAATGGCCCTTTGTGCCTTAAAATAAATGGAAAGTTACCAAAAATGAGCTAGCTCTACAGGGGCCTCTTCTAAAGTGGATTTATGATTTAGAGGAGAGGCCTCAGGACTAGAGGCCAGTAGACTGGTGTCTGTTCTTACTTCCTGCAGTATTTTGAACAAGTCTTTAAACACCTCTAAACTTTAGATTCCTCACCCGTGAACTGAAGGCATTGGACAGAATTATATCTAAAGGCCTATTAGTAAGAACATTCTACAATTCTACTCTGAAAAGAGAGAGAGCCTTACTTATTTATTGCTGTCTCTTAAATTCTTGATCCCTAATTATATCTCAGATTCTTGAAATGATTTTTGTTACTTATCCTTATCATTTTTAATGACTTTAGATAATTTTATATGTAAATATCCTAGCAAACATTAATTCTTTTTGTTTGAGGTGTGTGTATGTTTGTGCCTGCAATATGGTTTTCATAATTGTAATCAATGTGTACCTCCTAGATGTTATGTTCTGCTTTTTACTTTTATATTACTTTATAAACCTATTTCCAGGTATAAGGATGAAACTGGATTGCATATGTAACAAATAGCTTGAAAACTCTGCATGTATTTCAGAGTTTAGGTATATTCCTCCACTTTGATGTGAGCCCCTCAAATTCAGGGATTCCTTGTTACTTATCCCCTCTAGAGTCTAGCAGGGAACTGACATGCTGATGCTCAGTAAAAATAATAACTAATTATTGCTAACATTTATTCAGCTCTTACATCATACGTTGAACTAATTGCTTTGTATATGTCATTTGTTTAGTAATCACAAATAACTTTTCATAAAAATACTATCATCATCAAATTTTTATTTTTTAATTTTTATTTTATTTGTGTTTTTTAAATTTAAATATAGTTGATATACAATATTATATGTTACAGGTGTAAAATATAGTGATTCACAATCTTCAGAGATTATACTCCATTCAGAGATATTATGAAATATTGCCTAGATTCACCATGTTGTACAATTTAGCCTTGTAGCTTATTTTATACATAATAGTTTATACCTCTTAATCCCCTATCCCTATCTTGCCCCTCTCCCCTTCTCTCTCTGGTAACCACTAGTTTGTTCTCTATATCTGTGAGTCTGCGTATTTTTTGTTATCATCTAATTTTTTAAATGAGAGAAGTGGGGCTTGAAGAACTTAGGTAATTTTTCCAGTTTGTAAGAGGTAGCACTAGTTTTGTAATCCAAACAGAGAGCACTTAACAACCTCACTATACTTCATTTATTTTACATCTATTTATTAAATGACATTCCATCCTATTTATAGTCCATATTTTTTTAGCTATTTCCCTCATGGATGGACAAGTAGACTGTCTTTAGACTGTCAGTAATATACACAGTGGTGCTACTAAACACTTATAATATCCCTTAGTATGTATATGTGAATTATTCTCACACTCAAAATAATAAACAAAAGGTGAAATATACATTGATGCAATATTATTCAGCCTTTTCTAAGGAGAAAATTCTGACATATGCTACAACATGCATGAGACTTAAGGACAGTGAAGTAAGGCAGTCACCAAAAGACAACTACTGTGTGATTCCACTTATATGAGGCATATAGATTAGTCAAATTCATAGAGATGGAAAGTAGAATGGTGGTTGCCAGTGACTGAAGGAATAAGAGAACAGGGAGTTGATGTTTAATTGATACAGGGTTTCAATTTGGGAAGATGAAAAAGTTCTGGAGATGATGGTGAATATAAGCAATGCCACTGAACTGTACTCTTAAAAATGGTTTGAATGGTAAATTTTAAGTTATATATATTTTACCACAAAAAAAGAACTAAAAATAAAACTTTATGAAGCATTATTTGCATAACAAAAAAGTAGTCACCAAGAAATACTATTACAAGTTCTTATTCTTCAGAACCTTAAATGGCTCTTAAATTTTGCTTCTTTAGGGTATCTTCCCCGATATCTAGTTAGGTACATCCCCTGGTTACATGCTTCATAGCACCCTGTATTTTTCCCCCATAGAACTTGTTACAAGGGCAATTAAATAATAATTTGTGTAATTATATTTTAATGACTGCCCTCTCTCCAGTGAGCAAGGCCTGTGACTGCCTTGCTCACTTCTATAGGCCTAATGTTATGTCAATCAGATAACTGAGCAGAGGCTTTGTTATCTAGAAAAAGAGTATGTCTTCTTGTTTGCACTCTATTCAACTAATAATCCCAACTTCGTATCATATCTAAAGTATCCAATTAACACCTAATAAAAATATTCTATTTTAATCAAAACGTATTGAATATGTTCTACATCGGGCACAATTCTGGAGTCAGATAAGAAAACTGTTCTCAGGGAGCTTACATTTTTTGAGATGGACAGAGGAAATGAACAAACAGAGTATATCAGATAGTAGTATGCTATTCAGAGATTTAAAATAGGGCAATGTACCAGATAATTCTGGTTGCTCAGTGAAGTCCTCTCTCAGTAGGTAGTAAGATCTTAGTGACAAGAAACAATCACCCATGCAAGGATCAGGAGGAAAATCTTCCAGGTAAAAGAGAAGCAACATGCCTTGAAATTGGATTAAACTTGTTATATTTAAAGAACAACTATGACATAAAAAGTCATTGATCTTGGAAGAAAATTGACAAGGGGAAAGTAGTAAAGTATTAGATAGGGGCTAAATCCTTTCAGGCTGTGCTGGCCAGAGCCTGATCATGGCTTTAATTTTAGTTGAAATGGAAATACATGAAGGGTTTTAAATAGGGAGGAAACAAGATTTAATTCCTGTTTTAAATCAGATTCCTCTTCTTTTTGGAGAGTAGATTCTAGAAGATCAAGAATGGAAAGAGAAAGCAATTAACAGATTATTGCAGGATTCTGAAAGGGAGAAGATGATGTTAGGATTAAGCTAGTGATAGTAAAGAAGAAGAACACACATTCAGGATGTGATTTTTAATTAGTGTAAACAGTGCTAGGTTGGATATAGTATGTTGGAGAGATCAAGAATAATCATGGGAAACAGTTGGGATTTTAATGTAAGCAACACACTGTATCTGGCATCATTCATTGAGATGGAAGAGACTTGAGGAGGAGCAGGTTTGGGAGTAAAAATCAAGAGTTGACCATGTTGAGTCTGAAAAGCCTATGCAGATGTAAGCGAAGACTTTGTATATACACGAGTCAGAACTTCTTAGGAGAAGCAGAGCTAGGAGATGCAGATCTGGGAGCATTAGCATTTAGAGAATATTTAAGGTTTTGGGACTGAATTAGGTCAGTTAGGGACTATACATAGATAAGACGGGGAGCCCAAGACTTAGACCTGAGCCATTCTAAAAATTATTGGCCAGCCAGGGAAAGACAAACCCGCAAAAAGGCTGAAGAATAGCTAGAAAGGTTAAAACAAAAAAAAAAAAGCAAAAAAATGAGAATGTGGTATCACAGAAGGGAAGAAAGAATTTCAAGAAGAAAACTTGACCTTGAACTGTTTGGGAGTGTTTTACAGTGTTCTTTCAAACCTCCTTTCTTCCTTAGTTTCCATGATTCTCCTGTTCTCTCCTGGCTCTCCTGTGGACTACTTGGTCATTTCTTAATCATCTCTTTTATTAGTGTCTCTGCTTCTCCCTGTGTTTTGAATGTTGGTGCAGTCTAGGATTCTGCCTCCAGATGTTTTTCTTCTAACTTCCCACGTTTTCTCTGAGATTGAATCCTCTTCTGTGACTTAATATCCTTCATGATGTGGATGATCCGTAGATTTCATTCCAGTCACAGTCAGAAGAGGTTAAGTAATACGTAAGTGGTGATTGGGAGACTTGAATTCTACTCCTGTCTCTACCAGTTATGAGCTATATGTTTTAGGGAATGTCTTCCAGGCCTCAGTGCTCTGTGTGTATAAAGAGGTGAGGTGATAACTGTCTTGGTCCCTTCCAGTCTATGCGGGCCTTTGGGAAAAACAAAATAGGGGAAAAATTGTGCCAATGTAATAATGTAATTTTACTGATATTTTCTCTCTCCATGTGGTCTCTCTCTGATGATCTATTTCAGTATAGGCCTACTTCTTTTCTACTTAGTTGGCATATTTTCTCACAAATACACTTTTTTGGGGAACAAAACCTCTATTAAGCCTTAATTTGACCTACAACCAAAGTATACTTGACGAGTTTAATTGTACAAGAAGATGTGCTGATGAAACCCTACTAAGCCATTCTGTACTTGGGCAGGAACTATTGAGAGACTAAGTTTCACTGGAAATGAAAAAGACTTCCAATGATTGACTGAAATGAAATTGTATCTAACAAAAATAATTTGCAATTTAAAAAACTTCCCATCACCTAAAGAAACAAGGACTATGATAAATGAGAGGGCAAAAATATATTTTGGATGAAGATGGAGACTTCTGTATAGAGAAAAAAAATCCAGTAAGAAATTTGGTTTGTAATGATATAGAGTAAACTTTCTAGTCAGGAAGGTTGTATTTGTTTATTTTTACCAAGGGTAAGTCCTAATGTGTTATCCCAGAAGAGAGTCCTCCTTTCAAAAATATACAATCTAAGCCCTACACTAAGGATTCTGTTACAGACACTGAAAGGACTTTCAGATTTTAAAAAGAAAACTACGGACATGACTCTTATCCCTGTAAGTCAAAAGTACAGTGCAAGACTAACAATCAGAAGTGGACATGGGATGACAAGATCTAATTATTTCCACCTCTGATCCAGGTTTCTCAAATTGATTCATTGCTAGTGCCCACTAGGGAACCTTAAGCCCATCATTTGCCCCTTACATAAATCCCTTTCATTGTTCCCATAATAATCAGGCTGGCACTGCTATAATTTGAAACAGTGGTTTCATGGAGTCTTATTTTTCACACTAGCTATAAGAATTCTTTGAGACACCTGGACCATACTATCCTTTGATTTTTTTCTAAGGCCCAAGGGCGAATCATGAAAGCAAAAGAGTAATGATTCCATGTATGGCAAACTAAAGACACTTATAACCCCTTTGCCGTAACATTCCCGGAGGGTTGATGTAAATACATTAATCATTCTGCCAGGAACTAAATTTTTATTCTAGTTTGCACAATTGCATCATGACAAGCAAGGTACTGTATGTTTCAAGACATCATACTTAATTAAGCCTTTTTAACAGGGCTTCTTTCCTTCTTTGGAAGAAGAATTTAAAACATTTAACATAATGTGATCTGGCTTCCTGAAGTTTACTATAATTTGGGCAAATTAAACAAAAAGTATTATAACTGTTTTGTAGATTCTTATTATTTTTCTAAACTATAAACCAGAAAGATGAATTAGAGCCACTTCTTCAATGAAAACCTCTGATAGATTCCCATAACTAATGCCATTTATTATAACAATGTTAAATAATACAATTGTATTATTCTTGCAATATAATATTATAATTGTAAAGTTATTAATATAATTACATGCCTGTTAATTATTGATTTATATATTTTATTATATATATAATTAGCAACTTCCCAGATACACAATTAACAAGCACAATGATAAAACTCTTGAGAGAGGAGCATATAGTACATCTCTTGAAAGAGTTGAAAGATCTATGTAAGTTTCATTAAAAGTTTGTCTCTATGACAAATTCAAAATATGCACAATCTTCATACATCTATTTATATACTGGATTATGGTTTAAAAGTACCATGTGGTTAATGTTACTCCTTATAGATACTCTAAGAATAATTTTTAAACAATTAAGTAAATGCTCAGAGGCAGATATAATTCATACACATAATTACTGTCTCCCTGTCACATGTGTGTCAGCATTTATGAATTAGGAGGCACAACTTACACCTGATCACATTTGTTCATTTATTCTCTTGGATAAAAGAGTAATCACATATAAAACCTTCTGAGCTGCTCCTTGGGGAAATATACATTGGTATTTATACGTATGAAGATGGATAGCTGGTGGGTGGGAGAGAGGCTGTTCACTGGGCTATGAGTAATAGCAGCCTTGACCTCTCCTCTTACAGTCAAGACAAGGTGGAACCAGCGAGGCAGAAAATTCCTGGGGTGCTGCCATGGCATTTATCGTGCCTGGAGTTGTTATGTATGAAATGGGATCAGCCTGGGATCATGAACCTGGTATGGCCCATGTGTCTGGGTTGTGTCTACAGTGCTCAGAGTATTCAAAGTAGAGAGGCAAGGCCAGTACCTGCCACTGGAGTCATTGGTGTACCTGGGCCTTTAGTAGAGCATGAATGGCTAATGTATCCAGGTCATCAATGAGTGCAGTAAAGTCAGTTTTCTCCATTCAGTCAGGATGTCAGTCAGACATCTGGAGGGAGTGCAGGCTCCAGAAGGATCTAGGTCTACCTACTTCCTATACTTGGCCCCTTTGTGTCCCTCCCAAAGCATGACCTGAGCCTCTGTTGATGTTAGTCCCAGCAAAAGTCTATACCACTCTCTTTGCCTGCCTACTCCCATCTCATTCCTCACACACAGCTCTATGTAGAATTTTGCCCGTAACCGTGGGGCCCATAACTACTACAGCTCTGGGCTTCATGTTCTAGAGACCAGAGAGTGGTGGCCTAGATGGCTAATGACTTCTCATTGTGGGCTCCATATTTAGGCAGTCTGGGGTCAAGTCCCAGTTATGCTACTTTTGGTTAGGGAATTTTGAAGTAAGTCACATAACATCTTTAAGGCTCAGTTAACTTATCTTTAAAGTGAAGAAATTAATAATATCTATTTCATAGATATTAGATACGAGACCATAAACAATGCCTAGCTCCGTGCTTGGTACTGAATAAGCAATGAAGAAGTGAAGTGATAGTTGTCTTCTTTTCTTTTATCCCTCAACATAAAACATTCTTCTCTCAACGTTCACCTGAGCATGGTTTTGCCATAGTCACTAGGTGGTTACACACTCATCCCTGGACTGAGAACGTGAACCCGGAGACACAATGGAAACCATTTTGTTGGAAACCTGTATCTCCATCCCCATCTGCTCCTCCCTGCCGTCTACATTCCTTCCACCCTGAGCCTCTGATTTTCTTCCCACAGCTCTTCCACACCACTCTTTTCTTTTTTTTTTTTTTCTTTTTTTTTTTTTTTTACCACTCTTTTCTTGCTTTCACCTCTTCCCTACCTTGAAACTCCTCTTAGACTCAACTCAGATATCTGCTCTGTAAAATCGTCACCGACCTCAGGAAGAGCTGAGGTCTCTCATTTGTGTCCTCAGAATTCTGTGTACAGACTCTAAGTACTCCTCATTGAAAATGATTTAATTCTTCTGTGAATTTAAGGAGATGTCCATCTAATGACTGCCTTTTATGTTTTAATTCTTAGGAATATAAACATCTTCCTTTGAAAATAAGGATGAGTCAGCATTAATATCACAGTTTCAAGTCACAAACTTAAAACACATACTTTAAATGGCACAGCAATGAAGACCAACCCAGCCAAAAAAAAAAAAAAAAAAAAGTTCCTAAAGCAGTCAACATTTTACACACACACAACTTCTTTCCAAGTCATATATCATAGACTTTTATAATAGATAATTAATTATATAATTATAACAGCAAGGAAAATTGGTATCACCAGTTTGGGGAACAAACACAACTGACTCTTGGTGAGCACAACTTGTGGGAGAAAATAGATGTAGGTAAATAAAAGATTAGCTTGCAGGTTGATTACAAGCATTAACTATTCTGTGGGCCTCACTCAGCTATGTTTTGCACAGGGAAGAGAAATCTTTATTTGAGACTGATAATGCATTAATTATACTTAACACTGGATGAAAACACCGGTGTGGGGTAAACTTATTTATTTGTATAATTCCTATAAAACTACATGAACAATTTATGAACATTGAATTTCGATGTGCCACAAGAATATTAGTCCAGGTCATTCTGTTAGGTGAATAAGTCCAAGTTAGAATGGAGAATGGCAACTGTCTGATGGGATCTGACGTAAGATGAGGAGAGATGGTGGAGAGGAGCAGACATTGGGAGAGGAGTCTGGGTTCCAGGCCCCATGTCATTGGCACAGGCCATGCAATGAGCCTCTGGTTCCTACCTGCAAATTAGGGATCCCATCTGCCTTTCTAACACATGATTAAATGAGATGGTAAATGTGGAAACCTTACAAAAGCTGAAGGTAACAATGAGAAAAATGTGATTATTATGTTTTACACATTATATTTAATCTATGGAAAAACCAGCTTTTAAAATGGAAAAGGACCTTACCTGGTTTTAAAATATGTCCATTTAAAATCTTTTATGGGGCCTCAATATCCATAGTACATAATACCAAAGAGATTACATCCAGATCCAGCTGATCTATGTGAGAAAAGCCCAGGGTCCTACTTCCTGAGGCTTTCTCTCATCCTGTCGGGCAGCCCTTAAGGCATCTTGACTCTCTCCTAAGGCTCCACAAAATTCAATTTAACACCAGAGATCCAGGCCAACACTCAATTTTTGCAGATAAGGAGTCTGAGGGCCAGAAAGGCCAAGCAACAAATCCGTGGAGACTTGGGGAAATAGAAAGGCTGTGATTTCACTTTTAGCAGGTCCTATTTTTTCGATAATTTGCTCATGTAGTGCCTTCTAATAAAGAGCTCTACTTAACGCGTTACTGTTCTCTCTGGTTCACTGAAAGGTTACTGCCAGCGTATGAACAGATGAGGAAAGCAGCATGCATGGTCAGAATACAGCACATGCACCGTCAGCACAGCACCTAAGGCAGCTACCTTGGATAGATGACTCATTCTCTACATGACTCTCAGGCATCTGCCATGTGCCAATACTAAACATATTTTGCTCCATTTTTTTATAAACCAAATTTGTTTATATAAAATGTCAAGATGATGAAATTTCTTTTTTTATTGAAGTACAATTGACTTACAATGTTGTGTTGATTTTTCCTATATAGCAAAAGTGACTCAGTTATATATATATATATATATATATATATATATATATATATATATACACATAGACATATATATATTCTTTTTTATATTTTTTTCCATTATGGTTTATCCCAGGACATTGAATATAGTTCCCTATGCTATATAGTAGAACCTTGTTGTCCATCCATTCTATATGTAATAGGCTTCATCTATTAACCTCGAGATGATGAAATTTCTAATAGTTTCTTCTGGGAATTTTTTGAGTAGTAGAGACAAAGCACATAATTTCTATTTTTACAGATAGCACTATGTAATTCTAGATTCTAGTCTCAATCATGCTGTCTCTCTCATACATACACACACACTTATACAGACATAAACACCCAAGGCAAAAAAAAAAAAAAAAAAGCTCAAATGGTTAAGGTAAACAATTTTCTCAAAATACTATACCATGCCCTAGTACATCAATCCTAGACATTTAACAAGTAGAAAGGGTTATTTCAAGCTATCCCAAACTAGAAAGAGTTATCACATACCCAACACAAGACATTCATATGTTTTGATTTTTCACATTAGCAGATTTCCTTGTGAAAAGTGTCACTTCTGTCCTAATAAATTTAATAAAAAGTATTTAAATGTTTAGAATAATAAGACCCAAATTAGGAATATGTGTTTTATATGAATAGCTCAACTTTGTTAAAAGAATACAGTTCGTTCATTTTTTAATATGGGAAAAGTTTGAGTAAAACAAGAGGAGCCTTAAGGGAATGGAACTTAAATATGCCTGGAAATAACACTTTAGGAAAAAGGGGAATATTTTCGACCCAGTGGGAGAAACTAGAATTAAATTTATGTTGTAAAAATATAAACAAAGGATAGAATCCATTGTGGTTAACTAGGATGTAACTGTAGAAAAGGAAATTAGCAAAGGAACTTTAAAGCACAAACAATGTGGTAAGGGAACAATTTTGAATACATATTATAAAAATAAGCAAACCTAAATGGAAAAGGGTAATTAAGAAACAAATGAGAATAGACAGTATGAAAGTCAATTAAAATTTTGCCAGTGATTTAAAATGAGTTTGATAATATGTGGGAGTCAGCAGTTACATCTTTGGCAAGCCTTGATGAAAAATTATTTGTTCATTGTAATTGGACTATTTTACTCCTGAAAAACTTTATTTTGAATATTTCCTTTTATTGATAATTGAATTAATGATAACTCCCCCCCCACCCCCCAATACTTGACTAAGTTCTCCTGTTCAGAAACCTGCTTCCAGCTTCTCAGACAGTCTCACCAAATAGATGTAGTTAAGTAAAATACTTTTCACACTTTAAAGTAACTTTATCCTGAAATTTGTCAAGTCAACTAATTCTTTCTTCTCTCTATTTCTCTTTGCTTTCTCCAGCATTCACTTTCTCTTTATTTATTCTCTGCTAGAATATGTGCCCCACCCTGTTTTTCTTTCTCTGTTCCTCGAAATCAAGATGGAGAAGCAAGCCTACCTTGGCTTACTTGATCATGTAACACATTTGAGTATAATTAAATGACTTCTTTCATGCTGTCTAATGTCCCAGATGTCAGTTCTGATTTAGATATATTTAAGACTCATCTTGAGCTAATAATGAATTAATTTCTCATCCTAATGAACTAAGTTCATTGTATACTAACTTGGGACCAGTTAGAATGCATCATATCATACTTTTCTTTGAAAACGTTTTCCTAAAAATGTTTTGTGAGTTTAGGATAGATTAGGAGAAATTCTTTTATTAGGGAATATTATCACTCTCAATTAACCGATATTTATTGAAACCCTACCTCTCAATTATAGCAACTGTGTATGATAGGTACAAAGATCAGATACTTTATCAAGAGAGACAAATATGTATTCTCACAACTCTATTGCAAAGTAAACAATGATACATTTTATAAAGTAGACCCAGTGCAAGGGCTGTGAAAGAAACTTTGCTCCCTGTGCATGAATTTTTCTCACACTGTGTATCCTCATTTGGTGGAGTCCTGTGTCTCCTGTATTGTTGAAAGATTCTCTTCACAATGGCCCTTAGACAATGAAAAATTGACTGGATTGGCAGTCTTCCAGTTTCTTTCTCCCAGGGGCATTGGGTGGGGGGGATAGGCAGAGGGAGAATTTAAAATTTTACTCTGCTTCATTTTTAACCAATGACCTCTATTCTCTGGAAACAGGGAAATGCATAACCCTGAGCTGCTAATTGGCCTTATTCCCTTATGTTATTCATGGGAAGAAATGTTCTGCTTTTTCATAATAAAACAAAAGCTCATATTTTAAATGCTTTCTAACCATTATAGTTCCAGTATGTGAAGGATCCTATGATTAACTGAATATAAAGTAGATATGATTTGGAATTTCATTTATCACATCAAGTGACTTTGTGTTTTGTTCTATACTACAATTAGAACACCACATAGAACAAAGATTTCAGCAGTGGAAATATTCTGAGATTATCCTTTACGGCCAGGACTAGAATGAGATGACTGAGGAACTTGTCTTGGACATAAAGTGTAGAGAGGTGCTGAAAAATTCAATAATCAAGATAAATAATAATATATAGTGCAAGATTTATAAAAATAAAAACTAACCTAGAAAATACATAATGAACAAAATATCACAATTAAAATAAAGACAGATTAGTGTTGATGATTTTTCCTTTTGCCTCAAACTGTGGCTCAGCACAGCACTGGCATTGTCTCTGAAACTTCAATGTCAATGGCCAATACTGAATTGGTTATTCAGTCAAGATTCATTTGTTTGGTTAAAGACATACTCAGTGGCTAGATCTGCAGTGATACGGTTATTGAGAAAGTTTATCATTTTGGTCCCCAATTTATTTTGCCTTGAACTGATGAAATTTACAGATCATTTTAATGACAGGTAGACTTTACCATACTTACTCTTTTGTCTTTCTCAATTTTGCAGTTCCTCTTTTTACTTTTTTCCTCTTGTGGTTTTATTTCTTATGCAAATGATGCCTGACCTTTTGGAGGACTACTTTCATTATATGTTGTAACAGATTTTTGATGGTTCACTGGTAGAACTTTGCTGACTTACTTCCTCTCCAGATTTTTTAAAATCCACTAGTAAGACAAGGGAAGTGATAGGTCAAAATTTTAAAGCCTTGATTATAAACCTAAATTTGAATTTCCTCTGGAGATGATTTCTTATCATTTCTGAAATTCAGTATTCTTTATCACAACGGACAATGTGTAGCTTTTTTTTTTTTCAAAATGAATGATCATAGTTTAGTAGTGAGACAGAAATACTTCTAGTAGGGTATAATTGCTGGTGTAGCATTTTTAATGCTAAACACCTCAGTTGCATACACTCCTCTTAAAATTCCAGATGAAACCAAATCGTCCAGCTCTGAAACTAGCTTCAAATATCATAGCACTTAAAATAATAAAGAGTAAGAACCTTCCAACAGTACAATCGTCATTCCTCCCTCCCTTCTTTTGCTATACTGTTCTCATACAATTTACTTTTACATATACTATAAACTCAAAATACATTGCTACTATTTTTGCTTTAGATATACAATTTTAAAATAATTAAAAGATAATAAAAATGTCTCTTATATTTACCTGCATTTTAGCCATTTCCAGAGATCTTCATTTTTTGTATATACTTAGGTTTCTGTCTGGTATTACGTTGCTTCTGCCTATAGAACTTACTCTAAAATTTCTCATAGAGTAGTTCTGATGATAATAATTCTATGCTTTTGTTTGTCTGGAAGAGGCTTTACTTCCCCTTTATTTTGACATTTTCTCTGATTATAGAATTCTGGGTTTAGTTTAGTTTAGTTTAGTTTTTTTCTTTCAATACTTTAAAAGTGTCACTCCAGACTTCTGGCTTGTATAGTTTCTGACAAGAGAGCTGCTATAATTCCCATCTCTGTTCTTCTGTAAGTAATGTAACACTGCACATAGAGACCCACTTGTCTCCCAAGAAGACTCCTCTAGTATTATTAAACTTGGCACTCAGCATGCTTGGATAGATTTGAATCCATTCAGAGATAAATAAGCAAAAAAATAATGAGATTAAATGTGGGACTTGTGCAAATTTTTGTCAAAAAAACACACACACATAAAGCATGCAAAAGAGGAGACAAGATATTTTGATATTTTGATTGCATACCCCAATACAGAGAAAAAAATTTGGATAAAAACTTCTTTGAACTTTGAAGGAAATTAAAGGAAACATAGATGAGAGAGAGAGAGAGAGAGAGGTAGAAATGAAGACACTATCGCTCTTAAATGCTATAAATCTTTTGATTAGGAAAAGGGAGTGTAAGTATAGCAGTCCCAGTACCTCAAGTGGCTTCCAAGTGCTTTCATCCTGTGCCAGTTGAAATTAGGGAATTTTGAAGCTGTTTACCAATATTACCTTTATATAATTTCCCTTAACATGTCGGGTCTCTCTCAGGAAGTAGAATTATATGATTAGAAATATCTATAAATTAGAAATCATATAATCTATACATTAAAAATATAATCACCTTTCATACAAATTCCGCTATATCTGGCAGAAATTCCTTTATGTATATATTTGGCACTATTCCCTAATTTTGAAACCAATGAAGTGGCTGCCACATTTTTCATTTCTCCTTGATCATTTCAATCAGTCTGGAAGAGGAATGTATAATCCCCTTTGCCGCTTTCCTAGAAGTTTGTATAACTGATTAAAAACAAAACACCACCACCAGCAAAAAGAAAGACTATATCTTTTGTAAAGTTTAGAATCTGTGATCATTGCAATAATCAACATTAATTAATAAACATTATAATTTTTAATTAATAAACAAAAACATCTGTATTGTAGTTTGGGCTTTAATTTTAAAATTTGGATATTTATTAATATAGCATCTTAATTATAAAAATTAGAAAATATAGGTTAGTGAAAACAAGACAATAAAGTTACCAGCAATCACCATTCAGAGCTAACTGTTGTTGACCTGTTAGTCTGGTGCCTTTAAACTTTTGGAAAAATCTGTTTGTCACCCCTGCCTCCCCAAATTAACAAAATATTATGAATATTTTCCCAGGTAAATTGTTCCCTAAGGACACCTCCACATTATTTCACATTCACTATTGGGATGTTAGACATTTTCCAGTTATTTGCTACAGCTATATCTTATTTTCTTGATTCTATTTTAAAGCTATTCAAAATGGTTTCTATTAAAATTTTCTCCATCCCCACATCAATACTCTTGTGCTTTGTAGAAGCCATTTGTCAAATAAAGATCTGATTGTTTTGACTGGAAGACAAGCAATGATTTTTTAAGATTCCCATTTAAATCAAATAGGGGCCTATTCATATGGACTTCTCACATCTTTATAGGAATTGAAGTTATCTTTTAGGATGCCTGAATGTTCATCATTATAATCAACTTAGTTGTTGAAGAGTATTACATCTTCAGGAGCTCATACTAAATAAATAAAACATAAGTTTCAGGTCAATACATGTACTTGTGTCTTAAGAGATATACCTCCAGATGGCACTTTATGAAAATAATACTCATCTATAAACTCAGAGTAATATGTGAAACCAATTGACTTCTCTAGTCTCATCAATACTGGGGATGATAAAATCTTCTGTATCTGTTATATATGAGTAAAAATGGAATCTCATTAATTGTTTTAACCTGTGTTTTTCTGACAAGTGAAAATGGATATTTATCTAATTATAAAAGTACTCAGTCAATACTTGTGCTGTTTTTATTAAAGTATTTATTTCCTTATTGATTGGTAATTTTTTAATTTATGAAAGGTAAATCTTGATAGTTAAAAACATAAATGTGATTTATGCTTTCTTATTTCTTGCTTCAGTATCATGCTAAGGAAGTCACTCCATACCCCACAATTATAAAAACTCATCACCTGAATTTTCTTTGCATATTTCAGTATTCAATATATACTTCAAATATATTTTATATTTTTAATACATAAATAATAAGCCCATAAGGAATTTATTCTATGTAATGAATTTGTAATGTATAGTGTTAAGATATGATTTTAACTGTTTTTTTAAATTTTTTTAAATTTTACTGAAGAATAGTTGATTTACAATGTTGTGTTAATTACTGCTATACAGCAAAATGATTCAGTTATACATATATATTCTTTTTTGTATTCTTTTCCATTCCGGTTTATCCCAGGATATTGAATATAGTTCCCCGTGCTATAGAGTAGGACCTTGTTGTTTATCCATCCTCTACAGAATAGTTTGCCTCTGCTAATCCTTCCCTCCCAGACTCCCTCCCCCTTGGCAACCACAAATCTGTTCTCTATGTCTGTGAGTTTGTTTCTGTTTCATAGATATGCTCATTTGTGTTGTATTTTAGATTCCACATATAAGTGATATCATATGGTATTTGTCTTTCTCTTTCTGACTTATTTTGCTTAGTATGATAATCTCTAGGTCCATCCATGTAGCTGAAAATGGCATTATTTCATTCTTTTTATGGCTGGGTAATATTCCATTGTATATATACCACATCCTCTTTATCCATTCATCTGTTGATGGGCATTTAGGTTGTTTCCATGTCTTAGCTATTGTAAATAGTGCTACTATGAACATAGAGGAGTGACTTTAACTGTTCTAAGTATTGGCTATTCTCAAGTGAGTAGCTTGTTTTACTGAGTATTCCATCCTTTGCTCAATTATTTGAAATATAACTTTCACTATATACTAAATTCAGGCTTAGTAGTCTACCCTATTGTTCTAGATCTACTCCTACAGTAATACCACACTTCTTTAATAAATGTAGCTTTATAATACACGTCTAATTGAAAACTTTTGGATATAATTGCAGATTCACATGTAGTTGTAAGAAATAATACAGAAAGATCCCATACCCTTTACTTAGTTTTCCCTAATCATAACACCTTGCAAAATTATA